>NC_141141.1:30461807-30786465 GCF_053477565.2 Lygodium microphyllum
ATCTTTTCCATTTTGATAGATTCTATTTATTCTTTTTACTATTATCATGCTTCAAAATTCTAGAGAACTAATAAAAGCATTTTCTATGCTACCGTTAAAAGTGATATTATTTAAAGGACCCTTATGACAATAGACAAGAGAGGAGAGAGGTGAAGAGACCAAGAGCACACACACAGAAAAGCAATGGAGACTTGAGCACACATAAAGATAGTTTCTTCTTCCACACAAAAGCACTAAGTCTACAACATGATAAAATGCTAATATGAAAGTACATGACATATGTATATGCAGTCACTAAGTGTGAACCCACTAAGAAAAGAAGATGTGGCACAATGAATGTGCCATAACCAAGGATGGACTACATGGGTATAGTCAAGTTGTACAGTCACTAGCATATCCTCCCGCTAGTCACCAAACATGCCAGTGAATAATATTGTGCCACATAACCAATGCACCTAGTGGATGCCAACTCATGTATAGCACGACATCTCAACTCTCCCCCTTGAACTTAGCATGAGCTCATGAACTCCAAGCATAGTCTTGAAGTATCTAAGCTTCTCAGTTCCCAAGGCCGCCTTGGTGAAAATGTCAGTAGCTTATACCTCTATGCTAACATAAACTAAGTAAATATCACCTCCTACAACCCACTCTCGAATGAAATGATAATGGACCTCTATGTGTTTGGTCCATGTATGATACAGTGGGTTCCTAGCCAATTGAATACTACTAAGGTTATCACAATAGCTGACAACCTTCTTATCTATATGCATCCCCGAATCACCAAGTAGTTTGTGTAACCAAGCTACCTCCATATCTACATACCATACATCATTCTTTGATGAACCATCAGCAATCATAGTATTCATGAAGTGCTACATAACAAACAATTGTTCACTTCTGTCATCATTGTTTCTGTTTATTGGATGCATAGTTACCTTGCTGCTTTTTTCCATTTCTAATTTCAACCTTCATTTTGAAGTAGTCTTTAGAAATATGACCCTTTTTACTACAATGTTAGCATTCACTACCATCAATAGAATTTTGTAGCCTATTAGAATTTGCAACTTGTGGTCTTTGACCACCCCTTCCTTGAGACTATCCTCCTCTACTTTGTTGTGCATCATAACATTGACCACAACCACCACCTTGGTCTCTGGCATGACATCTACCTCTGCTAGTAGAGTAAAACACATGTTTAGGCTTGTTTTTGCTTTGAGGTGAAGAGGAATCCAAGCCAAGGTTTTTCTCCTCCTCAAGGACCAACATAGAAATCAAGTTTGCAAAATTAGGGATATCATGGCCTGAAATTCTTGTATTCATCTCCAAGTCCATCTAAGCATGTACGCAGAACATCATCATCATCAACTACCACACTGATAGATCCAAGAACTTCCAATACTCTTGATCTTCGAGGGATCATCATTAATGGACAAGCTCCCTCTTTTCACTTAGTTCAACTCTAACTTGAGGTGCAACTTTCTGATCGTTGTATTTACTTCGAATAGTCTTGCCAAATTCTTTCGTGTAATAGCAGGGGTTTTAAATTCTTGCAAATAGCCCATCATGTTATACGTGACAGTGATAGATAGTCAATAGACGACTTTACTCTATGTCTACTCCCAATCTTTCTTAGCCTTTAACTATTTTGTAGTAGCACTTCATGTAGGAACTTTAGGTGCTATTGCCATGTCTCCTTCAATGTAATTCCAAACACCTTTGCCCTTCAAGAAATTTGTCATCTTGAACTTCCATGCAAGATAATTGTCCTCAGCAAGCTTCTCATTGACAATCTAGTTGAAGTTGTCAAATATTTTGACAAAATAAAAAACCTTGCAAAATAGAAAACCTTTAGGACCTAATCTGTACTATATACACCGTTCTTCCTACCCATCAAGTTTTACTACAATCGGAGAGTGCAACCATGTGAGCCTCAGGAGCCTCTTGCGGCTATAACCTAAGGCAAATCGAGCAAGGTGGAAGAGCTTCTTACTTGTTGCTTGCTAGCTTACTTTTGTGCTCCAACGCCTTCATCTTAGCCTTCAATCGAGCTTTGTGTAGATGCACGATGGCTCTAATACGATGACAACAGACAAGAGGGGGGAGAGGTGAAGAGACCAAGAGCACACACACACACAAAAGCAATGGAGACTTAAACACACGCAGAGATAGGGTTGAAATCTTCTTCTTTTTCTTCTTCTTCTTCCACACAAAAGAACTAAGTCTACAACACAATGTATATATATACATGTGATTAAGTGTGAACCCATTAAGAAAAGAAGAGGTGGCATAATGAATGTTCCATAACCAAGGATGGACTACATGGGTATAGTCCAGTTGTAGAGTCATTAGCGTATCCTCCCACCAATCACCTAACATGCCAGTGAATAATATCGTGCCACATCACTAAGGCTGGTACGTAGTGGATGCTAACTCATGTAGAGATTGACATTTCAATACCTTACAAGGTTTCTAGAGCTTTTATTATATGATGAAAACATATAGATATGTATCATTTATTATAAAATACACTAGATATTGAGGATAAACTCAACACTTTTGTGTCTCATTGTTTGATTGTAAATAAATGGCCAAGTACTCTCATTCTCATAAATACCAAGAGATTGGGATATGTACTAACTTCAATACTTATTTTGCCTTACGACTTTGTATGAGTTTCAAATGGAATTTGGTATGCTTTGAAGCCACGTATTATTGGATTTATGCAGGGTATTTTGGACGAGTACATGTTTTATCAATGTTTACTATGTTATTTCTCATTCATATGGCAAAGAAAAAAAAAGTGAAACACATGGTTCCACCCATTTATACAAGCATTATCTATAGCTATTGGCATTATTTCAGTAGTGCATGTAGTGATTGAAGGAGCAATGATTTACGATGCTCCAAACTTAATTTAAAAAAGGAGCCATGGTTTCTAAGGATTCTTTAAGAATCTCAAAGAGAGAGCTCCCTCTCCCTTTGGCTGATGTACCTTTTTTATATCCATGAATTGGATATCTAAAAGGGAAATGCATTTTTTAAATATAAACAAATCGGATATTTTTTAATGGGAAATTGTTGTTGGTAGTTTATTTGGTAGCCTCACAATGTCCCTTGCTGATACAACCAAAATCCACCAATTAGTCAAGCATCGGGGAATCAGACTTGACTTCTCACGCAATGCCCCATGCGGGTGGAGCCAAAATCCACTAGTTTATCAAGCACCGGGGAATTGAACGTGGCTTTGCACACAACACACAAAGTAGATGCCTTATTGGCTACTCTAAACGCTGCTAGGGTAAGAATTGAATGCTTCTTTATGAACATACCACTCACGATCGGTATAAAATTAGGCGTTTTCGTTTCACTTGTATCGAACGTCAAAAGAGAGTGACAGTAGGTGGGGAAACCGATTAAATAGGCCGACGAAAGAAAAACTATAATTTGACAAAAACACAAGGAAGCTACACGAATCACCTTCTCCAGCAGTCTCCTCTTCCTTTCGGCTTCTCCTCTCTCTCCTCCTTCAGCCTATCCCCCTCGACACAGGGAAGAGGAGGAGCAGCAGCATCCACTCAGACTTTGCCTTAAACGAACTGCCATTAACTTACATACCGCCGCAACTGTACGTTCTTCTGATTTCAGCCTTGCCAGACACCTATTTCTTACCTCTGGATTCGAGAATTTCCGAAGTTCATAATCTCCTTCATTTTGGCAATTTTTGCGTTGCGCTACATGCGCCTCTTCAAAATTTGCCTGAATTTGTTTTAAGGTGTATGATATGGCCTCACAGGTAGATGCTCTCTTGATCATTTACTATTGGCACCATGGATGGATCAGAAACATGGCTTGGTGGCTTGGACTGGACCTCTGTGGAGGTATGCGCTTTTCTAATTTCAAAGAGGATCATGGAACGGTTCCTTATTTATGGATTATAAGTTTCGAATTGAACTGCATTGCAGCCAATGTCTAGTTCGTCCTTTTCACACGGCATGGAAGATCTTCTTTTGCCTGACGAACAGATCATGGCAGAGGTATTCTCGTATACAATAGGGAGTCTCGCAATTACAGCTCACAAAAAAGAAAAGAATATGTTCTTTTCTCTGAGATTAAAAAAAAAAAAACTTCAATTTGAATACGCACAAGGATATGATGTGAACTGAACCAATAGCCTAATTTATAGGTTACTGCAGTGCTATTGTTCCAGCTGTTCGGATTTGTCATAAATGCCATGAAGGGAGCAGGAACAGCTCCATATTTTACTAGAGTCAAATGGTGCTTTGTCACTCGTATACTTTGTTTGTTCTGCTTAACAGGGAAGGGGCGTTGTCCTTGTCAACATGGATATAGCTGGCACATTATTGGTAACAAATTTTCGGCTTGTTTTTGTGGTCAGTTTTACTCTCCACTTGAACTATACTGCTTGAAAAAGTGACTTGAGTGGTCAGTTTTAGTCTTAACTGGAACTGTATTGCCCAATACTGTGACTTAAAAAGGAAATTCACAAAGATGTTGGTGATGTAAAATAGAGTGAAGGGCAAAGGAAGGTGGTGATTCTTGGTACCGTTCCCTTGGCTACCATTGAGAAATTCAGTAAAGTACAGGTACATGTTGATCTGGCCTTCTCTTGATATAAGTTAACATTCAATGTTATTTGATACAATTCTTATCGATGACAAATTAAGTTCCATTAGCAAGAGTGGGCTAGTAACTAGAAAGAGTTTGAAATAAGCTCAATGTTTAGTCATTTGCATTCCTAATTTTTGAAATTGAGTTGGGATTTATTTTTTATTTTTTGGCGGGGGCACGGTGAGGGGCAGGGGGGGGTCGCAGGAAAGCTTGATGATGGTAGACAATGGTGGATAGCTTCGGTTGAGATATCCTTCGCATATGGGGTGTGGATAACAAAGCTCTAGTAGTCTTGCAAGTTGCAAAAATGAGATTGAGGTTGGATGGAGGACATCATGCCTCCTGGGATACATTCCATACTACTATTAGCACTAATGATCTCGAGGATGGTTTTAAATGCTCAGATGCAGAGGGAGCCTTGTTTACTTAGGAAGTGAATAGGAAGAATGTTGATGCGTCCCATGCCTCTCATGCTCTTACTATTAGAGGTAGGAATGATACTAGATGCAATTATGACTGCAGTAGTAGAGATTCACAATAGTAGAATTGGTATAAGTGTAGATCTCATGGGTACGGTCGGGATTTACCGCTGTCCGAAGACTTTTCTTGCTTGTCATTATTGTGCATTGCCCTTGTGGTCTCCACTACCTCCCTCGTTGTTGACCCCTCCTCCTTTCCTTCCTTCTCCACCTTCTTCTCCCACAACCTCCTCCCCTCCCCACCCCTCACTAAACCCTTGTTCCCACCATATAAACACCCCCCTCCCCCCCCCGTAAGGGCTTTATAGCTATACCATGCCGTTGCTACCGAATGCACCTTTATAGGGAGTAGTAGTGACTCAAAGGCCTGCCTTGTTTCCACACTACGTGTGATTCCCTATACCCAGTGGTGGTGAACCCTCATATGTGCGGCGTCACGAGGGTGTAGTCCTGGGATGTATCTATGTTGTCCCGCTTTTTGGATTGAATAATACAAGAGTATACTTTGAGCTCATATATCGTGTTACCTTTCTGTGCCGTGTTGAGTACGTAACGAGTGCAAGTTTATCACACCTGGTATCAGAGCGACTCTTGCTCGGAGTGGAGTGCTCACGGAAGCAGGAGAGAAGATCCAGTGCCCGAAGAGATCGAAGTCGTAACGACCCACAGCACGACGGCCCACGTCGCGTCGGCCCACATTGCGACGCCCCCCGACGCGTCGGCCCCCGGCGTGACGCCCCAACCCCGACACCCCACCGTCTGAAGACATGACGCGGCTTCCCCACGGTACGACCCATACCACCACAGGTGAAACGCGGCTTCCTCGCGCGCCGACATAACCACCAACCACATGGAGGATG
Organism: Lygodium microphyllum; assembly: GCF_053477565.2. NCBI lineage: Eukaryota > Viridiplantae > Streptophyta > Polypodiopsida > Schizaeales > Lygodiaceae > Lygodium > Lygodium microphyllum. The sequence goes on from NC_141141.1 coordinate 30,467,776, forward strand.
AAAGGGAGAATGTCACCCTCCCAACAATGGAGGAAAGGAAGAAGAGTAGAGGGCAAGAATGGAGAGTGGCCCAAGAGGAGAAGGTGGCCGGATTGGAAAGGCAATTAGATCGCATGTCAGGCATGCTGGAGTCAATATGGAGGAACATGCAGATGAAGGAAGAGGAGGAAAGGAAGAAAAAACTAGAAGTGGAGTAGGGCTATAGAGAATGGGTGATACAACAGCAAGAAGAGGAAAAAAGACACAGAATGCAAGAGGAGATGGATAGAATGGGTAGAGAGGAGACATCTAGGAGGGCGCAAGATACAAGGAAAGAGAAGGAAAAAGTAGTAGAAACAGGAAGTAAAAAGAAAGACAAGAAGAAGGAGAAGAAGCACCACCATAAAGAGGAGGAAGACAGTGACAGTTCAAAAGACGACTATGGAAATTCAAGATGCCCCAACCAGCCAAGTATAAGGGAGAGAGAGATGGGCTGGTTCTGAAGAAATTGATCGCAGAGGTGGACAGGTACTTGAAGTATTCACAAATAACTGAAGACAGGAAGGCGGAGGTGGTAGCCATTTACTTGGAGGAAGACGCTGCCAGTTGATACCTGCTGGAGTAAGAGCAGGGCCACACCATCTTTTCGTGGGAAGAACTCCAGGAAGAGTTGAAGGACTACTTCATTCCAAAGATGGAAAAATTCAAAGTGAGAGATGAATGGAGGAACCTCAAGCAAACACAAGGAAAGATGAAAGAATACGTCAGTAAATATAGGCAGATTATGCTGCAGCTACCAAACATGGATACAGACACTAAATTACATGGATTTTTGTTTGGGATGCAAGAATGGGCTAGAAGAGATGTGGAGAGACAGGAGCCAACAAGCTTAGCAGAAGCCATGAGAATGGCCGAAAAACTAGTGGACCTGGAAGGCAGAAGAACAGCACAGGGAAACCAAAGCAGGTTCAACAACTACTTCAACAACAACTTCAACAACAACTCATGGAACCAAAGGCCCAATGCCCCTAGAGGGGCATTCACAGATACAAGGAGCCAAAACACCACCATCACCACGGCCGTGTCACAAACTGCTTTAGTACCAAGAGGAGCAGCAGGAAGATGGGGAAACAATCACTACAGGCCAACCCCTAGCACATCGTATGGGGCCGCAGGATCAAATACATCATGGTGGAGATCCCTATGCCCGTCTGTCGGGATTAGATGCTTCAGATGCAGGGGCCCACACTACCAAAACAGATGCCCGATAGAAGATATAGCTTCATCAAGTGGATCAAGGGTGAATGCGACTAGCGCATATGGAGGAGAAGAACCACAACCACCGCGCATCCAGGAAATCCCAAATGGAAGTGAGGAGAACATGGACCACCCAAGGGTAGGGACAGTTAGTGCCCGACCCCAATGCATGGCAGCTAGAGTAGCGGCAGTTCACCATCTATACATTAAAGGCCGAGTGGGCGAAGGAAACCAATCCATCATGGTGGACACATGGGCAACACACAACTTCATGACACTAGGGTGTGCAGCAAAACATGGATTAAAATTATTGAAGGCCCCAGAAGGATTAACAGTAACATTCACACAAGGAGAAGCCAAGGAAGTGAAACAAGTCTTTGCAGTCCAAGTAGAAGCCAACAAGTGGAAAACAAAACTCAACTTTTTAGTAATCCCCATGGATGATTTTGAAGTGATATTGGGCTTGGAATTCTATGACAAGTATGTCATTGCAATGTTTGGTAAAGGTGTGAATGAAATGATGCTAGATATGCAAGGAGAAGGCGTCAGAGTACCATGTGAAAGAATGCAACTGCCTGGCAGGACCCCAATCAAGGTGCAAATGAAGGAGAATAAGCCAGGAGTATCATGCCAAACAGTGAAGCGAACTACAACCCAACCAAAGAACCAGACCCAAAATGCACCGGTCCAAGGGACCGTTATCAGGCTACGTATCATGACATGCAGTGCCAAGCATGTTGAAAAATTAGTCAAACAAGGAGATATGGTCTACCTGTGTATGATCCGACCAATTGAAGAAGAAGAAGATGGCAAGAGACTCAGACAACAAAGCAGGAACACAGAAGTGGTAGGAATACTTGAAGAATTCAAAGATGTAATGCCAGCCGAGCTGCCCAAGGGTCTACCACCCAGGCGAGATGTGGATCACAAGATTGAGTTGATCCTAGGGTCTGCCCCACGGGCCCGAGCTCCCTATCGCATGAACCACACCGAGCTCATGGAATTGAAGAAACAACTACATGAACTAGAAGAACAAGGGTTCATTCGCCCTAGCAAATCTCCTTTTGGTGCCCCAGTGTTATTTGTAAAGAAGAAGGATGGGGGACTTAGACTCTGTATAGATTATAGAGCCCTTAACAAAATCACCATAAAAACAAATACCCCATGCCCCTAGTGGAAGACCTCTTAGATAGATTGCACGGGGCCAAGTACTTTAGTTGTATTGATCTTAGATCAGGATACCACCAAATCCGCATAGCCGAAGAAGATATCCCAAAAACAGCCTTCCACACCTGATATGGTAGTTTTGAGTGGTTAGTATTAGGATTCGGTCTAAGCAATGGGCCAGGCACATTTTGTGGCCTCATGGATGGAGTCTTTAGACCGAAGATAGATATCTTTGTCATTATCTACATAGATGACCTACTAGTCTACAACAAAACCTTAGAAGAGCATAAGCAACACTTACGCCGAGTTTTTCAGAAACTGCGGCAGCATCAGTTATATGCCAAGCTTGAAAAATGTGAGTTCGCAATGAAAGAGTTGGAATTCTTAGGCTTCATTGTAGGAGCAGATGGAATCAAAGTGGATCCTAAGAAAGTGGAAGCTGTCCAAAGATGGCCTGTACTGAAAACTGTAAGAGAAGTGCGGGAGTTCCTCGGCTTCACAGTATTTTGCCGGAGATTCATCAAAGATTACAGCCTCATCACTGCCCCCCTCTCCCACCTCACCAAAGAAGATCACTCTTTTACATGGGGGAACGTGCAACAGGAAGCCTTTGAGTAGATGAATAAGTGCATGAGCCAAACTCCCGTCCTAAGGGTGTCGAATTTTACCAAACCCTTTGAAATTTCTATAGATGCATCCGACTATGGCATAGTAGGTGTACTGGTACAGGAAGGTCACCCCATTGCTTATGAGTACAAGAAATTTACCGATGCTGAGACAAGGTGGAGCACACATGAGAAGGAAATGTTGGCAGCCATCCAGTGTCTCATAAAATGGAAGCACTATGTTCAAGACAAGCATACAATAGTCTTCACTGACAATATATCCCTCACATACTTCCAATCTCAACCCAAGTTATTGGCAAAGCAAGCCTGTTTGGCTAGACTTCCTAGCAGAATTCGATCTGGAGATTAAGCACAAGCTTGGCTCCACTAACAAGATAGCAGATGCCTTGAGCCGGAAAGCTGACTTGAAAGCTGTCAGTGTGGTCAGCAACAACTTTATAGAACTAGTCAAAGAGGCCCTAGAGCAAGACCAAGAAATGCACAAGATAATCAGAGATGTGAAAGCAGAGAAGACCCCACATGGAATGTATACCTTAGAGGAGGGTATCCTATTTTTAGGCAAGAGATTGTATATCCCCAACAATTTGGAGTTGAAGAAACTAATCCTACATGAGATACATGATGGCAAAATTGGAGGCCACAAAGGGCAGATCAAAACCTTGGAGGCCCTTAGGAAGCAGTTCTTTTGGCCGAATATGAAGGAGGAAGAAGTAATAGACTACATCAAAACTTGCCCCACTTGCCAACTGGTCAAAGCACCACGATCAAGACCAACATGACTACTACAACCATTACAAGTACCCAACCGCCCATGGGATGTCATCAGCATGGATTTCATTGTGGAACTACCCGAGTCCCATGGGTACACAATCATCTTTGTAGTGGTGGACTATTTTTCCAAACAGGCCCACTTCATCCTGGCCAAACCACCACTAAATGCCAAGGAGGTAGCACTCCTCTTCTTCACACATGTATTCAAATTTCATGGCTTACCATTGGCCATAGTATTAAATAGAGATGGAAGATTCATGAGCGACATGTGGAAGGAACTTTTCAAGACCCTAGAAACATAGTTGAGATTCTCATCATTCTTCCACTTGGAGACAGATGGATAGACAGAACGAGTCAACCAAGGCATCGAAGACTATCTCCGGAGCTATGCTCGAGTGGACCAGAAAGATTGGGCCTTGTACCTTGATGTCTTGGAATTCCACTATAATAGCTCAATCCACTCGGCAACGGGGTACACCCCCTTTGAGTTAGCCACAGGAAAACAAGTCATCACCCGAGTAGCCTTAGCATCCGGAGTAGCCAAAGTGGAAGATCAAGACGCAGAAGAGTTTCTGAAGAAATGGAGAGACCGAAATGCAGCAGCAGCTAAGCAAAGCCTCGAGCAGAGCAAGATCACCATGACCGAGCAAGCCAACAAGAAGAGAAAGGCTGTACTATTCGCCAAAGGAGACATGGTCCTAGTCAGCTCTAAGAATATGTCACTTCCCAAAAACATGACTCCCAAGTTCAATCACCGCTACTATGGACCCTACCGAATCACTCAAGTGCTGAACGAAGTCACCTACAAACTGGACTTGCCAGACAGTGTTTGTGTTCATAATGCGTTTCATGCTCGTCTTTTGCGCAGCTTCTATCCAAACAACCAATGGGGATGGCGCGTACCAATGGTCCATTCCAACGGTCGCTTCGAAGTAGAAGCATTCCTCCGACGCCGGGAACAAAGAGGCTTCCTCGAATACCTCACCAAGTGGCACGGGCGTCTGCTCAAGGAGGCCACTTGGATCTCAAAAGCGAAGGCTCGCGAACGCGGAAAAGATGCCTTCGCCCTTTGGCTCGAGGAGAACCCCCCTGCTCCTTTCAACGACCCTTGAGCCTCTCCAGAAAACCAAAACAACGCGGTTCTCAATCATAGACCCTAACGAGCCTCCACTCCTCAAATGTAATTGAGACGAGGGTGGACCTGCATGGTAACAATCATTAATAACTCCAAAAACAAAGCCCCAATAGTCCAGTCTAGATGGGCAGACACTGACCAGCTTGCTAGAAAGGCTGTGTTAAGACCCCCAAGTCCTAGTGCGGCAGACACTAACTAGTCTGATAGTATAGACTGTGTTAAGACCCCGCGGTCCCCTTAGACAGGCAGACACTGACCAGCTTGCTAGGAAAAGCTGTGTTAAGACCCCGGATGAGTCAAATAACAAACACTACCCTTAGATTGCTGAGGACAGCAATCCAGTAAGCGGGGGTGAGTGTAAGGGCTTTGTAGCTATACCATGCCGTTGCTACCGAATGCACCTATATAGGGAGTAGTAGTGACTCAAAGCCCTGCCTTATTTCCACACTACGTGTGATTCCCTACACCCAGTGGTGAATCCTCATATGTGCGGCATCACGAGGGTGTAGTCTTGGGATGTGTCTATGTTGTCCCGCTTTTTGGATTGAATAATACAAGAGTATACCTTGAGCTCATGTATCGTGTTACCTTTCTGTGCCGTGTTACCCCCCCGCTTTCCTGGAAAAAAAAAAGACAATCCCACCCACAAAAAAAAACTATTTATTGACTCCATAGTTTTTGGAAATAGGGTTTTGGGGGCTGCCAAAATGGGATGGCTGTTTCTAGCCATTTCCGTTTCTTGGAAACACCGTTTCTAGCAGGTCTAGGGATGGGCTGGGCAAAACCCCCTTCTTAGGTTGCATTTCATTTTCGCCTGCACATTTTGCCTCCTCCCTAAATGTTTTCGCTTGCTGCACCTGCACAAACTGCTACAAATCTACCCCAGCCCCTCAATTGCTGCACACCAGCCTATGGTCACCTCGGCAATGCTGAAAGCTCTCTTCTCGAAAGGTAAGCTACAATTGTGAACATTCAACTTGTTTTCCTGCAGATTTCAGATCTGAATTTCTCAAATTTCAGCTAGGTTATGTGAAATTTTTTGTCTTGTCAGTCGTGTGCACACTATTTCAGACTTGTGTACCGTTTGTTTGTGATCATTCAGCCTGTTTTGCTATAGATTTTAGACCTGAATTTCTGCAATTTTCAACTAAAATATAATAAATTTTTAATCTTGCCAGCCATTTGCACATGAAAACAGGAGTGTCACTAGGGTCAAAAATCATCTTGCTCATGTGCCGAGAAGGGATATAGCTCCATGTGCAAATGTGCCAAGAGATATGAAGCTTTCTCTTAAATCTATGGAGGAGGCAACGGCTTGGTCTTCCGATGGTTGATGCAGAACAAGATCAAGACTTATCCATACCTCAGTACGAGGGTAGCACAAGTGCAATTGGGCCATCAAAGAGAAGTAGGGTTGCATAAACTCTTGCTACAAGTGTCTTAGTTTTAGATTCGGTCTTTGACTCACGTGCAACAAGGACTCTTTTGCCTTAACCTGATGTTTCAGGTGCTTCTAGAGATTCATTACAGAGGGTTAGCATGTAGGCTGGTATACAAAAGCAAGTCATAGTTGAGACAACTTGAGAGTTGATGAGATTATTCATTAGGCGTGTCATTTCCTTCCATCTGGCTAAAACAAAGCAATGGAAGCGAACCATAAGAGCCATTGGCCATATTGGATGTGAATGGGAAGGTTCATCCTAAAGACACTATGCACATGGCTCAAGAAGTAAAAGGTATGCATTGAGGTTCAGTTTGGAGCCATTAAAAGATGCATGGAAGAAGTATGGGTGGACCATATTGTGTGATGGATTGTCTGATGTCTGTAGGAGGAATGCGTATAATGTCATGGTCTCATGCTATAAGGGCAATATGTTTGTGAAGGCCATTGATGCCTCTTTACTAGGCCTTACTATAATAGGCGCCTTTATATGGCAACTCTTGCAGGATGTCATCTTGCAAATTGGGGCTGAATATGTTGTGCAAGTTGTGACAGATAATGGAAGCAATTGTCTCTCCATGGGCAGCATGTTACAGGAGGAGTTTCCAGCCATTGTATAGATGCCACGTGCTTCTTATTCTATTGATCTTTTGGTTGAGGATATATGCAAAATTCAATGGGTTGAGACAATTTTCAGTAGTGTCACAAATATAGTCAATTTTGTGAGAAAGAGACCCAAAGTCCTTACCATCTTTTGCTTATTTAGGCACCTTGAGCTCTTAAAACCCTCTGTCATCAGATTTATCTACATCTTCATTGTGCTTGAGAGATTGGTGCGTGCTCACAAGGAGTTGGTGCGCACTATATGGTTTGAAGAGTTTATGCAGTGGGATGAGTATGATAATTCAAGACCATGGCATTTGGGTGCAATGTCATGAATGATACTTGGTGAAAAGAGGTGGAGGCTATAATGAGAACTCTCAATCCTATCTACATAGTGCTATGCATCATCGATATGAAGGGTAGCGCCATGGGTCTTTTATGAGTATATAGATAAGATAGGAGAGGCTCTAAAAAAGAACCCTTTTTGCTCTGGACAAGCAAGTAACTCTTTATTTTGCAAATTGATATTATATTTGAATAACCATTCTTGAATTGACATTTTATATGTTTGTTCAATGTTGACATCTTGATTCTTTAGGATTGCTCAAATATAGTTGTGGGAGAAGAGATGGAATTGGTTTTATAGACCAATTCATGCAATGGCCCATGTCTTGCATTCTCTTTGGTGAGATGATGAGCAGTGTGAGAGTGAGGATCTAGAGGAGGATATATGACAAAGGTGACATGTGTTTATGTGTCCATATTTCAAAGGATTGAGGATGATCTCTTAACATTCTGTAATGAGAGCTTACATTTTGGTAGAGAGACTACGAAGCTAAGAGAGACTTAGCTTTAGCCTACCTCATGGTGGGAAAGTATGGAAATTGTGCACCCACATTGATAATTTGCAACCCAAGCATTCTTTATGCATAATGTTATCTATATATTTTATTATCATTATATAGTTTGATTCTTATGGTTCCATTTGTGTTTCTATTTGAATGATGATTTATAGAAATGCATTGCTATATAAGTGCTTTCACAAGATTGTAGCTCAGGTTCTTGTGGGAGAAATTGGAGTACTTGGGTCTTTTTTCACATAAAGAAAAGGAATAAGCTTACCACTGGTCAGTTAGAGAGGTTGATCTTTTGCCATTGCAACCTCCAACTGTTTTAGAGAAACACTATTCATATTGAGCCAGCATAGGTGATGATATTTATAATTTCTTAATAGCTTATGTTTAACGCTCGAATGCCAATTCTAAAGATGATATATTATTATTTCTCTATATTAAAAAAAAAGAAAATATTGACAAGATAGATATAGCGAAGGGGAAGCTTATTCCAAATATCATACCAAAGGAGTATACCATATACACTATGCTCTATGAGGAGATGATAGTCCCGAGCTAAATATTGCACAGCAGGATTGCTTCACAATGTTAGAGAGCCATCGATGAAGTTAACACTTTAGTTGTTTCAGGAAATTTAGAGACTTCTAATACTTCTAGCTCATTAATTGATGCAGATAGTGATGAGCTGGAGGAGGATCATGATGATAACACCTCTATCGGTGTAGATGATGCTTGTGCAAATGCTTGGTTTTACTTTGCTCATGTTTTTTTCCAATAGTTGGCTAGTGGTCCCTAACGAGAAAAAAGTGACAAAGTACAAATGTACATAAGTACAACAGTATGAGGAAAGACGTCATCTCATCCAATGCCCATCAACTTTCTAAGGAAGGTAAAACGCTCTGCTAAGAAACTTTTCATGAGCAGATCCACAAGATTTTAGTTAGTTGAGATCTTGACAAGGTCAATAAACCCATCCTCAACGACCTCTGTGATGAAGTGGTAACACATCTCAATGTGTTTTGTGTTTGTACGGAAGATCGGATTCTTGGCTAATTGGAGAGCACTCATAGAATCCAAATGCAGTATAGGGTGACATTTAGTCTTGACCATTGAGTCTTTAGATTGCATTTTTAAAATGTATCTACTATGATCTATTACTACTCACATTGTCATGAGACCCATGAACTTGACTTTTGAGTTGAGTCGTGATTCTTAGATAGCAAATGTTTCTGATGTTGCACTTTTGATTCAAGTTTTATGTGATATGATCATATGCCACATGTGGACTATTTTATTTTAAAAAAAACATAAGTTATTTTGGGTTGCAACTTGTAAAATTGATATCGACGTGAAATTGTGCAATGCAAATCATGGATCTTGGATTCTTGTGTTAAAAGTCAAGATTATTTAGTAACTCTAGTCTTTAGCATGCTTAGTATGTATATATATGTTTATTTATATGCATAAACACATATCTTATTATTTATATAATAGTTTATTGGTATTTTTCAAAATGCCGTTTTCACAAAAATTTCAAGTGGTGAAAACTTTGAAACTTCGTTTCTTTCAATTTTTGAAATGCATGGGTCTATAATATTTGACTCAGAGTTGGCTCCATTGAGTTTTTCAGTGGTTCATAGAAGGGAGTAGAGGCTCTCTTGCTTACTTTAGTCTGTGGAAGACTCTCTGGCTAGCATTTCTCTCACTTCTTTTTCACAATCTTTAAATTAAGCCTTCATGCCACTGTAGAGGGGGAGGATTTAAGTTCTGAAGGTCTCAAAGCTCATCCATCTAAGGATAGTCATGGTGCCATCGTTTTCATAATACTAGCTTTGAAGGGTTACAATAGTGTATCTTGTGAAGTACTTAGAAGACATGATTCACCAACTTTCAGTGGATTGCTAATTGAACATACAAAAGGTTATCAGTGTGTTGCGTACTGGAAAATAAGTGGATCAAATGCTGAGGGAATGCATTTAAAAAAAAACAAAAGGTTTAATTAATTAATTAATTAATTAAGTTTTGAAGTTCTTTAATAAAGCAAACGTATTTTTAGCTCAAGATCCCTTCTTAGGCCCAAAACTAGAACTAGAAAGGGATTGTATTGGCCCAAGCCCAAAGTTTGCTATTCTTTTATCCCAAGGTGTCCCACCTTAAAGCAATTAGGGCATCGGACCAAGGATACATGTCGGCTGTTGAGTGACCTACCAAGACTTAAAGGTGATGATAATGTTACTAGGGGAGCCAAGTGATCACCCTAGAGAGGCCAAGGCATTAGACAAAGGATGCTTATTGGCTACCTAATCGCCTATGAAGACTTGCAAAGGTGGATGGAACCATAGTGGACTTTGTTTAACAATAAAATAACATAAAAAGAGCTTTTGATTGTTTTGAATAGATTTAACCTTAAGTGAGGGTTTTCCATTGGTTTTTGTCTTATTAAGTAATTCGTGCCCTTTTGGAAAAGGACTTCATAAAACAGATAAGCTAATCCAACCACCACTAGGTGTTAGTGTGATGAAGAAATATATGGAGGGTATGCGGTGGAAGCTATAAAGATAGATGGAAGGAAGCTAGACAAGTTGAGCGAGCAAACCAAGAAAGGGAGTCTGCCATGCGAGTTGCTGCAAATATGGTGGATCCAGAGTCGACCACTCCAAAAGATTGAAAAGGGATAAATGTGCACAAATGCATGTGTTAAGATCCTCGACCCAAGATACTTAGGAAGCTTTGTTGCTATGAATAGTGTAGAGCGTGCCATGTTTATGATAGTCTGATTCCTATGCTCTGCGACTTCATTTTGAGAGGGGGAGTTGGTAGAGGTGAGCAACATGAGATGCCATGCTCCTATAAGAGCTCGGTAAACTCGTGGGAGATAAATTCACCACTAGAATCACGCCTTATACATCCTACTTGATGACCAGTTTGATCATGTACAACTAGCACCCATGAAGAAAAGTAGGTGAATGCGTTAGATTTATGCTTAAGGAAATTCATCCACATGTATCTAGAGAAATCATTGACTATAAAAAAAAAGTACAATGCGTCATTAAGGATGGCAATGGATGTGGGCTCACGAAGATCTACATGGATCAATCTAAGAGACGCCTTAGGTCTATGTGTGGTCTGTTGAGAAAAGGGTGTGTGGTGTTGCTTTCCAAGCTGACAAGATGATAGACATCCTTGGAAAGCTTTAGGCGTGGAAAGCCCTTAACCATCCAATGGCGTGACATCTCATAGAGCGAGTCATATCCAAGGTGTCTGAAACAATAGTGCCAAAGATTCTCATTGTTCATACGCTTGCATGTGGTGGCTAACACTTGGAAGCAACATAGCTATAAGTTTGTGGTTATCGCGTCGGAAAGAAATTGAGTAATCTTGTAGAGGCCATCAGGTTGTGCCTTGCCGTGAGCAATCACTAAACTATTTTGAGAGTCTATGACCTTAATTGTGGTGGTTGTAAAGATGATTGCTCACCCCAATCGGCAAAGGTGTTGAACAGACAACAAGTCTATGCCAAGCTGGGGGACATAATATACATTGTCTAGCGAAGTGAGATCCTTGCCCTCATTAGCATCGAACTTGACGTGACCTAGATCATAGATCTTGACTGAAGAGTTCTTCCCACAATGGACATACTTGGCTACAGGGGCTTGGGAGAGAAAAATTCCCTAGATGGGGATCCTGTGATGGGTGGCTTCACTATCGAGAATGCAAATAGGAGATGATATGCTTGATCGGGTGGATTGGACCTCTATGGTTACCTTGTCGGGAGGTAACTTATAAATGTGGACAAAACTCGAAACCTCTAATGTCTCCACAGAGATGAGGTGAGCCTCATGTCCAGTAGACTAGTTAGATGTGTCCTCTAGAGTTGAATAATATTGATTGTAATGGTTGACCGGCATAGGAACCAAAAAACATGTTTCATCTTGGCGAAATGCTAAACCCCGAAACCAACGAAATGTTTCGTTTTATTTTGCGAAGAGGTGTTGTGACACAAAACTTCTAGTGAGTATTTTAATTTTAAAAAAAGTTTTTGGGGCACATTTTGTCCTAAATGATCCTATAGCTCTATCTAAAGAGTTTTTCTTCGAAGTTCACGAACTCCCGTTTTGTCTCAACTCTCCACCTGTTGTTGACTCGTTTGTGTCCCCATCACTCGCAACCTCCTCGATCGCTCTCTTCTTCTTTTGCCGCTGCCTCCTCCATCGCTCCTTCCACTCATCACTTCTTCCACTATTTCATTTCTTATTTCTCCTTCAGCTGCCTCCTCCTCCATCTCTATCTCCTTTCTTTTTATCGCTTTCTACTTCTTCTTCATCTCGTTTGTCCATTGTTATGAGACATCCGAAACCAAAATTGTGGGTACATATTGCGGGGAGTTTCACTTGGACAAGAGTTCATTTCACATGGACCATGAGCAAGGGTGGACATGGCTGCAAGAGAGTACCTGAGGGTATTTTCTTAGCACATTGCGGCACATAAGAAAAATTGGCAGAGGTGCAGTCACTCTTAAGAAGGCCATTGGCCTTGCAACAAATTGAAGAAGAATGGGAAGAAGCAAAGAGAAATCACTTGAGTGGAGGTGGAAACTCAAGTCAAGCTATACGGAATGATGAGGAAGACACTCCAAGCGCTTCCAATATGCCAACAAGTACATAAGTATCATGACTATCTAATGGCACGATTGGTGTGGCTTCACTAGCTAATTCCATTGCAGTTGATCATGAGATAAGATGTGCACTTGCTGATACTAGTTCTTCTCTTGTATGTGAGGGTGTGTGTGTACATACTAGGCCCTCATAAGGCTTGGTAAGCCAATCAAGAAAAAGGGTTAGAGAAGGCAACCAAAGCACCTTGCAAGCACACTTTGCTCCAAGGCTAAAGCAAGAGGCTCAATTGGCTGAGCATAGGTTCTTCTACAAATGCAACCTTGCATTCAACATTGCTCAAGCGCCAACTTATATTAAGCTCTATAATGCATTGGTTGTTGTAGTTGCAGTAGGAGCTACTAGCTTACGTCTAGTTAACTTAGAGTCTAAGGACCATTCACTTGAATGCTCTAATGACTTATATTCAAATTGAATTGACTGTTCCTTGACGCTGTCGTGGCTGTGGCCATGGTCATGGTGGTCATACCACTTCATACATACAGTAGGAGATGTTACCATCATCAGAGTCTTCAGATGAGATGGATTGAGCTAGTTCATCTACTAGTGGCAGTGGCAGTGGCTCTTTTGGAAGTGAGTAGTAGTTACTAACTACATACTTATTTATGAATCTTGATTGATGTGTTTATCATGTATGCGAAAGTTCAAAGTATGCTAATGTTATCATAAGTCACTAACTTTAGTTTATTATCTATGCGAAAGTTCAAAGTGAAAGTTCAAAGTATGCTAATGTCATTATAAGTCACTAACATTAGTTGATCATCTATGCGAAAGTTCAAAGTATGCTAATGTTTATCATCTATGTGAAAGTTCAAAGTATGCTAATGTTATCATAGTCACTAACATTAGTTTAATCTTTTGAGTTTTACTTTGAAATTTGCATTATATTAATAGTTAAATGCTTTATACATGTGTTATAGCCTATAATGATTCACAAATCGTGGTATAGTATGCACATTGTAATTTGTGATTTGTGAATCATGAATGCTAATATGTGATTTCTAAATGAGTAGAATCATAAATCTAGAATCTAGATGAAATGAATATTTATATTCTAGGCTTTGAAATTTTAACTCTACAGTCTAGGATCTTCAATCTAAAACCTAGGTTATAGGTATTACTAATTTTTATATATAATTATAAATATTATGACTCATTATACTTAATATTTTTTGAAACGTTGAAACCTCGAGGTGAAGAGTGAAACGAAACATGAAATGAAATCTCGAGATCTTAAAACACGAAACATGACAAAACGTTTCTGGTGACTATGCTGTCGGGTGTAGAGTGGGTCTACCCTCACTACTGTCCCTGAATTTGGTTACACCAACCTGCCTCCTTGCTGGGGGTTACCCTGCTGAGGGGTGGGGGTTTGAGTCTTTTCAGGTTGTGTACCTCTAGCCTTTGATTGACACTCCTTGTGAAAAAGACCTGTCTTCTAATAATGTTTGCAATATTGCTTTTCTTTGGAACATTCTGCTACTTGGGTTTCAAGAATAACTGGGAGTTCCCTTAGGTCTCACTAGCTTGGTTCAAGTTTTGATTTTGATTTTTCTTACCTTGTCCTTGTTGCCTCCTATGAGAGGAAACAACAAGAGCCCACTTTGTGAAGGAAGTACTATGAAATTGATTGAGTAGTCAAGCATAATGTAGTAGCTAATACTCAAATTCATAGAACGTAGGCATGGTAGGTTGTGAGGTCGCCTACTGCACAAGATGAAAGTATTATCTAGGTAGCTTGTTTAGAAACAATGTGACCTGGTTATTAGGGGACTTAGGAGCCCCTAGAGTAGAGAATTTAGCAAGAAGTTGTTGATCCTTAGGCAACTTGACCTTAAGGTCATCCCGGTCAATGATTTTGAAAATTTGGAGCTCATGGTTGAACTACATCAAGTGTTCCCACCGCTTTGATGCTAGGTCAAAAGTGTTGTAGCTATGAGTGGAATTTGGTAAAACATCTTGCATTAGCTTGATGATAACATAGGGTTTTCTAGCCTTCCATGAGCAAACAACCTCATGTGGAAAAAGTCGCAGGTCTAGCTAGGGTTCTAGCCTGGACAAGATCGAACAAGTTTTGTGAGCTCAAAACATATATGATCAGATTTGACCAAGTTGTATAGTTAGATCCATTAAATTTAGTCTTGTTAGTAAAAGCATACTTGGCAGATGAAAAGGAAGAACTATGAGGTGTTGTATAGACTATAGTAAGGATAAGGAGGGGGCTAGCGTGGGTAGGCAGAAAACGGTGGAGAGGGACCCACAAGTACTTGTGGAGCAGTCTCAATAACTTTTAAACTTTGTGGAACCGTTGGTTGAGACACAATAGCACAACCAGAAAGCCTATTGGGAATTGCTATGAAGGCAAACTGTGGTAGCACTTGGTCAATACTTGGATAAGTAGGGGTAGAGACCATAAGTGCGGTGTAACCCAAAGGTGCGTAGGATGGAGGTTGAGTCTCCCTTAAAGGTGCATGAGCACCACCTAGAACTAAAGGTATAGATGCCTTGCAGCCTGTGCCTATGTTTGAAGAACCCTTGGATGTGGTGGAAAGTTATGTATCTTGCACCGAAATAGAAGAGAGAGATTGAAAATAAAGAAGGGACTCCGGATCTCTCTCTCCAAGAGGGGGGTGCATCCCTAATGGAGGTCATGACGGCCTTGCAACGTCATCAGATTTGTGCACAACATTTGATGAGAAAGAATCAAGTATATCTTCTTTATGTAGCTTTTGTTTAAAGGCTTGCTGATGTAGTTCTTTGTACTTCTTGGCTCTATGAGCCAACATCAGCTGGAGCTCCTCATTTGTAATGGGATATGATGTGTGGCTTCAATGTAGTAAGAAGGATATCCAACCATGTTTGAACCTTGTAGAGTTGGTAGTGGATGCCACTTTTACTTAGTTCTTAGCATAAGCTCGTTTGGGGAGTGAGTAGTTGTGAGAGTGTTCAAAGTTATCTTCCCTTTTGTTATTCCTACTTTTGAGGTGAGCTTTTTGATTGAGGGCCTAGGTTTCTTCAGTGAGTATCTAGCTTTGATACCATGTGAAGAACGCTCTACCACAAAACACAAAAAATAGTTGTACAACAAATGCACAAACTGATACAGAACACAGTTAGGGTTAGGGTAACATAGAGACAAAGAACATAGTGAATAATGAAGAATGAATACTGAATAGAATACAATGCTCAATGGAGAAAACACACTATGCAGTGAAGAATACTGACCTCCAAACTCATCTTGACTCTTGAGGACTAGGGTAGAGAGTATGAGCTGGAGAGTGTGCTGTACTCTAGTCTCTAAGAGATCCCGAAATGCAGCAAGGCAGCCTCCAATGGTGTTTGGCAGCAGCAAACACAATAGTGATGTGTTGGATCAGTGTGAGACAAGTAGTAGACAAGGTAAAATCAGCAAATGCAGATGATGATGATGATGATGTGGCAGCAAAACACAGCACCGGAGAGGTAAGGCAGTAGCCGATGATCAAAATGCAGCCTTGAGGATGATGTTTATGGCTGGACGGCAGCAAGCTTGTCAAAATGAAGCCTGTTTTGTAGCCACCAGCAGAAGGTGATAGAGAGCTCCTTGCTGGTCCTCATAGGCTCTATAGAAGGTGACGAACTGCAGTAATGCAGCCTTTTGGGTTGGCTGGATGCAGATGACAGGAGAAAAGAGTGGACAGCAGCAATGCTTGGTGGACAGCAACTGAATAGTGGCTGGATGACTGAAGAAATTTGCAGGAGAAGCTGGACAGCAAGCACAAGATGGTGATAGACAATGGTGGACAGCTTCGGCTGGGATATCCTTCGCATACGGGGTGTGGACAACAAAGGTGTGGCACTTGCAAGCTGCAAAAAGGCGAGTGAGGGTACATGGAGGGTAGCATGCCTATTTATAGAAAGTTTGGGTCCTCCTAATTAGGGTTTATTCTTATGGGAATAGACACTCTCTAGGAACACATTTAAAAAAAATAAAAGGTCTAATCCACTAATTAAGTTTTGGGGCTGTTTTGATAAAGCTAATGCATTTTTAGCTCAATAGATAGTAGTCCACTTGCAATAGAAATAAATAAATTGGTAATGTAGTAAATGATATCAAATGATAAAACATCTTAGCTGAGAGAAAAGAAAGACGGATGCCATGATAAGTGAAAAATATGCTTGAGACTCGATCTCAAAAGAGAAGGTATGAGCTTTGTCTTGATGCAAATCAAGGATATGGAGGTAATATATTGTTCTTTCAAATGACTAACATGGAATATAGGGTGAACTTGGATTTTTGAAGGTAAATCTAGCTCATAGGATATGCTATTTATCTTCTTGGTAATCTAGAAAGGACCACAAGCTCATAGGATACACTATTTATATTCTTCGTAATTTAAAAAGGACCACAATACCTTGAAGATAACTTATAGCATTTTTCAATAGTCGTCAAATTAGAGTCCTTTGGGACTTAGGTAAACTCACATGCAACCTTGGAGCTCTCGAGGAGTACGGTGTCGTTTGGCATAAAATGTGGCATGATTGTGGGCTGTTTAATGCTTTCCCTATAGCAATCGTCAACATCTCCTGCATATTGTGTAGAAAGTTGATCATGGACTACATTTTCACCCCCTTGAGCTCGATGGCAATCATTGGTTTTGGCTCATAACCATACATAAGCATAAATGGGCTATAACTAGTAGTTGAATACTTAGCATTGTTATAAGTAAACTCAATCTAGAGAAGATAATGCTCCCAATCAGATTGTCTTTTGAGAGCAAAGTTCAAATCATAAGGTTTGTAAAGATGTTCAACAAAGAGACTAGTTAACTCGTGGCTTTTCACGGTTGTCTTTGTAAGAATGGATCGAGTCATTTTCATTAGTTGATCAGCCATAACCCAGATTGTGTCATGACCTCGATTCGTATGGGGTAATCCAACTATAAAATCCGTAGAAATGCTACTCCACTTTCTATTGGGAATTTGTAAAGGATGTAAAGTCCCCTTCTATCTGTGCCATTCAACTTTACTTAGTTGACACTACGGGCACTCACACACATAAGACTCAATCAGTCTTAATGTGTAGCCAATTAAAGTAGCGAGTAACCAAGGCCAAAGTTCGGTGTATACTAAGGTGTCTAATGCTCGGTGTATCATGATACTTATGCAAAATTTTCTTGCTAATATCCAAAACTAGGTGCCGTATAAATAATGATACCATATTTTAAGCATATGGATGATCGCCAACGGTTCCTTCTCTTGGGTGGTGTAACGCGTTTGGGCATCGGCGAGCTTACGACTCTCAAATGCGATAGATCAGCCATCCTAATAAAGAATGACACTAATCACTTGCATCTGTATAAATCTCAAAAGGTTTATTCAGATTGATAATTTGTAACATTGGTGCAATAGTAACCAATTGTTTCAATGTTTGAAAACATTGATCGAGCTCACTAGTTCAAACCACTGGTGGACTAACATGCTTTTTCTTGCTTCGGAGAGCCTTAAGTAAACATGCTAAGGGTTCATCAATATGAGGATAGTTCATTATGAATTTCTTAAAAAACCTAGTAAAAAAAAAAAAAAGATTTTACTTATGTTATGGATTCTAGAATAGGTCAATCAAGCACTACTCGAACCTTTTCTGATGTAATGTGGATGCCATCAATCGAGATGATATGTCCTAGATATAATAGCTTTGTGCAAAAAAAATTGCTTGCATCATGACAGAACTAAACACTAATTTCATTGATCACATGGTGGAGGCTTTGGGGCTTGACTCGGAGGTAGATGAGGGGGAAGAAATGGTTCCTTGTACAGAGATGACGGTACCATTCTTTGAGGTTCAGCCATGTTTGGATGTATAGCCACCAATTGAACGCAACAAACACACTCTTGATGACTTGATGGTGGATTCTAAGGAGTTTTCACAGCCTGAGCATCCAACATGTGTACACAAGCTGAAGCAAAATGAAAATGATTAATTGATTGATATGAAAGTATAACTAATAGGGATTGAATATATAGGGTAAGGTGTGAACTTGACCTTTTGATCCTTATTTAATTGTAAGTGGTGTAAAAGGTGTTCACACCTAAACACATACTTTTACACACAATAATTTGTGTTCACATACGGGGTTAGAAACACACTTTTACACACAATAAGGTGTGTTCACATAGGAGGTAGATAATAATTGACATTCCGTCCCTTTGGTTCTTGGGTAATTGAACTTGTGATAGGAAACATAATAGAAAGATTACGGGAAGGTCTTACTGAGAAGAGGCAGTGCCTAATCCCATGCGATGATTTTGGAGAGATGCGATATGAGCTAATTCATGACATGATCTATTGAGAAGCTTAGGGACTCCAAGTAGGACATGGTTCAAAGGAATGTGTGCATGGTTGAGAGACTGATCAAAAGGCAACATGGCTCAAAGGTATTGGAAACATGACCAAAGGCGGAATACCCAAGTAAAGCTTTCAAGTTCAACTTAGAGGTCATGGGGAAAGTGATTACAATACCCCCTACAACATAACCCTTTGTGAATTGGAAGGAAAGGAAATAAAAGGAAAGACAACTTGTTTTGTATTAAATTTTGAGTAGAGGACCCCACACAATTATTTAAAATTTATGTGATGAAAGGTCTTAGCACAGGCGTGAGCATGTCTAGTGTCTAATTCTAACTGTTTAGTTGGGTTAAAATCCCGCCTCGATGTTGATACCAAGAAAAGTGCAGTTGATGTTGGGACCTTGCAATGGCGTCGCAAGCACTGGATGCTCAGCGGGTCATTTTTCGCTCTATGTCAAAGGCAAGTGTGTAGGTGGCCTTCAATATGTTGATAGAAGCTCTGATTTGATGGAAGAAGGTGCTAGTGTGAGAAGCCCCAAATTTTGGTGAAGAAATTTGGAGATATTGAAATGCCCCAAATTATAGAGAAGAAATTCTAAAGATTTCAGGCTGAAAATTGAAAGAAATGCTCAAAAAGCATGGGCCATGTAAACTTCTCTGAGTTACGAAAAAAAGGTTTTTAATTATTGAGGTTTTAAAAAAACCTTATCCTCTTTGGTTGTAATCAAGAAAGAACTGATTGAGGAAGAAATGAGTGTTGATGATGACCCGGCATGTGGCATGTGAGACGATGACGACACCAGCACACCAGCTCACCAGCAGGAAGAAGATGGCATGGCATAGGGAAGTTTGCAGGTAGGCAGCATGTGGAGCCATGTGAGTAGTGCATGAGACGACAGGAGATGTCAAGCAGATAGTAGTACCTGTCAACACGCTGGATGTGGTGATGGCTGCATGCGTTGAAACCAGGCGAATACTGGTACGTGGCAACTGCTGCATTGGCTGAAAGTTGGCGAGACAAGTCTATTGGCTAGCAGTTGAACAGGCTCCCAGATAAATAACCTTCTTCTTCTTCTTCTTCTTCTTCTTCTTCTTCTTCTTCTTCAGTGGCAGCCTGTTGTGTGTTGGGGACTGTTAGAACAGCAGCCAGGTGGCTGTTAGCTATGGAGACTGAGTGGTTTTGGCATAGACCAATCAACCTGTTTTGATATCATTGTTGGGTATGGAGCTGTGCAAGTGAGACCACAAGCTATGGTGGATGGAACTCCATGGACACGAGAGAGAGAGAGAGAGAGAGAGAGAGAGAGAGAGAGAGAGAGAGAGATGGGTGGGATGGCAAACGTGAGAGTGAGAGGGTTGTGCCTTCCTATCAGCAGACGGACGTGACTCCTTTGTCCTTCTGTTCCTACCCCTCGCGCTGCCGTTTTCCCATCACTTTGTCTTGTTTCGTCCTGCCCATCCCGTCACTTCGTCCCGTTCCGTCACTTCGTCTCATTTCGTCCTGCCTGTTCCTTCCACAACGGGGTCTTGTTTCGTCTTGCTCGTCTCGTCACTTTGTCCCCTGCCCCTGACGTCCAGACGCCTGTCTTTGGCCTGCACGAGCGACTTTTGTCCCAGCTCCTGGTAATCAGCATCGACTTGACCTAATCTGACATCCTCTGTTCTGCGCTTGACAGCGAGGGTGTGATGACCTGCCCTAATCCGGGTAAGTCAGACTGTGAGTGACAGATTGTAAAAGGCTTGTTTTCACTGAACAACAGTGTATCGATTGGGGCTGTGGTCCTGAGGTCTTGGGGTACAATGGCCTACTGAAGGAGACAGGTTCTGTCCTGTTCTGTTGAAAGACAGCCAGAGTTGGAGAATTTGCGTAATCAGCATAAACCTTGGGAATGGCGAACTTGCAGGAATCTAATGGTATTGACATGGCTTTTCTAGACCAGCATATTGGAAATGGAGAAGACAAAGACTTGGCGGAATCAGATGGCGATTCGTTAGTTGAGGATTCTGGGCAGCTAATGGAAGGGGACGAGATAGGTAAACGTTGCAAGATGTCGGTCGAAGAACCGGACTTGTGTGCCCTGAATTTGCCTCAGCAAAATGTTCAGGCCTCGTGCCCTCAGACTAATGAGTCTTTTCAGTTTATGCTGACCTCTACCAATCATCTGATGTCGGAATATGCTCAAGCTAATGAGGGTAAAGCGAGTTCTTTACCACAAGGGGAACATGTGGTTGCTGTTATGGGTGCTGATCTGGTTCTACAACAGATTGCTGCCTTCCATGAGAGGGCTTTCCATCTTTTACTTTACGGGAAGGACCCCATTGATCTCCAGCATCTGGGCATGGTTGCTATCCCTGCTTGCCAAGGTGGAAATGTGTCAGGATGATGTTTTAAGGCAAGATTAGGCATCCCTTGTGGAAGAGATCTATGTTGGCCCGAGGGGTTTTTTGAGGTCCTTTTCCGTTCCCCGAAAGTGCGGGCTCATATTATGCAACGTATCCCGTTGTTCGTGGATGGCCAGCTAGTCCATATGGTTCCTTGGAGACCTATGGCTGAATTTCAGGAGATACTGAGGCATGCATGCCCAATTTGGGTTGAGGTGGTTGATTTTCCTGCCCATCTTTGGCGACTTCTTCACTTCGTGTTGAGATCTCTTGGAGAGATTTTGGTGGAGCCTCGCTTGGCCTCCCGTAACAGGAATAGGGCATGCATGCTTTGGGATACAGGGAAAGCTCGCCCGATTAAAGTTCATTTTCAGGTTCTGAGGTTGCAAACTTTGGTCTATGAGCTCAAATGGGGCACATTTGCTGGGCACTGTTTCAGGTGTGGACAATTGGGACATTTCATTTCAGAATGTGATAGAAGCCAGGAGGTAATGCAGCCGTCTTTGGATCGTGATTTGGATATGCATGACCATCTTCCTCAGCAGGTAGCTTAGCAGCCTGAACCCGCTTCTGAGCAGATTGTCCAGCAGGAACAACTAGATGGAAAGAAGGCTGCTTATCAAGTTGGAAATCAGCGTGCTTCGCCCTCTGGGGGTTAGAACTTGTCTCCTCAGGATAACTCTTGGGTCACGGTGGTTCGCCGTAATGCTAGACAGGAGCCTCGGTCTACTCTTGTTCACCCAGCTCCCCAGACTATTACCTAGACATTTCAACGCCGCGGAAGGGGATTCGATATGAATCCTCGATCTGCAGTTGGTGGTAATGAAAAACGAGTCTCTGATACTGCTTTGCACTTTGATTCACGAGGGAGAATGGTGCCTTCTCGGGATGTTTTCCGTGCCCAACAACAATAGTTTCCTTCTCATACTTCGATTCCTAGTTTGCAAAGGGCAGATCTAGTTGATGTGATTCGAAGTGAGATTGAAAGATTTCAGGCAGCCAAAGTAGTTGATATTAAAGGGAAAGGGAAGGTGGGGATTCAATAGTTTTCTTTTCTGTATTCCATCATGAGAATTGCGTTATGGAACGTTAAAGGTATCTCTTCGGGCTGTAAGCAGTATCGGTTGTGGAAAGTTGTGTTAGTCGGTAATTGGGATGTTCTATGTGCTGTGGAGCATAAACAACATGCTTTGGCAGGATCATCTTATGTATATAAGGATTACTCTGTTTTGTATAGTGGGTGTGTTCCACATAAATTTGGAGTAATGTTGGCCGTCGGATCTTCATTGCAACCATCTTTGATTTCTCAGATTCATCGAGGCAGATTCATGATTTTGGAAATCCAATATGAGGGAGAAGTTTTATGGTTGGTGGGTGTGTATGCTCCTACTTCTCGTGAACGTCGTCAACTTTGGGATGACTTGTATTGCCTTGCTATGGCCCGTCAAGGCTTTGTAATGGATGATTTCAATGCCTGTACATCTATGGATCAAATGACTTCTCAACACTCGGTTATGGATGGTCCTGAGTGTCAGGCTTGGGATGCTTTTGTAGCTGAGTCTTTGAAACAGGACATGTAGTCTTGGTTGCATCCCTCACACTCAGGATATACTTATCGTTCTCTTCAACATCCTAACACATGGGCCAGACTGGATAGGATCTATGTTTGTCAAAGTGTTTCTTTTCTCCCTGCAGTCCTTGATATGTGGATAGAGCGAAAGCATGTCTTGTGTGATCACCATCCTTTGATCTTGGAAATGACACATTGACCTGTTCATGCCTATAAGGCTCTCCTGGCTCACTTGGCTCTTCGTTTCAATCAATCTTTTCTCTTGCAAAATCAGTTTCTGGAATGTATTCAGCGAATAATTGACTCCTTTTGTTCCAGGGTCCTATCAGAAGGATTGGAAGCATGGCCTATTTTTAGGGATAATGTGCATTTGTTATCCAGACAGTTTGGTATTCAGCATGCTTCCATTTTACGCACTGAATTGTTGCATGCACAATCTTTGTTGGGCTGTTCGTTGTCTTTATGCCAGTTGGGAGATACTACAGATGACTCGCTATTTGGCATTGAATGGTTGAAAGACCAAGTTTAATCTTTACAGGAATAGAAATATGCTAAATTTAAATGGCTGTCTAGAGTAGAGGTGTCACAACTCTATAGAAACAGAATTTGTATCCTTTTTCATTAATTTATCTATATAATGATTTATTAAATTTATTTCCTTTGCACTAATTAGATATAAAGAAAAGTGCATTGGAGCTGGCCACTGATGAGTGGTCACAGGTTATGGTGGACCCACACGGTGGGTTAGAGAAAAGATAGTTCACACTTCCACCTATATGACCTGATTGGGCGCCTGTGACTAGAACTCACGCATATCAGGGTTAGACTCGCACTCAGAAAGGATTGATGCCTTGAAGTGTGGGCTAGATCCACCAGAACAGACAGTTACAATCAACAAGATGGCATGATCATGAAATGCTTGTATAATGTGCATGTGTGGGCTGAAAGCTTGAAATGCACATTTCTTTGCATAGGAAAGTCACATGAAGATTCGGATACCATTTTTGCGATGTACACGGAAAAAGCTTTCATATGATACCCATATTGGGGGGGTCCCTAAATTCTAGGAGATCCCTAAATTTTAGGAGGTCCCTAAATTTTAGGAGCCTCGAATTAGCCTAAAAATTCTAGTCCTAAAAAATAGGGATGTCATTCTAAAAATAGTAAGTTCTGTACTCTGACTGTGCTTACTAAATTTGGTTGTTTCTATTCTTGACAGTATTCAACCCAAAAAGGAAGGCCATAAAGAAGAGACAAGTGTCAAGACACTTGTCACACAAGTTTCCAAGTGTCCCACCACTTGTCACATCTCATGACATGTGGCTGGACACTTGTCTTGTGCTACTCCAGTTTCCCCTTTTGTACTAGCTCTCCCCTCTCCTATAAATAAGAGCTCGTTTTTCTTCATTGAACATCATTTTTCTTTGCTGTAAACTCATGTACAGCACCCACAGATAGCCAGAAACTGGCCCCATCCATCCCCATCATCATCCCCCACTTCTCCATTATCAAATTCCTCCATATTCCCTCTTCTATCACTGTTGTTTTACAAGACAGCAAGCCTGTAAATTCATTATAGCACCTCCTTCTTGAGCTCTTTCTTCCATTTTAGCTACAAGAAGCAAGCTCTATCCATGTAGTGTTGATCAACGATGGAGAAAGGCTGAATTCCCCTTTTTCTTCTCTCATACTGTAAAGAAATCAGTTCTTATCATTGCATAATAGATAATGCATGTGTGTTTGTACATCTTTGCATGATCTTGTGAGAGTGAGAATTACTTCTTCTCACTCTCAGGTTGATTGTAACTGAGCTCTTCCCTAAGGGACTTGGGTTGAGCAGAAATACATTCCTTCGGGGGGGGGTTGCCCATCTTCAACCCTCAATCTTGTCTCCATTACTTTTACATTTTCATGGCTGTAATTTTGTGAGTAATTTTCATTTTCAGCTTTAAGTGTTCATTCTCTTTTATATTAAATCTCGAAAACAAGCAAATATCATAATTGTTAAGCATACTACGTTGTTCGGGGCGTTTACAAGAGGCTTTGCATGATAACAATTGTCAATCTCACCAGTTCTTTGCTCGATTACATTAGAAATATGCCCGGGTAAATATTGTGCGTCTGAAGAATGAACAAGGTGTTATGGTGACAGAACCTGCATCCATAATTCAGATGTGTGTAGATTTTTACAAATCATTGTTGGGCCCTCTAGAGATTCTATCAAACGCTGTTCACTCTGTTCGCAGATACATTTGTGATCTGGTTAGTAATCAGGTTTAGCCAGAATGGGTAGCCTTAATGGAGGCGGATATTTCAGAAGATGAAGTGGAAGAGGTATTGTTCCATTCCTTCTTCTTGTGCTCCTCGTCCTCCAACTTGCACTTCTCTGCATCCTGCACCATCTTCTCGATCTCCTCCTTGCTTAATCTCCCCTTCTCACTCGCAATGGTAGTCTTATTCTCTTCTTCCCCGCTCTTGCCGTCTTCCAAGATGTTCAGAATGCAAGTGGCATCAATGTCGAGGCAGATTATGATCCTGCTGCATGAGCATTCTTCAGCATGTAGCATACTTTGCATCTCATTGTGCAGAGCACTACTTGAGCGGATCCTCAGCTGTTTCCACCAGCCGCTGTTGTTACCACACCACCATCCTTCTTCATCACATGGATACCTCATTATCTACTTTTCCTCATCATCGACACCCTGAGTGGATGGGTTAGCTTGTACTGTTTTGTGATGTGTTGGGTGTACCCTTCCTACTCTCGTCTTCTGGGTCACTCACTTAATCAGCCGTATCTCATAAAATTTACCACACTTATTCAAAAAAAAAAGTTCCATGTAGTTTCATCCGCCTTTGTAGGGCTTGGTAGGCCACTGGGCAGCCGACGTGCATCCTTTGTCTGATGCCCTGTCCTCTCTAGGGTTACTACTTGGATTCCCTCGGTAAGATAACCATCGCCTCTGTAGTCTTGGTAGGCCATTGGGCAGCCGACGTGCACCCTTTGTCCGATGCCTTGGCTGCTTTGGGGTGGGACGCCTTGGGATACATAAACATCACCATGGTTGGCCTAACCTTTCAGCTCAGTTTTGGGCCTGAGAGGGGGTGTTGAGCTAAAATATGCATTACTTGCTGATTAGCCTTTTAAACAACCCCAAAACACACTAAAAATGCTCTTTTAGAGTAAAACCCTAAAACGGGTAGCGGTTCGAGAGAATTCAGTGGAAACCCTAGAACGGGGAGCGGTTCAAGAGAGTTTAGTGAAAACCCTAATTTTTGGGGTGCCCTTCCACATCTATAAATAGATAGGCTGCCCCCATTCAGCAATCATCCTTGTTAGCAGGTTACACCAGCCCACACACCCTCTGTTGCTGTTGGCGCCCAGTTTCTAGCTTGCAGCCCGCCTCCATCTGCTGTCCTGCCATTATTGACTGCGGCCACATCATCTTCAGCGTGCCCATTGCTGTAGGCGAAAGCTCTCAGCTGCTGGCGACTGCTCCAAACTGTCCCAGACTGTTGTTCAGCCTGCTATTCATCATCTCCAGGGTCAGCTAGCCTGCGTTTTCAGCATTGTAGGTCTTGACACTCTAAGACACTGTTTCAACTTGCTGTTTACAATAGACTGTGCACAGTTTCCTGCCCCCGATCGGTGGTACGCTGCTGCGTTTACGAGTTTCCAGCCTCCAGACTGCTGGTTTTGGTGATCAGCCTGCTGCCATTCACTATTTAGCACTCCTACACTCCGACTGGTGGTCACAAGCTTGGGATCCGTCTTCGGTGGACGTCACACTCTGACATTGTTCTGCCCTTGAGCACATCGTACACTCTTACATTCATTTACAACATTCATTCACTTCAGAGTTGTGTTCTCTCTCTCCCTTCTTCTGTTTGTGTTTGAGTTTTAAGTTTTACGTTTAGGTTTTTTGAGTTTTGCATTTAGGGTTTGAGTTTTGTCCTTTGTGTCTGTGTCTGTGTCTTTGTGTTTCTGTTGTGGTCGTACACTCTGTGTGTCCTCAGTGCAAACCCTAGCAGTCTTCTTAACATCTCGTGGCTTGTTGGATTGGATGGCATCTCGTATTCATGATCGGTTTATGTACTGGAAGTCACAAGGCTGGCCTCTCCATGTGAGACTTCAAGTTGCACAATGCATTATGATCAGCATGATTTCGTTTTTCTTGCCTTTGCTTCCTTGGACTAACAAGTTGTCACAAGACTGTGACAACTATTACCTTTTTGTTGATTTCTTTATTACATATTTTATTTGGTTAACGCCTGAGTTGCATGGCCAGTATGTGAAACAGACAGGAATGTCTAGTGAGTCAAGACTGGACAGTTAAGGTCCAGTACAAGTCTGGAAGAGACTGATGGCACTGTAGATTGACAAGCCTGGAAGAGACTTGTGAATGTGTATATGGACAAGTGTGTTGAAGAACTAGCCTGGAAGAGACTAGTTCAAAGTGAAGATGGACAAATCTCCAAGAGATTAGTCCATGTGGGGTCATCAGTGGAAATTCACTTTCAGTTGAGCTACATTACAAATTTGGATGTAGCCATAGTCTGCAAAGATGGTTAGAAGACTAGTGGGGATGCAATGGAAGCAACTCCTAAAATTTAGGGAGTTACTAATTTTGGACCCCAGAATCTGTTCGTATCATTATCTTCGTTTTTGCACGAGGATTAATCCTCTGGTCTGTGCCGAGGTCAAATTTTGAATAGAAGATGGAGATTTTTAGACCGGAAGGCTAGAACGGGAAATATCTTTCATTGCTGCCATTTGGCACAAATTGGTGCACTTACCTTTTTAAAGAGGGCTGGTGTGCAGTTTTTTGAGGCTAGGGGGCTCATTTGTGAAAGGGAGGAGGAACAATTGCTGATGGAGAAGATTGGAGAGGTTGCCTATCTTGTCTATGATGCACAGAGGGCTGAGCTTGCTCCCTACTTTCTCTTTCTCTCTCCCTGATAGTATGGTTATGCTTCAGAACCAAGGGCTTTCTGCTGATTCATGTACTGTTGTGTGGGAATATGCTGTCTTTGCATGAGGCAAGAGCCTCCTTTCCCAGCAGGAACAGGTGCAATTGTTTGCTGCCCTCAGCAGGAACAGGTGAGGGTGGTAACCTCACCAAGCAAGTGTCTGAAACCGCACTAAATCAGTACTGATTCTGGACTGTTCAGAGGTTGTTTCAGAGCCCAATTGATGTCAGAATCAAGGGGCACTTGGCACAGATGATGCAGAACAGTGCAAAGAACAATATGAGCTGAAAACAGGTTTCAGAACAGGTCTGAACCAGTAATTACAGTGGGCTGAACAGTACAGGGAACAATATGAGTTGAAAATAGGTTTCAAAACAGGTCTGAACCAGTAATTACAGCAGGCTGAAATGGTCAATTCTGCACTCCAACCAGAAGTTTCAGACCTGGGCAGAGTTTCCCCTCTTGGCCAACTTGTTTTGGGTCAGT
This sequence comes from Lygodium microphyllum, assembly GCF_053477565.2. Classification (NCBI taxonomy): domain Eukaryota; kingdom Viridiplantae; phylum Streptophyta; class Polypodiopsida; order Schizaeales; family Lygodiaceae; genus Lygodium; species Lygodium microphyllum. The sequence goes on from NC_141141.1 coordinate 30,496,018, forward strand.
AATTGTACTGTTAGGTTACCAAATTTCACCCAGAATAGGTGAAAAACAGCCCATTGTACTTTCTCTCTTTTAAAAATAAAGAAATACTGCAAGGGGCGCCTGACTTAGGGGCCAACAAGGTGTCTATGTCACAACAAGAGCATTCTAGCTTATTGTATGTCTTCTTGATTGTATGTCTTTAAGTTCAAGTAAAGTGGGCGACTGTGAATTGGGTGAAAGCCTTTAAATATTTTGGTTGTACACTACCGCCCTTTCCAGTGAACAGGCCGGTTTCACAAGTCCCTATTGGAATTGGTCCAACCTATTCGATTCATGTTATGGAAGAAGAAAGGAAATCGTTTGGGTCAAGTGTGGATTTCATGGCAGCACGTGACTACTCCTAAAAGGATGGGGGGAGCAGCTCTTTTGGATGCTAATTTTCATATGGCTGCTTTGAGGTTAGCTCTTCTGTAGGCTCTTTGTATACAGACTCATCCCTGGACAGATATAGCAAAACGTTTTATAGAAAAGACTGGCATTTCTCATGGTAGCACGGTTATTCATGCTTCTTGGTGGCATGTGCTTAACTCCACAAGATTTGTTAAGGTCTCTCAGTCTTTTCTCCTTTCCCATAGGATTGCATCTTGGTAGGCGATGTTACGTTTTTCGGTTTGGCACCCCCGAATTTCGCAAGGAGGAGAATTCTCTCTTAGGCGAAGTACTGACCTCCTCCAGGTTGTTGGACTAGCCTGACAAAGATATGCAAAGAGACAAGTTTAACTGCCTGGCTGGTTGGGGTTGCAGTCAGTCCAGGATGGTATCATTCCTGGACACGCCCGTCTTTATTCATTTCGGCATATTCGCCAGCACTTTCGGGTGCCTAGAGGGTATCATGTTATTTGGACGGCCATACATGATAGAATTACGAGCTACTATCCTTAGCCTACATTACAGCTCTCGTCTCCCTGGAGCGATTGGATGCTTGTGATTCTTGACAATTTTGAGAAAAGGTCGGCCAATCAGATATATCATCAGATGGTAGAGGCCAAGAGATGGGTCACGGAAAAGGCAAATAAAGTATGGCACATTCGGGAAAGCAAAAAGAAGTGGCAGGACAAATTCATCTAGCTCTGGAAATCTAAGGTTCCGTATCAGGGAAAAGTGTTTATGTGGAGGCTACTTATTGGGGCTCTTCCTAGTGGGACTGTGGATGCGTGCTCGTAAGATCTCTGCAGGGCGATGCATATTTTGTACTACATGTGATGAGACAGTGCTTCATCTTTTTTGTCTCTTGCCCTTGCCCTGTTGCAAGACAGATTTGGAATTTTGTTTTCCGTGTTCGGTCCTTGTTGACTCCATACCGGATTTCAGCTCGTTCGTGGATTTTGGGGAAGATGACCTCCATTACCTCTTTGAGTTCAGATTATTCCTGCCTTTTCCATTTCCTTAGATGGACAGCCTTGTCGCATATTTGGCGTACTTGGAATGCCTTCATTTTTGATTTAGTATTTGGGATTCATGGTCATGTGGCCCGAATCCGGGGTTTAGTGTTGTGGCAAATCACCTCTATGGTGTCTGCTGACCTGGTTCTTCCTGATATTGCTACTCCTTGGCTGGACACTGTTCGCTCCACACCAGCTGTGCTTTCAGTGTGATATTTCTGTGTTAGAGTCTGTGTAGACTTTCTTTTAGGACTGTTATTTTCCGTTATTTCTAAGCCGACCTGATGGTCTGATGTAAAATATTTACTACTTAATTCAATTATCTTCATGAAAAAAAAAAAAGAGAGCACATGTAAGTACACAAGCTGAAGCAGAATGAAAATGATTAATTAATTTATATGAAAGTACAACTGATAAGGCCTGAATATATAGGCTAAGTTGTGAACCTAACCTTTTAACCCTTATTCAATGCTAAGTCGTGTAAAAGGTGTTCACACAATAATGCATATTCACAGATGGAGGTAGATAATAATTGATTGATGTCATTGGTCAGTTTGTATGGCTGCAATTCGGCATGTGGTTGCTGTATAAAAAGAGTAGCATTGTGGATTGGCCATTGTGAACAATCAATTATTGGATTCCTCCCCTCTTCTTCATTGTTCCATCATTGAAACATCTTTGGATGGGTTCATTGTGAAGAAAGAGACGTTTTGTAGCTCTTCTATCATGGGAATGCACAGGAAAGCTAGGGAAATGCATAGAAGAACCTAATGCAAGGCTGAGGCTTCAGACACCAAATCATGTCAGTTTGGAATTGAGATTCGCATGAATTACAGATTGTTTGCAGTAAGCAGTGATGTGGAACCAAGTTTGCACCACACAAAACCAAAGAAAACACACACACACACACACACACACACACACACACCCACGCACCCCCCCCCAACCCACCCCCCACCCATGCAGGCTTTGTTGGCACAAATCTGGTGCGTTTCAAACCAACAGTTTTCACTGTCATAGCTAACCTCTGTGCTTCGCTACTGTTCCTCTTAGCTGTGCAGCCTGCTGCCCAGTACATTCTTTACAGTCATCATGACTTTTATGTGCTCACGAAGGCTTTACTTCTAGGTTGAAAACAGTTTCAAAGGTGGTCATTTCAGGCATACAATTTTGTCTGCTTGCCGCCTCTGCTAAGGATTGCTGTACCTCATTACATAAGCTTCAATTTGATGTCTTTTGGGATTGGTTGACTTATTTTTGGGTTGCTTTTGGGAACATTTGAGTATTTGTTTCACAATCAATGTTCTCATTCCTGTGACTTGAAGGAATTACTAAATAGCAATCTTGAAGTTTTGAGAGATTAATTGTGCTTTTAGTATCCTTGCCTCTTGTTTTTGTGGATGTCTTTTGCTTATATCTCTTTGGAGCTTGGTGAAGTCTATAGTGGGAGCTTGAGGTTTACTAAATGTCCTCTCTTCTATTATTGAACTGAAAGTGCAGCCTGTACGTGCTCCCCAAGCTCCTCGCTCCCGGGATAAGACTGCAACACAGCGTCTCCTTCAAGTAATAGGTAAGTATTGGAAATAGTGCTGCTATAATAATACTTTCAGCAAGTTTGTTACAAATTTTGACATTTGAACATAAGTGAACACACTATGTCGATGTAAATTAAATCCAGGAAAAGATATGCGCGTTATCATTTATGGATTTCGTCCCCGAACCAAGCAGGTATAGTCCCACCTTTTCTAGCTCTGCCTTTCTGGCAGTACTGTCCAGTGAGTCATGAGAATCTCTTTTATTTCGTGCATTGAATAGGAAAAATGTAATTAGATGCAATTATTTGCAGCTTTTCACTAAAAGGTTCCTGCATGACAAATGTAATTAGATGCAATTATCTGCGACTTTTCACTAAACAATTCTTGCATTCTTTGAACCTTTATGCCAAAATAAAAGCTGTGGTTTTCAGATTGGTAAAGGACTGAATTGTACTTGTTTGTAGCTATTTTCTTCTAATGATATGCCATTAATGGCTTATACAGATTAGAACTGTCGTATATACAGCATCTATATGCGTGCATTACTGGAAATTTCCAGCCTGCCCATCATATGTTTGGCTTTGGATATGCCTGATCAACATTTAACCATGACTGATATTCAGTCCTTACTCCTTCTCATTGTTTGGTAAGACATTCATATTTTCTTGTTGCTGGCAGTGGAAATCTTTGGGAAAACCAAAGTGCATAAAATTGGTATGTGACTGTTGACTGTTGGTACAATCCATAGCAACATAGAATTGGGGAAACGGCAGCTAGGATAGGGGGAATGCCATGTTGAAATGGGTAGGAACAAGAGATGCATTCCTATTTGGTGGAATATTCCTACCACTGTTCCTAACAGGCATTGCTTGTTAGGAATGTTCCTATCTGATTCCCCTTGTAGGGAACAACCATCAAGGAACAGGAAAGCTAGACATAATTTCTTTTGACAATGTTGGATTTGTTTTTTTAGAACAATTTCTGTTGCCTTGTTTTCTGCTGTTGCATTGTCACGTTCCATTCTTCTTTCCTTAGTGTTTGCATGTGCACGCATGCACACACCCACACACCCACACACGCGCATGCGCACACAGAGGCAGCTAGAGATCGGCTCACATGAGTATATGCAGCATTAGCCATGTTGGAGAGAGAGCGCCATCAACCGCACTTTCATGAGCCTTGCACATGGATGTGGTTGTTTGAGATGGTGGTGATGTATGGAGTACCTATTTGGAACCCTTGGTTTGGCTACATACCTATGGATGCAGATCGAGAGACAACAGATTATCATGCTCTCACGGATTATCCATAGCAAACCATCAATACCACAAGATTATCAGAGCAAAATTTGCAACACCTCCTATGATTATGGAGGCCCTTTTTTAGGCCATCAGCGTTAAACACAAAGTACGAGTTATGTATCTAGACATATTGCCTAGGAGAATCTTCGAGGCTTCTAGACAATCGGCATAGGCAGGACGATGGCCTCCCTCCCTTCCCCTCCATACACCCTTCTCATAATGAGAGGAACCTTGTTATTTGACATGATCTCTATCAGCCACACATATAGCATGCATGGATTTCACCATGACATCCCCTTGCTGTGAAGATGCCATACTACATGAACCACTTTCTAAGGACCAAAATAGATGGTTTTATTGAGTGACATGGGTATCTAGATATATACATGAGTGGGGTGACCCATGAGATGCGAGTAGCCATCGACTCGCTCGGGTTCTCTTCTCTTGAGATGGGGACAACAACCCACACCCCTAGAGTTGAGAGGATTTGTAGAGTGTGCTAGGAGGGGGTGGAGGGTGAGGACCACTACTTATATCCTACACTATTTAAAGGGGACACCTCCCTCAAACTTGTCATGGAGTCCCAAGATTGGTGATGCTTGGGTCAGGTCCTCCTTTAGATGTAGAGGTTATGCACATCATTACTCGAGTGGAGGCACCAACAAGGGGGAGGGAGGGAGATAGTGACAACTTATTGAGTGTTTTTCAGATAGTGATTCCACACACTGCCCCCACATATAGAGGGGTGACACTCCAAGGAGCTAAGGAGATTAGAGCCACTGGCTGACCGAGATTGCAGGAATATTAGACATGCAGAGATTACAACAAAGAGAGGGGATGGAGATCCGTTAGTGGCACAAGCAACATCTCGTATTGCTGAGATATGAATTTAGATGCTATTCGTACATCATCTCATCAGGGATGCATTATATACTCTATTGCTCCATCCTTGACCCATATATAGCACATCATCACCCATGCCTTTTATCCCTACATCGACATTTTTTTTTACATCACTTTGCACTTCACTTTGCATTGTATATCACATATGTTTTTTCTCATTGACCATTTTCAGCCTTAGTAGATGTTAATATAGGCTGGCTTCAGGTTCCTGAGCCATTCTTGGTTCTTGTTTTCCGTTCTTGGTAGCTATGGTAAAATATATTTGCAAGAAATGCATGGGGAGTTCAATATCTTAGGTATTTACCATTGGAATTGATAGAAAAATAAGCCTTGGTTATGGATGTTGGTTGTGGTGTGTCATGTTGAGGAAAGCCTCTTTCCTCCAACATGAGCAATTTCTTGACTGTATGTAGTAGGTTGTTTTTCAATTGAGTTTTGAGCTTGTAGAGGGCTTAGATGCCGTGAAGATATGCTAGGGTTTGCAAAAAGAAAACACAAAATGTACGAACGCGCCTAAAACACAATAACTCAGACAACAACACAATAAACACAAAAACCCTTAACACAAAATGCAAAAACATAAACACAAATAGAGGAAGAAAGAGAACTGTGAAGTGAATGAATCAGTGCTGTAAATGATGGAAGAAGCTAGAGTAGTGAATGTAGTCGGAGTGTGATGTCCACTAGAGACGGATCCCAAGTGTTGTAACCACCAGTCAGAGTTGAAAGAGTGTTGAATATGGAAGGGTAGCAGGGTGGTCACCAAAATGCAGCAGTTTGGAGAGTGAATTTGGCAAAGTAGCAACGTATCACCCACCAAAGGTTGAAAACCTGATCACCAAGGCTGTAAATAGCAGGTGGCAGCATGTTGAAGGTGTAATGATGCAAGGCATGGTGCATAGCAGAAAAAATGCAGGCTGAACTAGAGAGGAACTAATGTTAGCTATTGGTGGTAATGAGCTGGCAGCAAACACAGCAGTTTGGCATTTCCTAATAATAGGGCGACAATTGAAAAACATGCATTGGGGGCTGAAACAATTGTGGCTGTAGTCGATGATGGTTGATGGGTGAGGGCCCAAGGTTGGACTCAGGGCGCCAATAGTAGTGGAGGTGTGTGTGGATTGATGTAACGTGCAAAAAATGGTGGTGGGCAGTTTGTCTATTTATAGATTTAGAAGGATCCTCTAAAATTAGGGTTGCTTATGGGACATTGCACACTAGTTAATGAAACTTTTGGTAATTTATATGCTTTGGGGCTATTTTAAAGAGGTAATTAGTTTATAATGCATTTTTAGCTCAACACCTCCTCGTAGGCTCAACATTGGAACCAAAAAGGGATTGTAAGAAAAGCTCAAGCCCATTTTACCTAAGGTATCTCACCCCAAAGCAGCCAATGCATCAGACAAAGGGTGCATGTCGGCTACCCAATAGCCTACTAAGAAAATATTAAGCCCATTTTACCCCAAGGTGTCTCACCCTAAAGTAACTAGGGCATCAGACAAAGGGTGCATGTCGGCTGTCTAGTGGTCTACTAAGACTATTGACGTGATGGTTATCTTACCAAGGAAGCCCAAGTGATTATGTCCCTAGAGGGGCCAAGGCATTGGACAGAGGGTGCTCATTGGTTGCCTAATGGCCTACAAGGACTTGCAAAGGCAGATGGAGCTGCATTGAAATTTTTTCATTTTTTAAATTTGTTTTTAAGGTACGATTTGTGGCCTATCAACTAATTGTGCTCTCGAGGGAGAATGAGAAGGGATGGTTAGATCCAACATATCACAAAACAAACAAGCTATCCTGACCACTCGTGGGTGTCGATGATGAAGAAAAGGGTGAAGAAGCATATAGGTGTGTACATGATGAGAGTGTTTATGTAGCAAATGCCACTTGGATAGTGTTCCTTGTAGGAAAATTGTTCACTTCAAGTACTCTTTTTCAATGATGAGTATGATCATGCAATGCTAAGGGTAGGTAAAATAGAAAAGGGAGGTTGATGTCGAAAGACAAAGTTGCGAAACTTGTAGAATTCTAAGAAAGAGTAGAAACCCCCTCTCAAGTGACATCCATCTCTCTAGTTTCAACCATGGATGTCCAGGTTGAAGGAGGAAGAGGAATCTGATTTCTTTGCATGATGCATGCTTGAGGCATTGTATCAAATGCTTTGTGGAAATCCACAAAGCTATTGTTTACTTTCCATTTAGTTAGTCATAGCATTAGATGACAGCTATTTTGGGACTTGAAAATTCCTTTGACTTTTCAAATGTATTATGTAACATTTTACTCTTATAGGCTGGTTTGGCCTTTTGTAGACGTTGGGCATAGAGCTTGCATGCGTGACCAGCAGGCTATGGTGGATGGAACTCCATGAGAGAGAGAGAGAGAGAGAGAGAGAGAGGGAGAGAGAGAGAGAGAGAGAGAACTCTTGCAAGTATACACAAATTGAAAGATAGATTGATAGTGAGATATGTGAGATGAAAGTATGAGTGATAGGGCTTGAATATATAGGCTAAGGTATCCACCTATACCTTTGACCCATATTTAATGCTAAGTGGTGTAAAAGGTATTCACACCTAAAACACGCATTTTTACACGCAATAATGTGTTCACACACGGAGATAAATAAATCTAACAAACTCCCCTTCAGGTCATGGTGATTAAACCCATGACACAAAACATATGAAAAAGGAAAAGGGAAGGTCTTACCTCAAAGAGGCAATGTTTAGTCGCGTACAATGATTTTGGAAAAGGGGATATATAAGTAAGAGGGATACAACACGAGGGTTATGACATAGTTTATTGACAAGCTCAGGGACCTAATGTAAGACATGGTTTAGAGGTACGCGTGCATGGCTCAAAGGTTGATCAAAAGCCAACGTGGCTTAGAGGCACTGAACACATGACCAGAGGCCAAATACATAAGTATAGCTTTCGGGATCGACTTAGAGGTCATGGACAAAGTGGTTAGAACCCCCTTGAAATATAACTCCTTTGTGAATTAGAAGGAAAGAAATACAAGTCATTTGATGTTGAAGGTGGGAGCACTTGGGCGGTCTTAGATGTGTCATTGAAGATCTCAATTTGATGTAGATAGGTGCCAATGTGAAAAGCCGCAAAGTTCAGAGAAGAAATTTTGAGAATTTGGGCTCAGATTGAAAAAGCCCCAAATTTTGTTGTGTAAATGGTGAGAAATTTCGATCAAAAATCGAAATTCCCAAATTCATGTGGACAACTGCTAAATTATGAGAGAGTTTTAACATCTTAATGAGGTTTTAAGTTTTAATTAAACCTTATCCCTGGGATTGTAGATGTTGAAGGCTGATGGGATGTGGTAGATTGGACAGATTGGTGTCGACAACGTGGAATGTGGTACGTGCGAAGAGAATGAAGGTCGCCTCCTTAGATGTGCCTACTGTGTGACAGGTCAACTGGTGTTAGCAGGCGGTGCATGGCTGACGATCTGAGTCAACATGGCAATGTTGTCAGGGCAATCAAGATAGATGTGGTCAGACAGACATGTTCAGTGCAGACGTTAGTTGGTGGGGCAGGCTAGCATGCAGGGACCAGGGCGAATGGTACGCGAGTAAACAGGAAGGTCGGGGCAGACTGGCACGCACGGCAGGTGGGCAGACAGGAAGGACAGCACTTCACTGTTGAGGGTAGAAGGGGCAGCACTATCAAGGCAGCACGAGTGTCTGAGGGGTCAACATCAAACCTTGCTCTGATACCACTCTTGGGTATGGAGCTCACGTGCGTGACTAGCAGGCTATGGCGGATGGAACTTCATGAGAGAGAGAGAGAGAGAGAGAGAGAGAGAGAGAGAGAGAGAGAGAGAGAGAAAGAAGAAAGAAAGAAATATATATTAACGTCTACATAAGGCCAATGTGGCCTATGAGACAAAATCTAGAGTACATCCATGTCTAATGTCATCTCATCACTAAGGTAAACATAACATTACAAATAAGTGGGTGGCCTATGAAACAATACTGAAAATAACTATATGATGGGACTATACTAGGGTTGAACCATGTGTAGTGTTATTCCATCAATAGAAAAGAAAAGGAAAGGAAAGGAGAACCAGATCTGATAGAACCATGGACAAAAGTGTGGTGGGGACTATGGGCTGTAGGTGATCTCAGGATCTGCACATGATCTCAGCTATGATGCCGTCCCTAGCTGCTTCACTGATATGCCTGGTGGTGAGTCTACGGTATCTCGTGAAAATGGCTCTAATCCGATTGTGGTGTGGCCTCCTCGGACGTGGTCGTGGTAGACGAGGTCATTGTGCTCGACGAAGGGAAGTGGCTCTATCCAATGTGACACCACAGTGTTGCCTGTAAGGTGTCTGGCGGGGTGGCTCTGTCTCTGCTAGGTTGGTAGTGTCAGTAGGGTCGGCTTTGTAGAAGAAGTCTGTCACTGCTCTCTGTGTGTGTCCTTCTGGGTGAGCTGGCCTCCTGTCTCGTAGTAGTGCAGTTCGGCGTCTCTTGAGCTCCAGGAGGAAAAGACCTAGGCATCTTTGGTCCTCGTACTCCATGACGTGACGAAGGGGTCCAAATCCATCATGAAAAAGGCAGTGGTACGGTCCTCGTATGTCATAGTATACTGTGCATCTGCATATGTAGTGCTTCTCCGTCTCAGGCTCTCGACCACAGAGCTGGCAAGTCCTATCCTCTGCTAGGGTATTTGTCCATCTGCCTGTCTCCATCTGAAGCCTATGTGAGGAGGTGTGTCCGATAGCAACCCATACGCTATGGGAGAGATAAGTGTCCATATATGCTGGCCGAATAGTGAAACCATCATCAGAGAGACACAAGAAATGACTCCTGTAAAACTCCATCCTTGATCCTAGAGGGAGTGGTGGATGGATCCATGTCCTTGCTGTCTCAATCCTCAAGATATCAGCTCTGATCACCTGGTTCAACTCTGATCGGTTGAGAGAAAGTGTAGGGCAGTCAAGGCTATAATCCAAAGGTGGAAGACAGTCAATATCCAAACCATGTAGGCTTATACAAATAGTCATCTGTGAAAACCAATAGTTTTTCTCGCCTCCAGCTACTAGTTGTCTAGATGAGGTTAGTGCCAATCTAGAGTATCTATGGCGTGGAAGTTTCCATAGTCTGTGCCAAAAGGTCATTGCCTTGAAGAGTGCCTCTGTAACTATAGGTGTTGCCCCTAGCTCTACTTTGACAATGGGATGTGGAGTGGAGGGCTTACTCCTAATCATGCGTGCTATCATCATGATCAATGGCCTTTCCACACTATCCCAACCATCATAATAATCCCTCTCTATTCCAATTTGATCAGTGAGTGGGCTAAGACGCTTGTGGTACAAGTTGCAACCCCATACCTTTGCTCCATATAGTAATGTAGGTGTGACTAGGGTGTCAAACAACCAGAGTTTGGTGCGGGGCTCTTGGAAGTGTATGTGAGCACATTGACTCTCGAGTGTCCCTAGTGCTGCATATCCACGTGCCAGACGTGCCTTTGATGCCCCTCTCAACAAAAAACGTGGGCCAGAGAAGGTGACTCCCAAATAGACATATTCCCTCACATGCTCCAGTATGTCTCCCCCAAATGTGAACTGGTACATAGATCTAGTCATCCATACTGTTGAAGTATTGAAAACCATGGTTTTGGTCTTCCCAAGGTTCACTGTGATGTCTTTATCTCTACAGAAGATATGCAAAGCATCTAGATGGCACTGCAATCCCTCCGGTGAATCTGAAATGAGAACAATATCATCTGTATAAAGTAATATCGGTATCAGCACCCCTGCTAGGCTGGCTCCAGCTCCTCCTCCTCGGTCTATGTAATCAAACACTTCATCTATGTATAGACCAAACAATGTGGGTGAAAGTGGGCATCCTTGTTTCACTCCTATGGTACAGTCAATCCTCTCTGATAGCCTCCCAGGTGCTCGTACATAACTTGTCACTGCCTCATATAATGCATAGACACCCCATCGTATACCCTCTGGTACGCTAATGACCTGCAATCTGTGCATGATGCGTGTACGAGGCACTGTATCAAAAGCTTTGCGAAAGTCTACAAAGCAACAATAAATCCTCTTGTCTCGGGTTCGACCCTCTTCAATAATGGCTCTAAGTGTGTGAATATGGTCCAGTGTGGTATATCCTCGTCTGAAACCTGCCTGTCCTTGTGCTCTCTTGCCTTGCATTTCAGCCCACTCACTGAGTTCATGCTCTAGTATAGATCCATATATCTTGGCCAAAGTATGACCGATCATAATAGTCCTGTAGTTGCTAGGAATTAGGGGATCATCATTTTTTAATAGTGGGATTATAGTATTGTTTGACCAACTCATAGGGAAACGTTCACATACTGCTCTATTGAACATATGTACTAATATGTCACAAGCATGTGAGAAATGTTCTGCTACTAGTCCATCTTCATCATGTGCCCTCCCATTTTGTAATCTATAAATCACATCCCTAACCATTTTCCATGTGAAGAATGACCATTGTGTTGGCCTACAAGCTTGTGGGGGCTGCATAGGTGGCTGTCCTGGCAGGTTATACAGCTGTCTCCCATAGTCAAGCCACGCATTTGGTGATGTAATCTGTATGGGGGGTTGTCTTTCATGGAACATCTTCCATGTGCTTTTGCTATCCCGCCTCAAAAATAGCTGATATATCTCTGCTTTTGCTTTCGCTAAGTAGTCTCTTTCTTCTTCTGCACAAGGCGTTTGAAAAATGCCTTTGCTTCGCGATGTGTCTGAGTGCCTAGCTCCACTTTACTCTGTAGGCAAGCTTGTGTAACTCTACACTCATCATCATACTAGCTATTTTGGGGAGCAGTAGATCGTGTGGGTCTACATCAGGGCAAGGTGTGTGGGAATGCATACATGGCTGATCCATGTATGGCCTCTGCTAAATCCCTTGTACATTCTTCCAACGATCTACTCAAGTCCAATGCATGTAAATTGGTCTGCAGAGAACCACTGGAGATGTGTGAGGTGTCTTTTGTAAAGTAGTACTTGGGATGTTTAGGGAGGCATGGTGTTTCATGTTTCATATGCACACAAGAGAGTATGAGTGTCAAAATAGCATGATCCGCTGCTATGCCAATTGAACATGGCATTATCATGCATATAAAAGTCACTCTGTCTATGTCACAAGACTGTGACAACTATTATCTTTTTGTTGATTTCTTTATTACATATTTTATTTGGTTTTTCTTTTTGGAAGGATCCCTCTTGAAATCTGAATGCCTGAGTTGCATGGCCAGTATGTGAATCGGACAGGAATGTCTAGTGAGTCAAGGCTGGACAATTAAGGTCCAGTACAAGTTTGGAAGAGACTGATGGCACTGTAGATTGACAAGTGTGGAAGAGACTTGTGAAAGTGTATATGGACAAGTGTGTTGAAGAACTAGCCTGGAAGAGACTAGTTCAAAGTGAAGATGGACAAATCTTCAAGAGACTAGTCCATGTGGGGTCATTAGTGGAAATTCACTTTTAGTTGAGCTACATTACAAATTTGGATGTAGCCTTAGTCTGCAAAGATGGTCAGAAGACTAGTGGGATGCAATGGAAGCAACTCCTAAAATTTAGGGAGTTACTATTTTTGGACCTCAGAATCTGTTCGCGTCAGTATCATCGTTTTTGCACGGGGATTAATCCTCTGGTCTGTGCTGAGGTCAAATTTTGAACAAAAGATGGAGAATTTTAGACCGGAAGGCTAGAATGGGAAACACCTTCCAGTGCTGCCATTTGGCACAAATTTGTGCACTTACCTCTTTAAAGAGGGCTGGCATGCAGTTTTTTGGTCATTGGGGGGCTCATTTTTGTGAAAGGAAGATGGATTGCCGCAGATGGAGAGCTCTTGAGAGCTGGTCTACCTTGTCTATGTTGCACAGAGGGCTGAGCTTGCTTCCTACTCTCTCTCTCTCACCCTGACAGTATGGTTATGCTGCAAAATCAAGGGCCTTTCTTCTGATTCAGGTACAGCTGTGTGGAATATGCTGTTTTTGCGTGAGGCAAGAGCCTCCTTTCTCCAGGAACAGGAGCAGTTGTATGCTGTCCCAGTAGGGACAGGTGAGGGTGGTAATCTCACCAAGCAGGTGTCTGAAACACCACTAAACCAGAACTGATTCTGGACTGTTCAGAGGTTATTTCAGAGCCCAATTGATGTCAGAATCAAGGGACACTTGGCCCAGATGATGGAGGATAGTGCAGGGAACAATATGAGCTGAGAACAGGTGTTAGAACAGGTCTGAACCAGTAATTACAGTGGGCTGAACAGTACAGGGAATAGTATGAGTTGTAAACAGGTCTCAGAACAGGTCTGAACCAGTAAATACAGCAGGTTGAAATGGTCAATTCTGCACTCCAACCAGAAGATTCAGACTTGGGCAGAGTTTCCCCTCCTGGTCAACTTGAATTGGGTCAGTAATTGTACTGGTATGCTGTCAAATTTCACCAAGAATAGGTGAAAGACAGCCCATTGTACTTTTTCTTTTTAAAAATAAAGAAATACCACAAGGGGCGCCTAACTTAGGGGCCAACAGGGTGTATGTGTTGCAACAGGAGCATTCTAGCTTCCTGTATTTCTTTTTGATTTTGTGTCTTTAAGTTCAGGTAAAGTGGACGATTGTAAATCGGGTGAAAGCATTTATGTATTTTGGTTGTAGACTACCGCCCTCTCCAGTGAACAGGCCGGTTACATGGTTCCATCGCCAGGATCGAATCACTTTTTCCCTTAAGAGTGAGCGAGGGTTTGTTTGGGTGTAAGATACAGAATTGTGCATTATGGCTGATAGAAAGGATGACACCAAAGAGGAAGCGTCTGCATCATAAGAGATCCCTGTTGTTCATGAGGTGGGAGAGTCTTCTAGACCTCCACAGTTTGTTACTCCTCCTGTTATGGTTGAGCCACAAGTTATTACAGCTTCTTCTATGGATGAAGACATTTTCAAGACTCAGTTAGTTGCTGTTGTGAGTATGTTTACTCAAGTGATGCAGAATCCGAGGTTTTTGGCATTTTTGCAGCCCTCCCTTCCTTTACAGCAAGTGGGGCAATCTGTAAAGATTTCGGATCCAGTAGAGGTCCAGGATAAGGGTAAGCATGCTGCAGATTCAGTGGAAACACCAAGGCAGCTTGCGGAGTCAATGGAGACTCCAAGATTGGTTCCGACTGTTCAGGAACAGGTGGTGGAAACGCTAGCTACACAGGCATTGCTAGTTCAGTTCGCCACTTTACAGTAGCTAAATGTTGGTTTAAAGGGATAGGGAAACAATTTTCAGGCTTTACCACAGGTTTTCCCGCCGACCTCTGTACATCCTGGATATTTTGAAGGTGGATCTGTATTTCAGAGTATGGCTGGTTATGCACCTGGAAACTAGATTTATGTACCAGGAAGAGTGTTTGGGGGTACACAGGGTTTTATGCCAAACCCCATGTATGGTAATATAGGCATGCGGCCTGGATTTCAGGGAGTTTAGGGCAGTTTTGGCATGCCACAGGGCACTTTTGGTATGGCTGGTTATCAAAATCAGCAAGTAAGTATTGTGTCTACAAGCCCTGTAGTCAGTGGTCAGGGAACTCCTATGCCACCTGTTAGTGTTCCTATGTTACAGGCATATCCTACGGACCCTTTGATGGCTCATGAGAAGCCAAAGCCATACAAGGAAGGTGGTGCAGTTGTACAGTTTGACATCTTTCGAGGATTTGAAGATAGGACTAAGGCTCTCTCCTTCTTACAGCAGTTTGATGCCGCATTTGCAGGAGAGAACTTTACAGAGCCTTCTAAGGTCCGGAAAGCTGCCACTTTTCTTAAGGACAATGCTAGTCAGTGGTGGAGTACATTGTTGATGCAAGGACAGGCTCCTGCCACTTGGACTTACTTTAAGCAAGTATATGCTTCTGCTTGGTTGACCAATGAATTTGAGATTGATGTTATGTCAGCTTGGCACAATTTGGATGCATCTAAATGCAAGGATTTGGAAGACTATAACAAGAAGTTTTGGGAGGCTTTACTTCCAGTCACTTCTTACAGGGTTGTGCCATTGACCGAGCAGATAGAGAAATATTGCTGTGGGCTGCCCAAGGAACTCTGGAATTATTGTACAAAGACAAAGGTCACCACTTTGACTCAGTTAATTGAGAATGTCACCACAGGATATGCATTATTGTTGGGACAGTCAAGTGGTTTTGGGGGCAGCATTAAACAGGACAAATCTGAAAAATTTTCAGCAAAGAATCCATTTGGTAAACAGGTTTATCAGAATTCTCAAAGCAGAGGTAAACCTTGGCAGTTCAAGAAGAAACCAGCCAAGTCCTTTGGACAGCAGTCAAAGGACCAGAAGAAACCTTTTGTACGCAAGTCTCTTGAAGAGAGAAAGGCTTTCATGGTTGAGAGGAAGTGCTTTATCTGTGAGCAGACTGGTCATATTGCGTCTAATTGTCTGGACAAGAATAAGAGATCAGTTGATGATGATAAAGAGGACAGGAAAGGAAAGAAGCCCAAACCTTCAACAGGTTTAGTGTTAGATATGCTAGGAGACAAGCCACACTCGGATGCTAATGAGCTTTGCAGAGCTTGGGGTAAAGTTAGGGATCAACATGTACTTATTTTCTTTGATCCTGGAGCTAAGGCAAACTTTATCTCACCAAAGTTGGTTTCTACTTTGGGCATCAGAGCAGATGAGATGGGCTACACAACAGAGGCAGGGTTGGCATGTCGTGGCCACTCAGAGTCTGTGACACCCATTCTTGGAAACCTGCGTCTTCATGTACAGTCTTATGTTGATGCAGAAGAATTTTATATCATGCCACTTGAAGGCTGTGATGTCTTATTGGGAATGCCATGGATGTTCAGAAAGCATGGTGTGTTGGATGCCTTTAACAAGACACTGACTTTGGAACATAGGGAAAAGACTCATGTGCTTGATGTGAAGCTTAAAGGAGAGTCTGTACCTGTTGTATCGGCTTCTGCCATTACATTTGTAATAAAGAATCATCTTTCTGCGTACTTGATTTTTGCACGTGATGTCAAGGATAATGATGAGTCAAATTTCTCTATGTTAAATAGAGACAGGTCTGCTTTCTTGTCTCAGTTCAGTGATTGTTTTTCTAACTCATTACCATCACAGTTGCCACCAGAGAGGTTTGAGGATCATGCAATAGATTTGGTGCCAGGCAGTAGCCCACCAAATAGACCTCCGTATAGGGTTAGTGCAGCCCAACAGAAAGAGATATTGAGCCAGGTGAATGAGCTCTTAGAAAAAGGGCTGATTCAGCCAAGTTCATCTCCCTTTTGCTCACATTGCTCCTAGTGCAAAAGAAGGATGGCTCTTGGCGCATGTGCATAGATTATCGAGCGTTGAACAAGAGTACCATTAAGAACAGGTTCCCCATTCCAAGAATTGACGATATCCTTGACCGTTTGGAAGGAGCGTCAATTTTCAGCAGGATAGATTTGAAGAGTGGATACCATCAGATCAGGATTAAGCAAGAGAATGTGTATAAGACTGCATTTAGGACCACTTTTGGTCTCTATGAGTTCTTGGTAATGCCATTTGGACTTACTAATGCTCCTGCTACGTTTAATCGAATGATGGACAGGATTTTTCGTCCATACAGGCAGTTTGTTGGTACATTCTTTGATGACATGATTGTCTTTTCAAAGAATGAACAGGAGTATAGAGAACACTTGAAAGCAGTCTTTGATGAGCTTTGCAGTAATAGGTTGCTTATCAATGGCAAGAAGAGTGAGTTCTTCTTGGAAGAAATCCAGTTCCTGGGGCACATAGTGTCAAAGGATGGTGTCCGAATGGATCCTGCTAAGGTTGAAGCAATTAGAACATGACCAGATTTGAAGACTGTCCATGATGTTAGAAGCTTCTTGGGTTTGTGTTCTTACTACAAGAGGTTCATTTGCAATTTTGCAGAGATTGCTTCACCTTTACATGCTTTACAAAAGAAAGGAGTCTCTTTCCAATGGACACAGAAAGAGATTTCAGCTTTTCATATTCTTAAAGAAAAGATGACTTCTAGTCCAGTGATCATTCTGCTAGATCTTAGGAAGTCATTTGTTGTCCAGTGTGATGCCTGTGGCAATAGCATTGGTGCAGTGTTAATGCAAGATGGCCGGGTAGTGGCTTATGAAAGCAGAATCTTGCAAGGGCTAGAGAAGACTATGCAGGTCTATGAGAAAGAATTGCTGGCTGTGATTCATGCACTTTCTTGTTGGAAACACTACCTACTTGGGGCAGATTTTGTTGTCCAGACAGATCATCAGACATTACGTTATTTCTTAACTCAGACTAAGCTGTCAGAAAAGCATATGTGTTGGGCAAACTTTTTGTCAATGTTCCATTTTTAGATTGTGTATGTGGAAGGCAAAAAGAATGTTGTGGCTGATGCTTTGTCAAGGAAGCCACAAATTTCAGCTGTGTCAATTCCTTATCATCATGAGCTTGATGATATGAAGGAACAGTATGCTGATGATGAAAATTTTGCAAGGATCTTTAATCAGCTTGTCAATGGACAACATCATGAGCATTATCTTCTCAAGGATGGTTTCATGTTGATGCATGGTAGACTATGTGTAACTATGTCGTTGAGACGGAAAGTTATGATAGAGAGTAACTCTCCACTGTATGCAAGGCATCGTGGTATTGATGCAACAGTCAAAGCAGTAGAGACATTCTTTTATTGGCCTACTTTGAGAAGAGATGTGGATGCTTTTGTGCGGCAGTGTTTGGTTTGTCGGAAGGTCAAGTTTGACAGGCAAAAAGCACCAGGGCTATTCTGGATAAACCATGGGAAAGCATAGCTATGGATTTTATCTTTGATCTTCCAAGGACACAGACAGGAAATGATGGGATATGGACTATTATTTGCAGGTTTAGCAAACAGGCTCATTTTATTCCTGTCAGGAAGAAGATAAAACCAGATCAGATGGCACGTTTGTTTATGTACAATGTCTTCAAGTATCATGGTATTCCACAGTCTATTGTTAGTGACCGTGATCCACGGATGACAAGCCTATTCTGGAGAGGCATATTTGAGAACAGGGGCACAACGCTTAAGTTCTCATCGTCATTTCATCCACAGACTGATGGATAGTCAGAAGAGGCAAATTCTACCGTCTTGGATCTGCTTAAGTGCTATGTGTCAGAGCACAAGTCAAAGTGGGAGCAATATTTGCCTTTGGTCAAGTATGCATACAATAATATTGTGCATTCGTCAACAGGCAAAGCCCCTTTTGAAATTGTTGAAGGTGGTAAAAAGGTTCCTCCCATTTTGCATATAAAGGATAAGATCTTTCAGGCAGATCAGTATGTGCAGAGTATGGGGGAAATGTATTAGAAAGTTAAGCATGCCCTTGAAAGGACTCAGGCAAAGCAAAAGAAAGTTGCTGATCATCATTGTCGTGAATTGATATTTTCACTTGGTGGTTGGGTACTGTTGTGGTTTGAAAAGGCATGCTTAAAGAAGCAGAAAGGCAAGGAAAGTCTTTTCACTAAGCTTAGTATGCGATACTATGGGCCTTTTCAAGTAATAGAGAAGATTAGTGATGTCAGTTATAGGCTGAAATTGCCTGACAATTGGAAGATTCATAATGCTTTCCATGTAAGTCTTCTTAGACCTTATGTGGGTGATGTGCGAGAAGATATGCCAGCTGAGGAACAGCCCGAAGTCGAGGAACTTGATGAGATTCTTGTTCCAGAACAGGTATTGGCACACAAAGAAAGGAAAGTGAAAGACAAAGTTGCTAGAAGGTATTTGGTTAAGTTCAAGAACTATCCAGCTATAGATGCTAAGTGGATGGACGAAGGTGAACTTGCAGAGTCACCTTATGTGTTGGAACTTTACCTTGAAGCATTTCGCTTGCAACCAACCTTGACTCCTTGTATCTCTAAGCTGAAATAGATTGTCAAAGTGACAATTGCTCAAGAAAGAAAATATGTACAGAAACAGATTTTGTACAGGTTAACACTTATTGTGTCCATATGGTTTTCTCAGTGCTAAAGAAGTAAGTATTGCTTGTAAGAATACAGTTTTTACCTCTATTGGATTCAATACATGTTGTAACAATGGTTACTCGATCGGGCATGTATTTTGTGAATTGACTCAGTGGGGATATCATTTTGATGTACTGGCCACTAGATCTCTAGTCAGGGTGATGTGGAGTCATAAAATGAGAATCTGCCACTATGGGGATATCATTGTGGTGTACCGGCCACTATATCTGGAAACAGTGATGTGGAGTCACATGATGATAGTCTGCCATGTTTCACAGTTAGAACATACATGTGTTAACAGTGTGTTCAGTACACAATGTTGACTGATAGTATGTATGTGTTGTACTTGTGCTGCCAGGTGTAAGTTCACTGGGTTAGCTGCAAGCATGTATAATATTCATGCAAACGAGGACGTTTGCGATTTCAAGAGGGAGGTATGTCACAAGACTGTGACAACTATTACCTTTTTGTTGATTTCTTTATTACATATTTTATTTGGTTTTTCTTTTTGGAAGGATCCCTCTTGAAATCTAAACGCTTGAGTTGCATGGCCAGTATGTGAATCGGACAGGAATGTCTAGTGAGTCAAGATTGGACAGTCAAGGTCTAGTACAAGTCTGGAAGAGACTGATGCCACTGTAGATTGACAAGCTTGGAAGAGACTTGTGAAAGTGTATATGGACAAGTGTGTTGAAGAACTAGCTTGGAAGAGACTAGTTCAAAGTGAAGATGGACAAATCTTCAAGAGATTAGTCCATGTGGGGTCATCAGTGGAAATTCACTTTCAGTTGAGCTACATTACAAATTTGGATGTAGCCTTAGTCTGCAAAGATGGTCAGAAGACTAGTGGGATGCAATGGAAGCAACTCCTAAAATTTAGGGAGTTACTATTTTTGGACCTCAGAATTTGTTCGCGTCATTATCTTCGTTTTTGCATGGGGATTAATCCTCTGGTCTGTGCCGCGGTCAAATTTTGAACAAAGGATGGAGAATTTTAGACTGGAAGGCTAGAACTGGAAACACCTTCCAGTGCTGCCATTTGGCACAAATTTGTGCACTTTCCTCTTTAAAGAGGGCTGGCGTGCAGTTTTTTGGTCATTGGGGGGCTCATTTTTGTGAAAGGAAGATGAATTGCTGCAGATGGAGAGCTCTTGAGAGCTGGTCTACCTTGTCTATGTTGCACAGAGGGCTGAGCTTGCTTCCTACTCACTCTCTCTCACCCTGACAGTATGGTTATGCTGCAAAATCAAGGGCCTTTCTTCTGATTCAAGTACAGCTGTGTGGAATATGCTGTTTTTGCGTGAGGCAAGAGCCTCCTTTCTCCAGGAACAGGAGCAGTTGTATGCTGTCCCAGTAGGGACAGGTGAGGGTGGTAATCTCACCAAGCAGGTGTCTGAAACACCACTAAACCAGAACTGATTCTGGACTGTTCAGAGGTTATTTCAGAGCCCAATTGATGTCAGAATCAAGGGGCACTTGGCCCAGATGATGCAGGACAGTGCAGGGAACAATATGAACTGAGAACAGGTGTCAGAACAGGTCTGAACCAGTAATTACAGTGGGCTGAACAGTACAGGGAATAGTATGAGTTGTAAACAGGTCTCAAAACAGGTCTGAACCAGTAAATACAGCAGGTTGAAATGGTCAATTCTGCACTCCAACCAAAAGATTCAGACTTGGGCAGAGTTTCCCCTCTTGGTAAACTTGATTTAGGTCAGTAATTGTACTGTTATGTTGTCAAATTTCACCCAGAATAGGTGAAAGACAGCCCATTGTACTTTCTCTTTTTAAAAATAAAAAAATACCACAAGGGGCGCCTAACTTAGGGGCCAACAGGGTGTATGTGTTGCAACAGGAGCATTCTAGCTTCCTGTATTTCTTTTTGATTCTATGTCTTTAAGTTTAGGTAAAGTGGACGACTGTAAATTGGGTGAAAGCATTTATGTATTTTGGTTGTACACTACCGCCCTTTCCAGTGAATAGACCGGTTACAGTCTATCTCTGGTGCGTGCATTGAAATCTCCTACTAATAATATGTCCCCAGTGCTAGCATATCTCATGATATCCTCATAAAGTACATCAAAGGCTGATCTATTTTGTGTGGCATAGGTAGAATTTGCAGGAGGAAAGTAGTATATTGCGATGAATATATCCCGTGGTCTTCCTGCATGTATCCTAATCCATAAATATTGTGCATCATCATCTCTTTTCATTACTTGCACTATGCCTTTGAGGTTTTCCTGGTATAGTATGGCCACATCTCCAGAACCCCTAGTGCTTCCTCGTTTTCTAGCTGTTGGACGAAATACACTTTCCCACCTGTATCCTCGTACGTCTGGTAGTTGGCTGCCTTTACATTGGTGTGTTTCTGTGTATATTGCTATATCTATGTTTTGGAAGCTATCTTCAAAGTAACCAGCATCCAAGCGTAGGGCTCCATTACAATTTCATATTGACATCCAAAGTGTCTCATAGGCCTCATACCGTCATGAAGCCCTTTTGTCAGTGATGATGACTCGTCCCTATAAACAACCCACTTTCCCTCTTTGCGAGCCTCCAATACCTTGGGCATGTGTTCTTTGCGATGTGCTATTTGTGTTGGGGTAAGGTCCTCATCCAAATAAATCTTCTCACAAACTGAGAGAGAGAGAGAGAGAGAGAGAGAGAGAGAGAGCTCTCTTGCAAGTATACACAAACTGAGAGATAGATTGATAGTGAGATATTTGAGATGTAAGTACAAGTGATAGGGCCTGAATATATAGGCTAAGGTATCAACCTATACCTTTGACCCTTATTTAATGCTAAGTGGTGTAAAAGATGTTCACACCTAAACGCACAAAAATGTGTGTTCACACATGGGGATAAATAAGTGTAACAAATGTTAATATAATTCTCTCTCTCTCTATCTCTCTCTCTCTCTCGTCTTGACCCTCCTTAGTAATGGCTCTCTTGCAGTTTATCCATATTTGAAACTTGCCTATCCTTGTGCTCTCTTGCCCTACATCTCAGCTCATTGAGTTCATGCTCCAATATAAATCCATATATTTTGGCCAATGTATGGACGATCATGACGGTTTTGTAATTGCTCGAAATCAAAGGGTCACTATGGTTAGAGAGAGAGAGAGAGAGAGAGAGAGAGAGAGAGAGAGAGAGAGAGGCTGCTCCACGGATGGATATCATCCACATCACCCCGGTTGTGCTTGCTTCATGATTCCCTTCTTCTATTCTTGTAGCGTTGTGGTTTTAGTAGGCTTTCAGCTCTCTATGTTTGTCTCTCAGTGTGCTTGGTTGGTTAGAAGGCTCTTTGTAACTATTTCAATTCGGTGATTCAAAATTCTTCATGAAAAGAGAGAAAGATTGGGGGGGGGGGGGGGGGTAGGGAGGGATGGAGGGAGGGAGGGCTTATCCACACAAAAAAAGTATGTGTACATATATTGGTATGTGTGGATGCATGAATGCATTTATGTATTTGAGTATGTTTGCATATACACATGCATGCAAGTTAAAGTGGAGGATATATTAATAAGAAACTCATTGTTTACCAATGGCAGAGGAGGGTTGTTTGCGATGGTTTACTGAGAATGATAAAGTCTGCCCGGTTGTGGGATCTCTATGCCTTTTCAAATAGTTCTGCCAAATTCAGGAACACAGATTTCCAAGTACGACTTCATGCAGAATACATACGCCTCCTTAATCTGACCTCTGGTGCAAAGTCATTTGGAGGTTCGTTCCGTCTAGGAATGAAAACAATGGGTTCAAGTCATTGCTGGCGTATAACTGAAGCCAACTCAAACTTCGCATTATGTCCAACATATCCTCCTTTGTTCATCATTCCATCTTCAATAAGGTGAGAAAACATTTATCCTTTTGATGGATATGTTAATGATCTTCGAACTTTTGTCTTACTTTCAAAATTGTCCTTTTGTTACATTTCTTTTTGGTTTTTCCTATTGAGCCTGTTGCAAATAACCATATCTGCTATTTGTAGTGACGAGGAAGTGCAACAGGCTGCAGCATTTCGAGCACGGGGCAGGCTTCCAGTTATGAGCTGGCAGCACCCTGGTTTGTTGACTTTCTCCTTTCTGTTAAGTGTTTTTGACAGTTCTTGCTGGCTATGAGTTCCTACGAGTCTCTCACTTCCGTTTCATCGCAGACAATGGAGCTGTGCTGGCAAGGTCTTCTCAGCCTCTGATTGGACTCATGTTGAACAATCGAAGGTATTTTCAAGTCAAAGTCTGTTAGTATCTTGCTTTTCTATTCAAAACAATATTGTTGTATAACAAGTCAGTATATTTTTGTATCTCGAGGTGCTTGTGACAATAATGTGATATTTAGACCCTCCAAACATGGCTATCGTGTACCCTGAGTGAACCTGCTTGGTTGCGATACTTCTTGGCATCAGTTTTTTTGAAGATGCTTGCAACTGCAATGTCAGCTTGAAAATCCATATGAAAGTCTTAGTTTTGATATTTGAGTTTGATATACCAGCCTACCTTGCTTTGCATTTGTCTATCAAATCAGTAAGGTGTTGTAATTTCTCTTTGAGCCTGTTAAACCTGCCTCAATGAAACATGACTACAGTTAGACAAAAGAAACACAGATTGCAAATTAGTTTGAACTTAGGTGTAGCTCCTTCCCTACTAGATTAATGGCAAGACTTACAAAAGCTCATTGTGTTGGTGAGTTAGTCCATTGCATTGTCTAACATCCCTTAAATAAAACAAAACATCAACAATGATGATGTGTGTGATTGAGTATGCTGTCAATAGTTTGCCCATATGCCAAGACCAAGAAGGAATGGTCTATCCAAAACTTGTCTTCAGGGTTTTGGGATGTTGCTGTTCCCCTTTCCCAGAGAGCAGTTCAGCAGGTTTTTGACATGTCCCACATGCTCGAGAGTGACACCTGGGATGCTTCCCTTGTATGGAGAGCATTTTAGCAGATTTTTGACATTTGCTAGACTGCCTAGAGGAATGATTTTCTTACATCCAAGGGAATTAAGTGAACTATAGCACTCAGTGCTATTATTACTTGAGAGCCTGTGCACGTCTGGCTGCCAAGGAATGGATGAATCCAATGCACAAAGGCACTCAGCAGAGTCTACTGTAAGCAGCAGCAGATCTGCTGAAATGTAATTCCAAATCTGGTAATTCATAGGACAAGGGTTGGATTCAATCATCCGAAGTTGATAGCCTAGAGGCTGGACATAAACCAAGGAGGTAGTAAAGTCAGGCAGCTGTCTGTAGGCCAGGTCCAAGCTGACATGCCTGCTGTGAAAGCCAGCTTTGTTTAAGTCCAATCTGTCATTTTGCAGTCTGGCTGCCATATCCTCATGTCAGCCTGTCTGGCTTGCTGGCAGCTGCTATATAACTGGGACATCAGCACCCATTGTGCTAGAGTCTGCTGTGTCAGCATGGCATTGCTGCTTGCACTCTCCATGACTAAAATTGTGATTGTCCAATCTGCATACCCTTGGAAGGTTGAGGTTCAGCCATCAAAACTTGACTAACTTTGGATGATGTAGAGTGACTCTCTTTAGATCATAGATGATAGTAGATACATTGTGATTAATACTAGATAGACTATAATCATTTTGGCAATACATTCTACACTGTACTTTGTAGACTTGTTGATCATGACATTTAGATGAGGTTGCATGTATTTATTCTTTGTATCACCATTTATTGAGTATTCTCCTTTTTCAGTCTACATGACATAAATGATAATATGAGTCCGTGACTGTTCACTATTAACATCATCGTTCTTGGCTTATTGCGGGCTTTTATATTGAGTTTTGAATCTTGATCTTGAAAGTTTTTGAAACTCATTGATATGATTTTTCATCAAATCTCTTCTAATGTTACAACTTACAACTTACATGTCTACTTTATATTGTTGTGGAATTTAAGGATTTTGGCAAATAAGTTCAAGTTACAAATGGATTACCCCTTCGTATATGTCTAATATTAAAATATTCCTAGATATGGATATAAAATCTATTTCTCAATTTCATTGTTTTGGCCTCCAATTGAAACTTTATTTTGCGACTCCGAAATGCATTTTTTGTTTTCCCATCTTGGAAACTCCAATCAACTATGCTTGCAAGGGGGCCGAGGAGAAGTCTCTACAGGTGGGTTTGGAGTGGGAAGTAGGCGAAGCTCAAAGGACACTCTCTCAGGTAATACAGGTTGAAGAACAGGCTCGGAAGGTCGATGCAAGGGGTTACATAACATCCATCTCGTCAAAGACAACATCTTTTCTAGTAATTACACGGTTTATTTTAGAATCAAATAACTGGTAAGCTTTAGCTTTAGAAGAGTGTTCTACGAAGATCAGGGGCTTTGCTTGAGGCCCAAGCTTTTTTATCTTGTCATAAGGAGCATGTATGTAAGCATGACTTTCAAAGATTGTGATATGAGAAATGAGACGTGGAGTGTCAAAGAATGCTTTGAAGGGGAACTTATGAGAAACTACTCGAGCGGGGCATTGATGAGGATGTACAATGAAGTGTTTACAGCCCCAGTTCATGGGTGCTTAGGGAGCTTTGCTTAGCATGCCATGTTCATCAAAGCTTGGTTTTTATGCTTTGTGACTCCCTTCTAAGAAGGGGAGTTGGTAGAGGAGAGGTGGTGTTGAATGCCTTGCTCATGTAAAAACTCAGGAAACTGGTAGAAGACAAACTTGCCACTACTATTAGTTCTCATTGTCTCTATATGCATATCCATCTTATTTTGCACAAGGTGTACCAATGTGGAGAAATATACAAATGTGTTTGTTTTATGCTTTTAAGGAATAGACCCACATATATCTTGAATGGTCATCCACAAGTAGGAAGAAGTATAGTGTACCATTAATGACTGTTGTGGATGCTGGTCCACAAAGATGAACATGAATCAACCTAAGAGGCCCCCTATCTCTATATGTAGCTTGCTAATGGTATGGGGTATTGTGTTGTTTCTCCAACTGACAAGCTTTACATACGTCCTTGGCTAATCTCAAGTGAGGAAGGCCTTCAACCATTGGTGACATGACAACTCGTAAAGAGAGTCATACCCAAGGTGTCCTAAGTAAAAATGCCAGAGACACTTATCATTTGTAGGCTCTCCACTAGCAGTAGCTAGAGCCTTGAGTCGATGGAACTTATAGCCCTTAGAGATTAGTTGAGAGAGAAAGCGTGTCATCATATAGAGGCCATTAGTTTGTACCTTACCATGAGTAATCACTAAACTAGTCTTGACATCAAGTAGCTCAATTGTGGTCGCTGTAAAGAAGAATGCCCTCCCCAAATGGAAAAGGTATTGGATAGATAAAAGCTTCACCCCAAGGTGGGGGATATAGTATATACCGTCCAACCAAGCGAGATTAGGGCCTCTATCAATATCAAGCTTGACGTGACTAAGACCTTGGATCTTGATTGAGGAGTTATTCTCGCAATTGACATTTTTGGTTGTAGGGGCTTGGAAGATGAATGGGTCATCAATCGGGTTCATATGATGAGTAGGTCTGTTGTCTACAATCCAAGAAATTGTAGACCCACAAGTCGTGTAGGGTGGATCTTTGTAGTCACCTTATCAGTGGCAACTTGCGAATTTTAACCAAGCTCTTGATCTCCAATATCTCTATATAGACAAGGTGGGCGTGAGGACAAAAGTCCATTAAAGGTCATGCAGGCCAGTTTGACATGCCCTTTGAAGTTGAGAATGTTGTTGATTGTGATGGTTGACTAGTGGTAGTGCGATTCATAGATCTTTGTCGCCTTTGATTTTGCTGGTTGCCACCACCTTGTCTCTAGTATGGGGATTTACATTGTGACTATAGGGTGAGGATATGTGTGGGGGTGTTTTTCCTGTGTTATGAGCCTTTAGGCTTTGAGCGATGTTCCTCATAAAAATGATTAGCTTTTGATAGTGTTGGCAATACTTGTTTTGATCGAGTACATTTTGCTATCCTAGTGATCGGGTGTTTCCTTGTGACTTACTAGATATCTGATTTTGAGTTTGACCATTCTTGGCTTTCCCTTTCTTCCTCCCCTTTTGAGAAGTGGAAACACGGCTTTTTCTATGGGTGAGAGAGAGACAATTTAATGAAATTTGATTGAACAGCCAAGCATAACGTAGTAGCTTACACTCAAATTCATAAAATGTAAGCATTGTTGATCGTGTGATCACTTGTTGAAAAAAGTTGAAGTACTCTTGTGGAAGCTTGTTGAGGAACAGTGTGACCTGGTCATTAGGGGACTTAGGAAGTCTCATAGTGGCAAATTCAAGGAATAAACACTAGTATTTCGGTAACTTGACGTTGAGGTCATCTTGGTTTGTGATCTTGAATTGTTGGACCTCATGATCGAGCTTGATACGATGGGTCCTATTCTGAACTACATGGTAGTTAGTTAAGTGTTCTCACCATTCAGATGCAAGGTCAAATTGTTGTAGCTATGAGTGAATTTTTGGGAGAAGGCCTTGCATTAAATCACTATGGCTGAAGCATTTCAGGCTTTCCAAGAGCGGATCTCCTCTGGAGGAGCAAAGTGAGGGTCTAGTTAGGGGTATCAATCCTTGCACTAAGGCCAACAATTTTTGAGAATCAAGTACATGCATCATGAAATTGGACCAAGTAGTGTGATAAGATTTGTTGAAATGAGTCTCATTGGTGAATGTATTCTTGATAGATGTGGATGAGAATTAAAAACTTTGAGGTGTCATGTAAGAGGAGAAGGGGATAAGGTGAGAAGGTAGGAATAGGTATAGAGTTTCTATGAGGTGTCGAAGAAGGAGACACTACAACACAATATCCTTATCCAATTGTGGGTTGTGGTATTGAAACATAACTTGAAGGTCCACTAGGTATAGCCGTGTTGGCAAATTGCGGTACCAAATGGTCAACACTTGAGAGGGGCATAGTTACTTGGAGTTTGGAAAACTGAGAAATAGAAACGCATTTCGGAGTTGTGAAATGGAGTTTTGGCCCGAGGCTGAAATGGCGAAATGGTTATAGTTTCTATGTGAATACTTTAGTATTAGACATATATGAAGGGGTAATACCATTTGTAACTTAAACCTCTACACCAAATCACTTAAATTCCTCAACAATATAGAGTATACATGTAACATTAGAACTTAGAAAAGATTTGATGAGTATACACGATTCTTCCAGAGATTGTAAAATCACAATCCATGAGTTTCAAAAACCTTCAAGATTAGGATTTAAATTTCAATATAAAAGATTGTAGTATGGCATGAATGATGGTGTCAATCGTGAATAATCATAGATTCATATTATCATTTATGTCATATAAGCTTAAAAAAAGAGAGTACTTAGTAAACAATGACATGTAAAATATGTAAAATATGCGGGATCTAGAGCATGGCAGATGCGGAAGCGATGGAGGTTGGAAGAGAAGGAGTGAGTTCATGAAGACACTTACATGACTGATTGTTACACAAGTGAATTAGATTCCAAGATGGAAGCTTGGACTCATAAACACAATCTTGTGTATCGACTGACAATGACACAGACTTTACTAAAGGACAAAAGTACTATGACATTGCATTAGAAAAGAGAGCAAGTACAATGCTTTATAGGAAATTGGATGGTAGCACTTCTCCTAGTATGCATATGGGATTCTAGTCCTGAGCCCTCATTGCTCCTTCCAAAGAGATTGAAGTAGGTGGGATTGCAAACATCTCAACACCCCTCCTCAATCACAACCAGAAGTACAAAGCGTATAGAAGCTTTAGTAAAAGCAACACCTGCAAAGTGTGGGCACACCATATACATGGTAATATACCAAAGGCTGTTGCAAAAAAGGCCAAGTGTGGGTACCACAAACATGGTGGACATTCAGAGGCTGTAACAGGGGCCTCACAAAGTGTACAAAGGCTTTAGTACAAGGCTACATGGAGAGTTTAAAAGTTTATGTCTGAAGCATTAGGGCTAGGCAATACAAGGCTAAAAGAGTCTATTCGAATAGAAGAATTGATGAGGTTTGTCCTTCTCCTGGTGGTCTTTTTTTTCTTCTTTTTCTTTTGCTCCATATTCTTCTTCTTCTTTAACAACAATTAGATAGGCCTTTTGGGACCTCTTTTTGGTGTGGCAAAACTTCTCGATGTATCCGGTCCTTTTGCAGAAGTCACAAAAAAGCTGATCCTTCTTGCCTTTGTACCTGTTGCCAACATATAATGCTTGTTCATCTCTAGAGGTGCTTGGTTCTTCCTTAGTTTTTAGCTTCTTTTCCTCCTCTAACAGTGATGCCTAGATATCAACAAGCTCAGGGTTTGGCATATTAATTAGAGTTGTTGATACATTATTATATTCAGGAGGCAAACTTTTAAGCAGAATACTGATGCAAACATCTTCCATTTTAATGTTGATTCTTGCAAGCTGGATTAGAAGTTCTTCCATGTAATTTAGATGTGTAGCAAGTGATGTGTTGGACTTCATTTCAAGCCTGAAAAATTCAATCAAGAGACCATACTTTGATGACTTAGACCGTGCACCAAACAGATTGTCAAGTCTCTTCCAAGTATCCTGTGAAGTATCACAGTTATCCACATGGCGGATATAGCTGTCATCTAGCTCCAATTTGATAATGGCATGAGCCTTATCATCATTCTTTTGCCAAGTGACTGCAAGGTCAGCATCACGAGGCTTTTTCTCTTTGCCACTGGTGATGGCCCAAAGATCCTTCTTCATTAGGATGAGCTTGATGCGGGTATGTCGGTGTGAAACCCGACCCCTTTGAAGCGAGCTGTCGGAGAGTCTTTTCCCATGTTGGATTTGCAGGGACAGTAGCAAATCAGCTCCAAAATTCTCAGAAGAAGAAATGATATTGAGTGTGCTAACAAGCACAAGTGCCCAAAAAAACACTAAGTGACTAGTATCAAGAGATACTTCTGGAGCTAGATGCTTGAGAGATCTTCAAATCTTCTATGAGTCTTCAAGTGATCTTCAAATCATCTTCAAATCTTCAAATCTTGTATTCCCCTCCTTGATTTGATGCTGGAGTAATCCAAAAAATCTCAGACCTGATGTGAGGCAAAGCAAGATTGAGCTACAGGAAATGAAGCTTAAATGTTAATGGCTATGGTGTTGATGCTTGAGATTCTCAAGACTTCAAAAAACTTCTAGAACTTCCTCTCTTTGCTGATTAGATGTTACTGGAGAATAAGTAGGCTAGTGAATCAGAGTGGCAAGAACTCCAGTGAGAGAATAAGGTGAAGGATGAAGCTTATAGGAAGTTTAGCTATGGTTGTCTGTGATTAGGGTTGACAGGCCTGATTGGTTTTTTAGTTCCTCCAGCATGTACACGAAACATTTCAGGGAGATTCTTTGTGAGGAGTAAGCTTACTCCATGGGCTCCAAATGCCCTATGCAAGTTGTCATGATTGCGCTGCACACAGGAGCTGCCCGCTGTACAACCGAAACAAACACAGATCTGCATAGCGACTAACGATTTATGCAATGCCAGGCTCAAGGCGCACCAATGTTGGGGCCTATGGTAATAGGCACAGGCGCCCTGAGGTAGGGAAGATTTTTGTAGAAGAAAGCATGAGGAAATATAGCATGTAGAAGGAGATCAAGAAGCTCCAAGACAGGTGGGTGCAGGCTGGCTATGGCTGCCAGGTAGAGAGAGTGTAATTCAAGTGAGGAGATGAAGTTAGATACTCAACTTGAGCTGGAGAGGGACTGAGAGAGCAAAGAAGGACTGCGCCATGCCCAACTAGGTTCTGATACCATGTAAAATATGCGGGATCTAGAGCATGGCAGATGCAGAAGCTATGGAGGTTGGAAGAGAAAGAGTGAGTTCATGAAGATACTGACATGACTGATTGTTACACAAGTGAATTAGGTTCCAAGATGGAAGCTTGGACTCATAAACACAATCTTGTGTATCGACTGACAATGACACAGAGACTTTACTGAAGGACAAAAGTACTATGACATTGCATTAGAAAAGAGAGCAAGTACAATGCTTTACAGGAAATTGGATGGCAGCACTTCTCCTAGTGTGCATATGGGATTCTAGTCTTGAGCCCTCCTTGCTCCTTCCAAAGAGATTGAAGTAGGTGGGATTGCAAACATCTCAACAAAATAAATACATGCAACATTATCCAAATGCTAATAATCCATGAATGTGATCAAGAAATCTACATAGTACAATGTAGAATGCATTGCCAAACTGATAATGATCTCAATTCTTAGATCTATCTAGTATGAATCAAGATGTATATATTATCGTCTATGATCTAAAGAGAGTTACTTTACATCAGTCAAAGCCATCTTCTCTATCTCATTCTCCTCAGGGTTGTTACCAACAACATGAGTACTAATAGTAGAGGAAACGGAGGCATCATATCCATACAATCTTTTCGAGATTCTCCATGAGTAGATCCAAGCTATATGCTGCACATGGAGTCTACACGTAGTGATAACCTGCACTGCATTTTTTGCACTCATCTCCAAAATGGAAGCCTTGATGTGCCTATAGATGTAATCACTATTCTTATTTGATTAATGCATCTATGACATGCAAGAACATGATCCCCTTGTAGGAGGACACTAAGATTTCATACACATTCCTCCTTTCATTTGTCCATTCATCACGTAAGATAGTGTAGCCATAGTTCTGCCAAGTTGTCTTTAGATGCTGCATGTCCACCTCTATAGCTTGTTTATCTCTAACAAGCCTATGTGTGTGCAAAGCCTCATAGGTGGGGTCCTTCTGCTCATATCCAATTTGATTGATGGCCTTGATTGTCCTCTTCCAGCCCTTTGTGTGTGCAACATGGAAAAAAATGGCGAACTGTATAAAGAACCTTGTGATCTCATGAGTAGCCTCTACCTTTGCTTGTTTTTGAAGGGCTGTTGTAATATTTTCCCTTTCCAATAATCCCCTTGTATCCTACTGGTATGGACATCTGCTAATGAGCTACTACTACCATGCCCACCCGTAGGATGTGACAAAGGTATCTTTGAAGCAACTAGACCCTCCACAGATGCACTTTCTTGCCTAAGTTGCCTCTACAACCATATCCATAGAGGTGCCGACACTACTAGAAATACTAACATCTATGCAGAGTCTATCCCCCTTTGGGACACTACCACCTATAGTAGGAGGTGGAACCATAGGACACGCATTTTGCTACGGAGTATCATCCTTATTTGCCACACTGATTACAAGGCATTGCAGCTTCCCGTGCTCTAAACTAGTAAATACATCATTGGGCATTTAGGACAATTATCAACATCCTTACTACTAACATGAGCAAGATGACTCTTCACTTGTGTAAAGCTCCCCATGCGTATGACATGGCAATAGTTGCATTTCCACTACCTTGAGCCATAGCTACCTCCATAGTTATTGACAATGCACATGTGGCTCCAAATGTGTCCTTCACCATGGAGGTATCTTGTTGGAACTAGAGAAAACTAGCAGTACCAACTCTAATGAGTGTGGAAAGTGAAGGACAAAGAGAGGAGAGGGATTGCTTGCTTGAAACGATGAAAAACAATTGCAAATTTGTGAGGAAATAGCTACAAATATTGTGGGTAGGAAAGGAAAAGGATTAGACAGTTGAAGGATGATGAATCTAGGGTTTAGGGGTCGTAGATAGGGGAAGCAAAAAACAACTAAGGAGAGTGACTAACAGTGAAAGAGGGTGGAGAGTAGAGTAAAACAAGCAGAAATTGTGTGTAGGGGGTGAAATGACAAAAAATTGGAGTTTCCCTTTCTTGTTCCGAAGCCCTTGTCCTGAAACGCATTTCGGACAAGAAACATCTCAGGCCGTTTCCATTTCCGTTTTAGACACGACGTTTCAGTATTGCGAGTATTTGGTTTGGATGATGAGTCTGTTGAGATATCGAGCTCCACTCGTGATATGCCAGGGTGACCATTGTGTATTTATGTCACCGACTTGTTAGCTGCAGATGCAGTTGGTACACCGCCCATGAATAATAGCTAGATGACAGCTATCCTTATCTACTCTAGTTCGTGGCTCAGTTAGTATGCCACCTTAGTTAGTTGAGTTTGGTTTGAGACCCATATATAGGGTTCTTCTATTTCTCTGTACTAGAGTTCTTTTGGCTTACACAACTAAGAAGAGGAAAACTGTTTTCAGCCTCCACCTTTGTGTGTATTCCTCTATTGTATAAGTGAGAAAGCTACAAGTGAGACTCCTTCCTTCTCTCCCACAATCTTGACATGGTGTCAAAGCCTGGTTCGTGGTAAGGAGCTCAAGAAAGCAAACCAAGTTCGTGGCGTTCTGGTAAGAGGACTCTCCTCATGTGGTAGAGGCTTGATCCCCATATGGGGGGTCCCATACAGAAGTGCTGGTGTGACCAAAGTGTCAAAGAGCCAGAGCTTCGTCCAAGGCTCTTAAAATTTTATGCATGTACACTGGCTCTCCATTGCCCCCAAAGCCGCATAGCCTTGTATCAATCTATCCTTTGTTGCTCTCCTCAAAGTGAGTCTTGGCCCTGAAAATGTAATCCCCAAGTAAACATGTCTCTAGCCCACGTGCACTATCTCCTTTTCATATTTGAAATGGGGTAGTGATCGGTGAATCCATTGGGAGGAAGTGTTAAATACCATAACCTTGGTTTTCCCAAGTTTCATTGTGAGATTCGTGTCTTGATAGGAGTTTTGTAGTGCATCTTGGTGGCATTGCAATCCCTTTGGTGTATTGGAGATGAGGACTATGTTATTGGCATATAGTAATATGGGTATCAATGCCCCCCCTAGGCTAGCTCCTTCCCCTCCAAGTCCATCAATGTAGTCTGATATCTCACCAATATAAAGGTCAAATAGAGTAGGTGAGAGTGAGCATCCTTGTTTCACCCCAATAGTGTTGGTGATCTACTTCGATAGCCGTCTTGGTGCTCATACTCATCCTATAACAGACATGTACAATACTAATATCCCTCCATTGGGACATCTAGATTTTGTAGTCTCTGCATGAGTCTAGCACATGGTATTGTTTCAAAGGCCTTACAAAAATCCACAAAGTAGTACTATACTCGCCTTCCTTGTGCCCTGCTCTCCTTGATGATGGCTTGGAGTGTGAGGATATGATCAAGAGTGGAGTAGCCTCTCATGAACCTTGCCTATCCACATGTGTGATGTTGAAGCTTCGCTACTGTTGAGAAATGTGCAATCACATCCACCATAGCCTCTTTGTATGGGACAAATAAGGCAAAGAAAGAAACTGCAAATAAAGCCTTAGACTAGGTCATGTATGCACGGTTTATTAAAACCACGGTTGTTGAATACCATGGTTTCTTTCCACCTGTCTCCACCTACCAATACCACCTATTGTAAGCCTATAAAAGGCACTCATCCCCACACTCATTCAATCAGTCATTATCAATCAGTTGTACTTGCATCATGCTTGGATAATATTAGTTGTTCTTCCTTATCAATGCTTCTGCCTCATTATGATTGTCTATTTGCTCATCAGTGATCCTCCATCACATGAATTCTCAGTATTTTAACATGATATCAGAGCGGGTTTTAAGTTAGTGAGTCATCAGCCCACAAATTGAGTCATTCAAGTTTGAATTTCTGGCTCCCTCCACTTTTCCATGAAACTCTCACCTACCTCCATAGCTACCCATCTTCAGTGGAGGGCTTGAATCTCTCAAATTGGGCCATTTCAGCTCGTACTTTCTTTTGGAGAACTCTTCCTTTGCTCTAGGAGCTCCTCCCTATCACTTCAAAGCCCAACATTGCTGCCTCTCTGCTCCAGCATTGTGCCTGCAACAACATGCTCTCTAGATTGCACCTTCTGCTGTTCGTACGTCGAATTCTGCCTATACACGTCGCGATGTTGACGAGCATCATAGGGCTTTGATAGCCTACTTCCTAAGCTTCATTTCTTTCAAAAAAGTTTTGGAAATGATCAAGTATTCAGCTCACAGGAGGTGAAAAACCAGGCTGCCCCCGGAAACCCCAATGCAGGCTCCATAGCTATTAAGCTTCAAGATCTTGTTTTACTTCCTTCTCTCACTCCTGTGGCTCAAATCAAGTCACTGACTCTCTAATCTGCTCCAGCACTCAGTCTTCAGCAAGCATTCAAGTTATTTACCAGCAAGGAAAGAAGATCTTAACAAGATTCTCAAGCATTTCAAGAAACAGTGTCCATTGACACTCATCTAGTGCTTTTAGCACTAATGTTAGTTAACACAATCAGCTTTGCTTGAAGATTCCAACTTCAAGGGCATCATAGTCACTAAATTGCCTAGTATCTCTTGATACTAATCACCTAGTGATTCTTAGCACTTGTGCTCAACTGAAATTGGAATTGTTTGGAGCTAATTTGCTATTGATCTTGCAAATCTCAGAATGGGCAAGGATTCACCGACATCCCGATTCAATGGCATTGGATTCCATACATGGCAAACTAGGATCAAATTGATCCTAATGAAGAAAGGCTTGTGGTCAATCACAAGTGGTCAAGAGAAGAAACCAAGGGAAGGTGCACTTTCAGTTGTATGGGATAAAAATGATGATAAGGCTCAAGCTATTATCAAGCCCGAACTTGATGATATCTACATTCATGATGTTGATAATTGTGAAACCTCTTACGCGACATGGGATCGATTAGAAACCTTATTTGGAGCTCATTCCAAATCCTCAAAATACGGTTTACTAATTGAATTTTTTAGGCTTGACATTCAAAGTAATACCGCACTTGCAACTCATTTGAATTATATGGGAGCTTGTTGACACAACTTGCAGGAATCAACTTGAAGATGGATGAAGACATTTGCATTGGAGTGCCTCTCAAAAGTCTTCCACCTGAATTTGATAATGTGTCTACCACATTAATCAACATGCCAAAGCCGAAGCTTGTGGACATCAAAGCCTCTCTTCTGGAAGAGGAAAATAAGGTCAAGAACAAAGGAGAAACAAGCATCCCAAGAGGAGACCAACAACTCCTCTATGTGGAAGGGAAGAAGAGCGTAGTTTGTGACTTTTGTAAGAAACTTGGGCATATTGAGAAATTTTGCTATGCTAAGAAAAAGTCTCAAAGAGCATATCTTGCTATAGTCAAAGAAGATGAAGACAACATTGAAGAAGGAGGAGAAGAAGAAATCCAAGATCAAAAGGATAAGACTCACCAATCCCTCTTTTGTAGCTCATTTTCTAATGATAGACTGTTTTAAAGTTCAACATGTGGACTTGCCTTATGTTCCCACCATAAGCTCCTAAACTCCTCATGTAGCCTCTGTACACTACAGCCTCTACACACTTAGTGAGGCCTTGTAATAGCCTCTAGCTTTGTATGGTTGTTTTTGTCTTTTCCATGTCTACACTTAGCAAGGTTCTACTCACAACAGCCTCTGTATGCTCAGTGTCTTTTATGGTTGTGATTGAGGAGGGGTGTTGAGAAATGTGCAATCACATCCACCATAGCCTCTTTGTATGGGACAAACAAGGCAAAGAAACAAACTGCCAATAAAGCCTTAGACTAGGTCATGTATGCACGGTTTATTAAAACCACGGTTGTTGAATACCATAGTCCCTTTCCACCTATCTCCACGTACCAATACCACCTATTGTAAGCCTATAAAAGGCACTGATCCCCACACTCATTCAATCAGTCATTATCAATCAGTTGTACTTGCATTATGCTTGGATAATATTAGTTGTTCTTCCTTGTCAATGCTTCTGCCTCATTATGATTGTGTATTTGCTCATCAATGATCCTCCATAGCATGCATTCTCAATATTTTAATATCTACCCATTTGCTCAGCTCATGCTCTAGTATCGATCCATAAAGCTTGGCTAGCACGTGGCCAACCATGACCGCCCTATAGTTCGCAAGAACCATGGGGTCTCGAGCTTTTAGTATTGGTACTACAATATTAGCTGGCCAACTAGTAGGGAAGCCTTCACAGAGGGCCCTACAAATAGGTGGACCAGAAGGGGTGCTAGGATGTCTTTGGCATGTGATAGGTGCTCTGGTACTAGTCCATCATGAGAGAGAGAGAGAGAGAGAGAGAGAGAGAGAGAGAGAGAGAGAGAGATTCTTGGCTAGTAGATTGCATGAGTACCTTCCTAACATAGTGCATTTGACACAATATGGATTTATCAAAGGAAGAATATTCTACATAACATCCTGAATGTCCAAATGGGGATAGACTATGCACATTGCACAAAGCAAGAATTGGCGATGGTTCAATTGAATCTAGAAAAAGCTTTTAACTATGTGGAATGGTTCTTTTGGCTCAGCTATCTAGCTCAGCTAATGTAGTGGATAGGATTTGGACCTCAAATGTTTGGACCATTTTATACTATCAGTTTGGATTCTTCTTCCAGAGTTTTGTTTAATAGTGGAGTTACTAAACCTTTTTCTCTTTGTCAATTTGTTAGCCAAGGCTGTCCTTTGATTCCTTTGTTCTTTGCTTTGGCCACTCATCCCATGTTGATAATGTTGTCTTGCTTGGCGGCTAATGGTGAGGTGGTTGGTCTCTCTCCTCCTTTAGCGAAACAGCTGGTTGGCCAAGGTTTGGTTGATGACATCTTTATGTTTGTGGAGGCTGTCTGTGATAATAGGTGGAGAGCAACAAAAAGACTTGTTTGCTCTTGCTTCAGGAATTGGCATTAATGCCTCCAAATCAGCTCTTATTAGCTGCAAAGAAAGTGATATTCAAGCCTTGGGTTGGCAAGGTGAGGTGGTTTCAAAACGCGTGGTCTGCAAACATTTGTGCTATCCTTTGGGGGTAAATGTCTTGGCTAAGTAGTTGCTTGAATGGATTTCCACATGCATCAAGTAGAGCCCCTTCTAGGTGGTCCTCACTTGCAAAGTTGACTAATTCACACAAATTGAACTACTATGATTGCATGGCAAGTAGTGAAGCATCAACCTAGCATGTGTGATGAACCATGGCCGAACTATCGATGGCATCATATAACACACTACTGTCCACATGAACCAGCTGAATACCACTGAAAGTTGATGTGATTGTATAGTCTCAGAGCTGCGTTGACAGCTATTTCCATATGCATAACAATTGTAGTGACTAGTACATTGAATAGTGATCCCATAGCAAATATACTGTTAGTAACAGTATCTCGGATGCATGCTGAATACATTTGAGATCCACTATACATTAGAGCTGTCCATGATTAGGGGAGTGGAAGTGCTGCCTCCCTCTTGAGCATCATGCTATGCTTTGGATCCTCAATCTTGTCTCCATTACTTTTATGTTTCCATGGCTGTGCTTTTGTAAATAATTGTCATTTTCAGCTTTAAGTATTTGTTTTCTCCATTTCTTGAAATCTTAAGTCTCAAAAACGAACAAATATTATAATTCTTGAGCATACTACATTGTTTTGGGTGATGGAGCCTGACGGAGCTGAGAGTGAACATGACGGATAACACACACAGAGAGTAGAGAGTAGTAGAAAGGAGAGAGAGAGCACGACACCTTTGATGTTCGGTACAAAAGGCTAGTATACCTCTTAAGGTTTTAAATAGATACATATGAAAGTATAAATGTGCTAAGCGTGTGTTCACACCCGTGTACATATAAAAGGCACGATGCCCCTTTATTCCCAACAACCTCCCATCTAACGGCAATGTGCCTTAAAACGAGAAAAGAATCAGCTAAGTCTAGGTATGTACAAAGCCGAAATACATATACCTATCCAACTCCCATCATCTGCCGGCAATGAGCAAACTGCTCTGTTGGAAGACCCTTCGTGAGAAGATTTGTAGGATTATCATCTGAATGCATTTGACAAGATCAATGCTTTTGCTGTCAAGTACACCTCTAATGAAGTGATACTTCACCTGTATCTGCTTCGTCTTTGCATGAAAGACGGGATTGCTAGCATGATAGCACTTTGACTATCACAATGGAGAACAAGTAACTCTGTAATGCCAAGCTCTTCCACCAGACATGAAAGCCATAAAGTCTCCTTGCATGTCTTAGTGGTAGCCACATACTCTGCCTCTGTAGTAGACAATGCGACACTTTTATAGCGTGGAGATCCAAGAGACTGCTCCTCTTGTAAAGGTAAACACATACCCA
The DNA here is from genome assembly GCF_053477565.2 of Lygodium microphyllum. Classification (NCBI taxonomy): domain Eukaryota; kingdom Viridiplantae; phylum Streptophyta; class Polypodiopsida; order Schizaeales; family Lygodiaceae; genus Lygodium; species Lygodium microphyllum. Next base: position 30,535,203 of record NC_141141.1, read on the forward strand.
GAAGTGGACTTTTTGCAGTCCGCATGATTAGCATAGTCTGCATCCGTAAAGCCAATGACGGATGCCTTCTGCTTTCCAAAGCGGATGCACAAATTCTTTGTGCCTTTGAGGTATCTCATAATACCTTTCACTGCATCCCAATGCTTTTTACCAGGGTTTGCAATGTATCTGCTAACCACTGCCATTGCAAAGGCAGTGTCAGGACGTGTAGCAACCATAGCATACATCAAACTGCCAATAGCCGAAGCATATGGTATCTTGGCCATTTCAGCCGTCTCATCATCAGACGTAGGGCTGTCCTCTGCATTGAGTTTCACATATGGAGGCAATGGAACCCCAATTGTTTTTTCCCCCTCCATATTGAAACATTGCAAAACCTTGGAGATATACTCCTGTTGAGATAGATAGAGTAATCCTTTTGACCTATCTCTGAGTATTCGCATACCAAGAATGTGATTTACATCACGAAGATCCTTTATGTCAAAGCTGCCATAAAGACTTTGCTTCAGTGAGTCCAAGGCATGAGTATCCCTTTTAGCAATCAACATATCATCAACATACAAAACCAAGATAATCAGGCTGCCATCTGCTGCCTTCTTGGTGTACAAGCAGTGATCCACTTGACTTCTATGAAAACCTTGAGACTGCATAAATGTATCAAACTTATGATACCATTCTCTTGGTGCTTGTTTCAGCCCATACGAACTCCTTTTGAGTTTACATACCATCTTTTCTTTCCCTTTTGCCACAAACCCTTCAGGTTGTTGCATATATATGTCTTCATGTAGATCACCATATAAGAATGGAGTCTTTACATCCATTTGTGAAGGAAACTGCTAGGGTTTCAACTGAGGACACATAGAGTGTATGACCATGACAGAAACACAACGAGACAGACACAGACACAGAGGGCAAAACTCAAACCCTAAACGCAAAACTCAAAACTCAAACACAGAAACTCAAACACAAACAGAAGAAGGGAGAGAGAGAACACAACTTTGAAGTGAATGAATGCTGTAAATAAATGTAAGAGTGTACAGTGTGCTCAAGGGCAGAGCAATGTCGGAGTGTGACATCCACCGAAGACGGATTCCAAGTCTGTGACCACCAGTCGGACTGTAGGAGTGCTGAATAGTGAATGGCAGCAGGCTGGTCACCAAAACGCAGCAGTCTAGAGGCTGGAAACTGTGCACCATCTGCTGTAAACAGCAGGCTGAAACAGTATCAGGGCTTGCAATGCTGAAAACACAGGATGGCTGACCATGGAGATGATGGACAACAGGCTGAATAGTAGTCTGGGACAGTCTGGAGCAGTCGCCAGCAGCTAAGAGCTGTCGCCTATAACAATGGACAGGCTGAAGATAATGTGGCTGCAGTTGATGATGGTTGGACAGCAGATGGAGGCGGGCTGCAGGCTGGAAACTGGGCGCCAACAGCAGTAGAGGGTGTGTGGGCTGGTGTAACCTGCAAACAAGGATGATGGGTGAATGGGGGCAGCCTGTCTATTTATAGATTAGGAAGGGCGCTCCAAAAATTAGGGTTTCCACTGAACTCTCTCGAACCACTCCCCATTTTAGGGTTTCCACTGAACTCTCTCGAACCACTCCCTGTTTTAGGGTTTTACTCTAAAAGAGAAATTTTAGTGTGTTTTGGGGTTGTTTAAGAGGCTAATCAACAAGTAATGCATATTTTAGCTTAACACCCCCTCTCAGGCCCAAAACTGAGTTGAAAGGTTAGACCAGCCATTGTGATGTTTATGTACCCCAAGGCGTCCCACCCCAAAGTAGCCAAGGTATCGGACAAAGGGTGCACGTTTGCTGCCCAGTGGCCTACCAAGACTACAGAGGCGATGGTTATCTCACCAAGGGAATCCAAGTAGTCACCCTAGAGAGGACAGGGCATCGGACAAATGGTGCACGTCGGCTGCCCAGTACTCTACCAAGCTCTACAAAGATGGATGAAACTACATGGATTTTTTTTTTCTTTTTGAATAAGTGAAGTAAATTTGATGGGATGCGGCCGATTAAGTAAAAGTGACCCAGAAGACGGGAGTAGGGAGGGTACACCCAATACATCACAAAATGGTAAAAGCTAACCTATCCACGCAAGGTGTCGATGACGAGGAAAAATAGGTGATGAGGTATCCATGTGATAAAGAAGGATGGTGGAGTGGTAACAATAGCTGCCGGTGGAAATAACTTAGGATCTGTGCAAGTGGTGCTCTGCACAATGAGATGCAAAGTGTGCTACATGCTGAAGAATGCTCATGCAGCAAGTGCCACTTGGACAATGTCCCTCGTGGGGAAATTCTTCACTTGCCCAAGCGCCCTAGTACAAGGATGATGTAATCATGCAATGCAAAGGGTAAGGTACAACAGAGGGAAGAAGCTGATGTTGAAGACAAGGTGCTGAAGCTTGTAGAATACCAAGAAGGGTAGGAGCCTCCTCTCAACCTGGATGTAGATGCCGAAGAAACAAGAGGAGCTTGATGCCGGTCTTTATATGGTGTCGAGAACCATAAGGAATGAAAGAAGATGAAGTGGATGAAGCACCCCGCCAAAAGAGCAAGGTAGAAGTCACCGCCATGATAGCATCGAGAGAGATGCTGCACGATCGGCCTCGGGAGGGAAAACCACTATGCTGGAAGAAGAGCAAGCACTCCTAGGATGATGACACCATGAAAGAAACGGTGTGCATTCCCACATCTCTAGCTAAGGGAGGACCAAAGCAATATCAAGTTAGTCCTACACTGAAAGACAAAACCCTGCAAAAGAGATGAGAATCTGCAAACACAGAGGTTAGTGGTGAGATGCTCCAAAGCAAAACAGAATAGAAAGAAATGTGTGTGAGTAAATGCAATGGAAGACAAAAAAATGGAAAAACTAAGGATAATGAATCCTATGAGCCCGACTCTAAGAGTGCGAAAAATGAATACTAGACTGACCTAGGGTATCGAAAGGACCTAGAAAACATACGAGCTGAAGAAGGTGGCCACCATCGTGTATTTCTAGTAGCATGGCTATGCCAAGGGAATGCCTGATGAGGTGGAGAGGAAGGTGAGATGGATGCATGAAGTGCAACGGGATTGGAACTTGCAGACCAATCAGCCAGTATAGGGGTAGTGAAAGAGATGGGCCGTTGAGGCTGTTCTCGAGCCACATGTCCAACATCAATAACAACGGGTGCTGAAGGAGCAGATGAAGCAGGAGCGGAGGGTGCAGCCCCATTGGATTGTGCGGTCGTAGCGGTTTATTGAGGCTTTTTAGGTGGAAGACCTTGGGCCTTGGAGCAACACTCCTCGTCCACATGGCCTGCTCATTGGCAATGTGTGCCAAACTGGTTTTTCTTAGGGAGTTGCTGCTAGATAGGTCTAGATTCTTTGGTTGCATCATCTGAGGAAGAGGAGTCACCCTTTGATTGGCTTTCCTTCGCATCTAGCGAATTCCTGCGACTAGTGGTTGTTCCTCCCGAAGAAGAGGCAACCAACCTCGTTTGCTCTGAATAAGACTGTGATGAGGATTTTTTATGGACTTGAGCATACAGCCTCGCGTAACGCAAAAACTGGCACTCAAACTTGTTGAAGGTTGGCAATCTAGGTTGGGAGATGATGTGTTGAAGGAAATTGAAGTACTTGGCAGACAACTTATTCAAGAAGAATGCAACCTGATCGTCATTTGACTTTGGAGAGCCAATAGTGGGGAACTTAGCACCTATATTCAGCCAGCTTGACTTTCAGATCATCCCCTACCTTAATAGAGAACTCTTGAAGCTCAAAGTCGAGATTGATGCGCCGAGTACGATCACGAGCCGCATAGCGATCGAGAATTTGACTCAAATGCTCTGATGCGAGTGGGAAGTGCTGCAACTGAGAGTGAAACTCAGGAAGCAATGTTGACAGTAGCTCAACATTGGCTGTGGCATTGCGGACTCTCCATTGACGGATGTAATCAGGGTGAGCTAGTCGAGGGTCCAGCATAGGCTCTAGACTAATGACAAGGTTCCAAAGACCCTGAGACTCAAGCACTTGTTGCATGAAATTAGACCAAGGGGTGAAACTTGACCCGTTAAAATGTGTCTTATCCGTGAAGGCATTCTTGGCCATTGCAACATGAGTGGTAGTGCTTGGAGATGGATAGTGTGAAAAAGTGTAGGGTGGGTAGGATGGGGGAGTGTAATACACTTGGGAATGGGCCCTAGAGTGCCCATCTGGCATGCGTGTAGTGTGCAAGGTGGATCCATAGGTAGGGATGGGTTGACTAGGCATGGGCATGGTAGCCACATGAGGAATCTAAGGAGGTGGGACGGGAGCACGGTGAGCAGAAGATGGGAATCCCTGCGTAGGTGTAACCCAAGGAGAGTGTGAAGGCGCACCATAAGCTGAGGATGGAAACCCCTGCGTATGAGTAGTCATGGGAAATGTGAAGCTGGGGATAGTGAGGGGGATGCCCATCACAGTCGTCCCAGGAGTTATGGGTGTGCTCATGTGCTGAAAGGTGAGAGGCACTGTGTTAAAGGGTGGCATTCCCCCTAACGAAGTACCATGGTGCAAAGAGGTAGAGAATGGGGTAGAGAAGGAAAATGTTCTAGGAGCGGAGATAGAAGATCCAACGCCTAGGGTGTGTGATGCAAATGTGGAGTGTAATCCAAGGTTTTGGAAAGATGATGAGAGGTGTGATATAGAAGAGGGTGGGATGGGAGAGAAGTGAGATGTGTGTGTGATATGCTCAAATGAAACAAGTGCTGTAGATATACCTAAATTTCGTCTGTTTCGTAAGCCCCCTCTATTGAAGTTCACATACGCAAAGCCATCCGAATCCTGTACCTCAAAAGAAGAAACGTGCGAGGGTTTTGATTCACGCAAAACAAAAGAATTGTACAAACCTGACATTGGACCCGGCTGAGATGATGAAGATGGATCGTCAGACGTTGCGAATGCCGTATATCCTCCATGATCGGAGAGGTGGCCAGCCTCACCAACCGGTCCGGATGTGGTAGCAAAACTGGTAGGAGGGGTGTAAACATCACCATACTTGTTGTGATAGTACTCCTCAAAGTCCTCCTTTGTCATGTTAGTGAAATTTGGTGAAGGTGGAGTGTCGTCCTCCTCACCGAGTCCATAATGTTGTCTCAAGGCCTCCAATGATGGAGAAGCCTGATAAGACATCATAGGAATTGGAGAAGGTGTCTGGGACATTGTGATTCGGTTACGAGTCCTAGTGTGTGCCTCACACAAAGACTAGCTCTCCACAATATCCGCAGTATACTCTTTACAAGAGCACCGGCTCTGATACCATGTGAAGGAAATTGCTAGGGTTTGCACTGAGGACACAGAGAGTGTACGACCATGACAGAAACACAAAGAGATAGATACAGACACAGAGGGAAAAACTCAAACCCTAAACGCAAAACTCAAAAAACTCAAAACGTAAACATAGAAACTCAAACACAAACAGAAGAAGGGAGAGAGAGAACACAACTCTGAAGTGAATGAATGCTGTAAATGAATGTAAGAGTGTACAGTGTGCTCAAGGGCAGAGCAATGTCGGAGTGTGACGTCCACCGAAGACGGATCCCAAGTCTGTGACCACGAGTCAGAGTATAGGAGTGCTGAATAGTGAATGGCAGTAGGCTGGTCACCAAAACATAGCAGTTTGGAGGCTGGAAACTAGTAAACGCAGTAGTGTACTACCGATCGGAGGTTGGAAACTGTGCATAGTCTGCTGTAAACAGCAGGCTGAAATAGTGTCTGAGTGTGTCAGGGCCTGCAATGCTGAAAATGCAGGCTGCCTGACCTTGGAGATGATGGACAACAGGTTGAACAGCAGTCTGGGATAGTCTGGAGTAGTCGCCAGCAGCTGAGAGCTGTCGCTTACAGCAATGGACAGGCGGAAGATAATGTGGCTGCAGTCGATGATGGCTGGACAACAGATTGAGGCGGGCTGTAGGTTGGAAACTAGGCACCAATAGTAGCAGAGGGTGTGTGGGCTGGTGTAACGTGCAAACAAGGATGATGGCTGAATGGGGGCAGCTTGTCTATTTATAGATGTGGAAGGGCACCCCAAAAATTAGGGTTTCCACTAAACTCTCTCGAACCGTTCCCCATTTTAGGGTTTCCATTGAACTCTCTCGAACCGCTCCCTGTTTTAGGGTTTTACTCTAAAAGACTATTTTTAGTGTGTTTGGGGCTGTTTAAGAGGCTAATTAGCAAGCAATGCATATTTTAGCTCAACACCATCTGTATGAGCTCCATATCTTCAATTGCAACCAAGCCCAAAATGGTTCTCAATGTAGTCATCTTGACTACAGGAGAGAAGATCTCATCAAAGTCAACTCCATGTAAGAATCTTGCTTGTACCCCTTCGCAACCAATCTTGCTTTTTATTTTGGCGAGGAACTAGAAGTGACCTTCATCTTGTAAACCCATTTGCATGGAAGGGTTTTCTGCCCTTTAGGCAATTGCACCAAGTCCCAAGTGCCATTTTTCTCAAGAGATTCCATCGTTGACAACATGGCTTTATACCATTTCTTGTTGTCCTGTCGGTTTATTGCTTCCTTGAAGCAAGACGGTTCACCATAGTCTGTCAACATGACATAATCAGCAACATTGTTTGCATCAGGAACAAATCTATCAAGTTGTCTAGTGGCCCTACACGATCTCCTAACCCAATGATCATTGTTTGCTGGCTGTTGAGCTTGCAAATTTCCATTTTCAGCTTGTTGTCCTGGCATTTTAGCCTGCAAATCAGCACTGTTAATGAATATCTAGTGGCTCATCATTATGGGTAATGATTGGCTGATCATTTCCAGCATTATTTTCTGCATTTGCAGGTTCATTTACAACAGGTATTTGCTGCTGTACAACATGCACATTTTGCTGTCCTAAAGGTATTTTTCTCGGAATACAACCCTATGGACATCCTCTGTTCTTTTGGGCTGTTTATGCATGCGATCTTCCCAGAAGAAAACATCATTGCTGCGTACTACTTTTCTTTTCTCGGGTTCCAATAATCTATATCCCATTTCACCTTCATCACCATATCCTAGGTAAATAGATTTATAGGACTTTGGCTCAATTTTGCTGCGTTCTTCCTTACGTATGTGCACAAATGCTTCGTAGCCAAACACTTTCAAGTGTGCATACAAAGGTGGCTTGCTCGACCACGCTTCTTGGGGAAAACCCAAATCCGCCCCCCCTCCCGTGCGCGCGCCTCCAAGAGACCTGTTTGGTGACCGATTAATCAAGTGTATGGCTCTCTTAACAGTCTATATGCAAAATCCATGAGTTAAAGCCTATATCCAATATCCTTGAGTTAAAGCAGCGCGAGACAGTATCGTACAGACCTTATCTTGTATGGTCCGATTCATACACTCTGCAACTCCATTTTGGGGTGGATTATGAGGGGCAGTGAGCTCCCTCTTTATCCCTTTGCTGTCATAAAATGCCTGAAAGGCCTTGGACACATATTCCCCACCATTGTCAAAGCAAAGACACTTAAGTGTCTTATTAGTTTGATTTTCAACCAATGCCAAGAATTTTTGAAACTTGTCAAGCACTTCGTCCTTGCTACGAATAGGGTAAACCCATACCTTCCGTGTAGCATCATCGATAAAGGTGACAAAGTATTTCTTTCCCCCTAAAGATAACATTGGCATTTGACATATATCAGAATGTACTAACTCTGGAGGAAAAGATTTCAGCGAAAGAGACTTGTTATGAGACGTCTGTCCATGTTTACCATAGCCACAATGATCACAATGCTCAAAATCAGCATAATGAAGACAAGGCAAGTAACCCAAACGAGAAAGCACTTTCATTCCAGTTTGACTCATGTGTCCCAACCGGCTATGCTACAAAGAAACACTTGGCTGCTTGGTCACGGCAACAACATGGAGAGGATACAAGGTATCAATTTTACAACCTCTGGCAATCACTCTAGATCCCTTACAGATCTTCCATTTCCCATCACCAAAGGTGGTATGAAATCCATCGTCATCTAGCTACCCTGTATTAATTAAGCTCTTCTTGAGCTGAGGTACATGCAGTACATGTTGAAGTGTGAAGATAGAACCGTGCTGAAACTGCAAGTGCAACTTCAATCGCACACTGCCAATGCCTGCAATGTCACATGCATAGTTGTCCCCAAGATGGACAACATCATATCGATCCCCTGTATAGTCAAAAAACCACTCACGATGAGGGGTGACATGAAAGGAAGCACTTGAATCTAGAATCCAAGTGTGCATGTCATCATCTGAATCTGCAAGTAAAGCATATGTACTAAAATATGAAGAGACAAAGAGTACGTTCTTCCCACTGTCACTGTCATGAGTGACTAGATTCATCTCGTCAATTTTGACTTTGCTGTTATTAGACTACTCTTTTTCTTCTCTTCCTTGCTATCATTTGTCTTCTTGCCCTTTCCTTTCTCTTTCTTCCATTTGTAGAAGTCACGTTTAAAGTGACCCTTCTTGCCACAATAATGGCATTCAACATCCTTACCACGTGATTTATTGTTCCGTCCCTTGCTGCTGTGATTTGGCACTAGTATGCAAAGCACTGGAAGACTTACTGGATACATTGTTCTACCGACTCATTTCTTCCATGAGTAGAGCACTCTCTACATCAGCTTACAAAAGCATCGCATTAGAATTGCTCATAGCAGTCCTGAATGTATCCCAACTCTCTGGTAGAGTGCAAAGCAAGAACATAGCCTTAAATTGTTGATCAATCTTGAACTCCAAGGCAACCAACTGGCTGAAAATGGATTTAAACTCACTCAAGTGAGCAGACATTGTTGTGCCTTCGTTCATACGCAAATCCATAAGCTTTTTCAGCTAGTAAACTTTGCTTGTGGCACTCTTCTGGGCATACAGTTCTTCCAATCGAGTCCAAATAGCATAGGAAGAATCCAAACATTCAATGTTAAACAACAAGGCATTAGAAATTGATAGCTCGATGGTTGAGGGTGCAAGCTCATTTAACTCATCGGAGTCTTCCTGTACTATATCTGGGGGCTTTGCCCCTTTGGTCTTAATCGGCCTTGCCTGCTTCTTCTGCAACAGGATATTATAGCACTGTTTTTGCCAGATTGCAAAATTTTGTGCTCCTTCAAGCTTCTTAATGTGCATGAGATGACTGCTGTCATTGCTGCTAAGCATGATTTTCAGCCCAAATGTGACCAACAAATTCAGCAAATGCAGGTCCAAACTGTTGCACAAGTGACAAAGGTACAAACAAGTACCAACCAGCAATAAATAACCACGTAAAAGCAGAAATTTCAGATTTGCAAATAAATCTTTAAAAGCACTAAACCTTGTGCTACAGCACTCCACAACTGATTACAGCTGTTCCAAGGACAAATACATCACATTACATGAGAAGTCCCAAATTTTAGCTGCAATTTATGTTGTACATGCACCTACGACACAAAATTTGACACGCACGGTCAAAAGCCCCAAAATTTTTGTGCATCAACTATACATCTGCACTGTCTCTAACATGCATAGATTAGGCCAATTTCGCCAAAACAGAGCAATTTCAGCAAAACCCCCAAATTTTTCCAAATGCTAGATTTCCAAATTGCATGGAATTAAACCCATATGCACATAAAATGACCAAATGGCGCACAAATTTCGCCCAAAGAGCAAAAGCCCCAAATTTCACGGGGTCCAATGTGCATCTATGTCGAGAAATTGGGTAAATTTCAGCCCAATTCTTGCATGTACATGAAAAGCCCCAAATGTCGGAGGCAAAATGTCACAAATTCTTGCAATTTTTGAAGTATATATATACCATCTTAGGAGTGGTGGGAAGGACTGAAAGCTTGGATCGAGTGTGAGCATCTCATGGAAACTAGGCTTTTAGCCATTCACACACAAAGTGTTGAGAAGGCCCATCAAAAGGCTTGGTTCCATAAGCTTATGCACCAAAGAACATTTGGCAAAGGGGACCTAGCCAACCATTCAAGGAGATTCTCCATCATCCACTTTAGCTCATGACAAAGCTTTAGTTCAGATGTACATGCTCTCTTGATGCTCATTGGATGCAATTTCTCTACTAGTGGGCTGATTTGATTACATGCTTTGGACATGGTACTTATCTATGTCAGTGTGATGTCTATGATGTATACATGTATATCGGTCATGTATTGAGCTTCATTACTCTTTGCTTAGTTCGTTATGGATTTGGCAGCTCTCTTTTGTTACGCTTGAGATCTACTACATGCATGGTGTCTATGTCTATTGGATGTATAGTTTACTGACACATTGAGGTTGTGAAAAATGTTGTTGATTGCTTTTAAATATCCCGGTTGTTGCTAGATATTCCTAACAATGGGAGCTTGGCTTGTCGTGATCAATTACCCACATTTGGTTCTTGCCATTGTGCTGCATTTATTATAGCAGTGCTGTAATTATAGTTTCTAGCATTCTTTATGAGAGGAAATACTTGGATTTGATAGTGTGTTACTGCAATTAGTAGACAACTCTTTATTTTGATCATCCCTCTTATTTTTCGCTTTGATTTGGTTGAGTTTTGTGGCTATTCTATGATCATTTATAGGAGCCTATACTCTTGAATTTACATTGGTATCTTGTCATTAATATCACTGTTATGTCTTGCTCGCACCAAATCTGGACAAATCCCCAAATTTCTCTGGTCCGTGTGCACAAATTTCAGTGAAATTGAAGAAATTCCACTAAAATGTGAGAAGCCCCAAATTTTCTCTGGCAAATGTGCACAAAATGTGTAATTTTTGAGTCGGATTATCCTGAACTTCACCGAAATTTCCAAATCGGAGAAAAGCCCCAATTTTCTTGGGCAAAATTTCACATTGTGCCTGTGTGTGTGAATGCTTGGAAAAATAATGGTAGAAATTAAGGAGAATATTTTGAAGAGAAAAAAAAAGGCGTGATGAGCGTGTAAATGTGACGAGCCTGCCTTGGCATTGACCAAGACCCGTCAAGTCTGCTGCCTAGCCTGCGAACTATCGTCGGACAGGCTCCAACCGTCTGCTGCTTGCCGACGTGCCTATGTCCGTCCCTTTTTGACCTGTCTGTACGCTTGCTTGTCATGCCCGCCTTCAACCTGGTGTCTCCTCCTCAACTCGCCGTAACTGTCGCATGCCTTAGCTGTCACCTATCACCTCAGGCATGTCACCTCACGCTAGTTACCTCACGCCTGTAACCCGTGCTCTGATACCAGTTTGATGGAGCCTGACGGAGCTGAGAGTGAATGCGACGGATAACACACACAGAGAGTAGAGAGCAGTAGAAAGGAGAGAGAGAGCACGACACCTTTGATGTTTGGTACAAAATGCTAGCGTACCTCTTTAGGTTTTAGATAGATATATATGAAAGTACAAATGTGCTAAGGGTGTATTAACACCCGTGCACATATAAAAGGCACAATGGTCCTTTATTCCCAACATGGGGTGTTTACACTCCACTTGGAGAGATGTCACTGTTGTGTCCTAGGGTAGTGAGTTGCAAGATGATCAATCATGGTGTAGGTAAAACACCACCTAGGAAGGCCTTGGTAGAAGATCAAGTGTATGAAAAACCCTCTATGAATAGATGAAATCATCATGGTCTAAGGAAGGGCATCAATAAAGTCACTAGGAACAAGGACACTAACAAATGGGTATTGGCGGGAACCGTTCGAGGTCGCATCAGCAAAGCTCGTCTCTTTGAGTAATGTGGCAAAAAACATTGCTAATCTTGGATAGGAAAGGGGTAAAACACTTGTTGAGGCATTGGAAGTGATGGTGACATTAGAGTTATTACTGGAGTATAGATAAGTTTCTACCCTCCTTACTTTTGTTGAAGTACACAATTGACAATGTAACAATGAGCAGGCTGGTGGGAAGTGCTACTCCTAGTTGCTCGGGTGGGTTGAACTAGAGCTTGAAGCTCCCTCTTTCTAGAGTACGACTCATGCAACCTTAGCTAGAGTATTGATGAGAGTTGCATGGATGGAGTGCTCGAAAGTGTGGAGATGAGAATAACTCCCAATTAATTGATAGATCAAAGATGATGCCTAAAGGGAAGCTTCTTTGTCCTAAGGGTGAGCAAAATGGATTAGCAGGAAGGCATTGACTGAGGGTGCATAGGAGGCTGCATTGAAATCTTGTAGTCTCACTCGCTCATTCTATTTGCTAGGCTAAGTATCTTCAATTGGAGTGTTGATGGGAGTTTCTTGAATAGAGTCCTTGAAAGTGTGGAGACAAGAATGACTTCCAAACAATTGATAGGCCAAAGATGACGTCTTGAGGGCAATTACTTTGTTTCTAAGGGTGAACAAAGTGGATTGGTAGGAAATCATTGGTGGAGGGAGCATAGTGGGCTGCATTGAAGTCTTTGGTGAAGGTGAGGGATGGTTGCTATCCTGTAGTCTCACTTGATCCTTCAGTTTGCTAGGCTGAAGTATCTTCAATAGGGTGCAAGTTCAAACTGCCTCGCAAGGTGGGTTTTGATGCTTGAGGCGAAGGGATAATGGAAGGGCAGATGGAGGTTTAGGAGTGAACATGCAAGAATGGTGCCAAGGTGGAAGGAGAGGCTGCCATTGCATAAGTTGCTTAAAACAGACTTAGGCTTGAGTACTAGGAGTCAAAGGCTAGGATGAATGTGTGAGGTGCCTCCTCCATTAGGCCCGGAGGAGTCCTTTAGTAGTTGACCGAAATTTGTGTCCATGCACAATGCTGCCCAATCTCCTTATAGGAAACGTCAGGCTTAGTTGAACATGGAAATCTGAGTTCTACTACATAGGGGAAGCATGGACAAGTTACCACCCCTAACAGAAATTTAACGCTCACCTAAGAAAGATCACTTTGTAATCAATTAGAGGCAAGAGCAAGGTTAACACCGCACTTGGTCCAAAGAGAGTGAGAGATGGGGGAGAGAGTAACTCGATCCCCCTACCCGTAAGGTAAAATCTCAGTTCCGCCCCCCTAAAATGGTGTTAGACTTTGAACTAGTCCTATTGACATTTGGGGGGTTCACGATCTAATAAGCTCTATCTAGTGTTGGAAAGTTACCCGACTTATCGGGTCTAGGGGGATCGAGTTGGTAGATCTTCTTGTTGTCCGTGAGAAATTGTGCTGCACTAGGATTTGTTGCATGATGTAACAGCTCAACAATTTTGGAATGTTTGCTCAAGAGAATTTTGAAAGAATTCACTCCCACATCTGTAATGGGACACTTGGGGAGTCCAAAGCTCTTGTCAAGAGACCCTAGTGTTGCGCTGCAATGAGGTGCCTTCCAAGTTGCACAAATTGTTGGGCCCCCTCTTGCCCAATGAAAACTGTCTTTGTACTACATGCATATATACCACACATTTGGCTCCACATTGACCCACTAGTTCTAGTGACAATGCTCGCATTTGTGTCCTCTATGAATTTCAATGCTTTTGATAAAATTGTGACAAGCCAATCAATCCGAATACGAGTGAAGATTTAGTGACGAGCAGAAAGTTCACCAAATGCTTGGTTGGTTTCTGACAGGCTCAGAATGATAAATTTAATCTTTACTTTTCTTGACTTGCAGTTTGCATGAAATATTTCTATCTTCTTTTGAGATGTATATATCATAGTAATTACACGGTTGATTCAGAGTTGAATCAGAGCAAGGAATGCCCGTCAACTTACAATCTCATGTTTTGGGAATCTAGTTTTAAAGGCAGTAGTTTGGTCCTCAGCTGCAAATCTATAATGTGTTGATATTTTCAAAAAACTTTTAGTTCCTGTTGTCAGGCTATACCTAATTTGGAAGTTTGTGTTCATGTGCTATGGGTGCTTTTCAAGGTTTTGCAATTCTATTACTTTCTGGTCATTTCTCATGCTGCGAATGTTGGTGGATGTAGTAATGCAGATGAAAAACTTGTGGAAGCCTTGTGTGTTCCTTCAGCAAGTCATGATGAACGCAGGTAAGTCCACTATACTACTGAAAACTATGCTTTCCCATTTCAAAGATGTGAAATCAAGGGTGGTAGGTGATGGTGGTTTCTGGCAGTACTATATGCTATGACATTGTTTTGATGTTCTTTAGTATATGTTATAACACATTTTTTTGGTGTTCTTTAGTAATATCTGCGTTTTCCTCTTCAAGTACTAGTACATCTCTATAATACAGACACCCTTTCTCAGCATCCTAAACTTTTGTATTTTCAGAGGTCCATTCATGTCTATACTTAATATTTTACCTCCCAGACCCAGGGGGAAGGTGGTTGGTCTCTTTGGAGGTGTGGTTAACAGAATTTTCTTTTCTCAGGGAAAAAGAAATCATAAGATCTGGGATTTGCACTTCAATTAAGGCGTGCCAAAAAAGTTATGACTATCACAAATAACTTTTTGGCACTTCTTTTTCAATGTACTTCTTGTACATCTCAGTAATATGGACACTTATTTCTGAGCCTTTTCAACTTTTGTACTTTCAAAGGTACAATCATGTCTGTGCTGGAGATTGGGGAAATTTACTTCAAATAAAGCATGCCAAAAAGTTATGGCTAATACCTTTCTGGACTTGAGAGATTCAAGCATTCAATAATGGATTGATCAAGATTTTCTGCTTAGGTTTAGTATCATCATTCGTACTAGAAAGAAAAAAAGAGGAAAAAGAAAGAAAGAAATCAAGATTTATTAACAACTTCAAAAGGAGAAATGATCTATGAGATCCAAAATAGCATATATGTCATGCCTATGAACATTCTCATTGTGTTGTATAAAATGAATTTGAGTGGAAAATGAAAGTGAAAGACAAACTAGTTTCTACGGTTATAGTGAAGGAGGGGGAGCCTCTCTAGTTGTCACTATATGATGTCCATTATTGGGGTCATAATATAGAGAGCAAGATATTGGGTTGAGGTGGTGTGGTACTTGGCCCTGATGGCGGGCTACCATGGTAGAACCCCTCACGAATGAGGAAGCCTGCTGTGCAGTATCTCCAAGCTTGAAATAGAATCACTCCCTTTGGATGGGACAAGGGGTTGGGTGGCAATCTGAAGAAGGTTATGAGATCTTCTTGGCTAGTGTTGCTGGTTGGTCATCTTTCTAGGCTGCTTCTCAAGGAATCCATATGATTGTGTAGCTTGAATTAGACCTAAGACTGTCACAGAATAGACAAGCTTTCCCAACTGCCACTGGGTATTGGTGATAAAGAAATCTATGGAGAATGAAGCAAAAATAAAAAGGTGGTAGCAAAGGGAGATCGTCATGTGAGCTGCCGCGAATATGGTGGATCGAGAGTTGACCACTTGAAAAGACCGAAAAGGGATAAATATGCACAAGGCATGTCTACAAGAACAAAATGCCAATGTATGGGGTTATACATGGGGCAATGGAGACCATCATGATCATGAATAATGCTATGCAATGGTGCACTTGGACAATGTCCTTGTAGGGGAATTGTTCACTTGCCCAAGTGCCCTTTCACTGTCATAGTCAGTTAGAGGATATAGATAATGAGATAATGCACAAATAAATGTCTGTGAAGCAATAATGAATCAAAATCTTGTCGCCCTCAAGAGAAGGTCGCTGCCTCTTGATGTGGAAGGGAAAATTTTCAGCTTTCAGTCTCTCTAGTAGGTTTGACCCTTTGGCTTGATATTAGTTACTTTTATATTGACTTAGGCTTCAATATTATACATTATGTGGTCTTGTTCTTTCCGTATTCTCTTTTGTTTGGCACATGTAATGACGGTTGTTTTGGAGATGCTTGTCAGTTAAATGCCTATATTTAATTGTTTGTCTTTTCTCATAAATATGTTAATATAAGTTAAAGATTTAGGGTCATGTATGATTAAGCTCAAGGGTTTGAACCATAATCCAATTGTACTTCCATACTTGTTTGCATTTGGTGTTTGAGTGACATATGAAAAAATTGTCATGGAGAGTCTTTTTAGTGGATGTGTCCAATAAATCTATACCATAACTACATCATGGCAGCCTGAACTCCAAACATACAAAATGATGATGCCAGCTATAAGCTCGCATTTGTGAGTCATGGTTGCCCTTGAGGTAACACTAATTGCGAAAATCTCATGTTGATCCTCCTCAAGAGGTGACTTGAGATGAGATAGGCATGACTCCCTTGTACATCCTCATATCCACTGGCTGGGTGTTTGTCCGTGGCCCAAGCAACCATCCCCTAATTCACAATCACAGATGTTGCTATGCCATGAAATACTGTTTAAGGGCTCTCCTCCATACCTCTTGAGCCTCATGCCAATCCCATATAATGTGTTTCGGTGTAGTTGTGGTGCCTAGTAAGGAGGCACAATAATTTGTGGCTGGCTGTCCGACCTCTTGATATCCTTGGGCTAAGGATGCATATGCTTATGTGAGTATTTTGACACCTTGTTACTGATCCCCTCCACGAGTCCCAAAGAATTGGTCTCATAATACTTAAACCTTGATCTTGCTTTTGTAATGAAGAGAATTAAACATGTCTTTTTGAGAAATATTTCTAAAAAATACATGTCTAATTCTCTCTCTCTCTCAAAAGTACATGTCTAATTCTCTTCTTTGTAAGAGGTTGAGCTTGAGAAGAGAAAGAAATAAAATGCATGAGATAAAAAGAAAAGAGAGAAAGACTAGAATAAAAGAGAGAAAGGAGAAGCCATGAGATTTTGGCAAGAAGAAGCTTGAAGGAGATGAAGAGACTGATTTGTTTTATGCTGTGGTGAGAAATTAAAATAGTCTCCTACATCTTTATAAATGTTTCCTCAAATACTTGGTGTTGGACTGGCTCACCCATACGAAGATGTAATAGACTATTTTCATTTACAACTAGAACATAATACAAATCAGTCTCCTCATCTTCTTCAAGCTTCTTGCCTAACTTTCATGGTTTCTCTTTGTTTCTCTCTTTCTCTCTCTTGTTCTAGTTCTTTTTTCTCTCCCCTCTAGCTTAGCCTCTTACAAGTGGTATCAAAGCATTGGTCTTTGATCCATTTTCTTATCATTTCTTCCATATTCTATTTCATTTTCAATTCAAGAAAGTCCAAGACGGCATTGTACATGTAGTTTATGTTGGGATGTAAAGGTCCTTTATTCGCCTCTGTGTATCGTACACGTGTATTATTATGTTGTACATGTGAATGCACCCTTACGTACCCTAAGTATAAATACATTT
Source organism: Lygodium microphyllum (assembly GCF_053477565.2). Classification (NCBI taxonomy): domain Eukaryota; kingdom Viridiplantae; phylum Streptophyta; class Polypodiopsida; order Schizaeales; family Lygodiaceae; genus Lygodium; species Lygodium microphyllum. Next base: position 30,552,330 of record NC_141141.1, read on the forward strand.
TATTCTTTGTGTACCAACACATTGTTGGTACACCCAAATCATATTGTACTCTCTCTGTCACTCTTACTCACCTCCACACTTCCCCTGTTGCAAATCTTCACGCTTCTCGATAGCCACACTCACAACAACAATTGGTATTAGAGCCACAATGGTTCGTGCAAGCCATAGGCATTAGTCGCCAGCTGCAAGCTCGACAGGCAAGAAGTTGTCGACCAGGCTATAGTTGTAGGAATAATTCCTGTGCAGGCAACCAACGAATAGGTCGTGAAGAAGACCTGCGCGGGTGCTCACGACTGGGTGGCAGGTCCAAGACAAAAGGAAATGGGAGCGTGAGCATGTGGAAGCTTAGGAGGCGCGTGTGACGAGCAGGCAGTCCAGTGAGCGACATGGGCTCCATTCTAGCGGATGACGGGGTCCAGCGGGGAGGCGCATGTGGTGGACAGGCGGCGAGCTGACGCAGGCTGCACGGGCCGACTGTACGCACAGGTGAGACATCGCACCGTGACGGGCAGCGTGCAGGCGCGCCCCCCCCGCCTGGCAAATTTAAAAAGAAAAAAAACAAAAATTCTTTCAATCTCTTATGCCCTTGCTTTGACAGGGGTTCGCTCGTGGATGCACAGTTTTCAAATCTGTGCAAATCTGCTTTGAAAAAATTGGGACTTTTCCCAGATTTGATGCGGTTTATGCTTGACAGTGACATTTGTGTTAGACATTGCAGACATTGTGCATGTGGACCTCAGTTAAATTGGGGATTTTGCCAAATTTGTTGGAATTTTTCTCATCCGAGTAAAATTTCTTGACATTGGACTTGGAAAAATTGGGGATTTCATGTATTGATGAAATTTTGCTCAGCTCGGTCAGATTGGCTAACATTTATGCATTGTTGAACTTGGAAATTTGGGATTTTGTGCAGATTTTGGTAAATTTCTGCAGCATTTGCCCATGTGGTGGCTGGTTTATGTAAAAACAGTAGAGGTTTATTGCTGATTGGGCAAGAACAACAATGTATTTACTGGTTTAGCTTGTGCTTGTGCAGTTCAGTGCATTTACACTTGTGTTTGTGATAAAAATGGCTGCAACTTCTTCTAGATCTGACATTAAGAGTGTGATGGAAATCAATTGGTTTGTTGGTCAGGGTTTTGACCTTTGGAAAGACCGTATGCAGGGCATATTGCTCTTAAAGGATTGAGAGGATGCTTTGCAGGAAGATAAACTTGTATAAATGTCTAATGTAGATTGGGCCAGAGTCAACAAAAAAGCTGTGGCTTATATAAAGATGGGTGTCACTGATGACATTTTGACAGACATTAAGGGATTAGATACTGGTCATGCAATATGGGAGAAGTTGAAAACTACCTATGAGATCACTACACCTGTTAATCAGGTTCATTTAATGCGCAGTTGGTGAATATGTGACTGGATGAATCCAAGTCTGCAGATGAGCACTTAAGTGCATTTAATGGTATTTTAAATAAGCTTAAGGATGCTAATTTGGATTTTGATGATAAGTTGAGGGTGATTTTTTTGATCATGATAGTGCTTGATTCTTGGGAAACCTTGGTAGTTTCTCTGGTGCACAGATCGGACGCTGTATGCACGCGTAGTGAGCGTCAGAAGGTCCCCAAGAACAAAAGAACTCTACTTTTTACACAAAAACCAATGAAGAAAGCTTGCACGACATGAATAAGAGACCAATTGGGTGCAATCTCCCCCCATGCCTTGTGTGAGCAATCTCCCCCCATGGCTTTTTTGTGAAATTGAGGAGGAAGGAAATTCTGCAAAAATTTCTTTTGGAAAGTCTCCCAAGTAGTGGAACAATCAACGCTCTTGCGGACCACAGTCCACCATAAGGATGCTCGGGCAACTAAATGGTTAGTGACACATTTAAATTTGTCTTTCTCAGTATATGTTTCTTCATGGAAATAATCATCAAATTGATTGATAAAAGCAAGTATAGTCTTTCCATCGCGTAATCCATTGAAAGTATGAAATTTGAAGTTTCTTTTACTTATCTTTGTTTCTTTGCGAATGGATTGGGCTTAAAGTGTTGCATCGATGGTACGTCGTATAAGATCTTCAGGTTGCGATCCATCTTGGTCGGTGGTAGATCGTTGCAGATTGGCCAATTGAACTTGTAAAGCTTGTCGGGCTTTTCGTTCCTCTTGAAGCTGCATCATAATCAAATCCAACTTTTGCTCCATTGTTGGTTCGGGTAGATCACCTTCAGCTATAAGATCATCCATGTTTTGTTCAATCATCCTGCAAAATTCCAAAAGACCTCACATACTCGAAATCTTGTTAGCGGGATGAGCGTAGCTCAAAGGCGGGTTTACAAGGCTTGTATATTTTTTTGTTTGGCTTTTGTAGTATTTCTCGATTGCGAATTTCGATGTCACAACCGTCTTTCAAGAAAATAGTTGTGCGTATAGACTGCGTATTGACTGCGTATAGTCTGCGTGTGAACTTCTGCTTTTGCTGAAACTGGTTCAGTAAGACTGCAAGTGTGAACAGGGACTTCCAGGGAGTAGTAAAGTGATCCGTGTGCTTTCTGAGTACGAATTGCCGCTAAGGTAGTTGTTGAAGAAGACTTTAATGACCTTTGTGACTTAGGGAACTTGGAGGATTTAGAGTTTAAAGCTTAAATAACTAAGCTTGATTTTCGTGGACAAGAGGACTTGTTCGCCAGCGTCGACGGTGGGCAGTTCATACTGCCGCCGCAGGTGTAGAAATTCATTTTATTAAGCTTTTAATAAGCTTATTGTAAAGCTTAATAAGCTTATTCTTAAAGCTTTGAAAGCTTTGAAGCTATGGAGGATTTCTTATCTGTTATTCCACGACTTGATGAAGAAGCTTTGCCATCGGTCCTTCGCCTATTGAGAGAGGTCCTTCGCGATCAGAGGGTACAAAAGGGGGTTCTTGACTGCCAGGAACACGCTGGTATCGACCGTTCGCCACGAGACTGATTGTAGAGCTCGATTGTTCTAGGAGCTCCGCCTTCGCGCGAGATGGTAAGCGATTGGAAGCTCTCGATCTCAGCTTCGCTCTAATACCACTGGTGCACATATCGGACGCCGTATGCGTGCAGTGAGCGTCAGAAGGTCCCCAAGAACAAAAAAACTCTACTTTTTACACAAAAACCAATGAAGAAAGCTTGCACGACATGAACAAGAGACCAATTGGGTGCAATCTCCCCCCATGCCTTGTGTGAGCACTCCACAAAGTATGTATTTAATATATTATTCATCTTCAAGCTCAAGAAATAGCCCAATTTACAAAATAGCACGCTTTTGCTTTTGAGTTTGCTTTTGTGTAACTAAAGAATTAAAGCTATTGGGCGCCCAAGAAGTCAAGCGGTACCCAAATACAATGTCCAATACAAATATTTAAATCGTGCGCCCATGCGTATACAAAAATAATAAATAAATATCAAGCGCTTTAATAAATAAACGCGACAAAATATAGGTGCCATGCCTAAGATACGCGCCCATCAAATTTTGATGATAATTTGAATATACACTATCCTCCAATGTTTTCCAATGCCACCGCTGCTTGCTCTACACATCAACTGAAGCATTCACAATTGTTAGAAAAATAATATAATTAAACCGATAAAAGTGAATATCTAGCAGTCTTCAGCTACAAAAATAAATTAGTTAGAAATCAATCATAACCTTAATTTATTTAAAAGTGCGCACTCTAAACTCATAAACGTTTATTAATTTAAATATGTATTTTGCGGAATCACCCGCTATGGAATCACCCATGTACACATAAAATTAACAAAACGCCCGAAAAGGATAGGCATTCCCATCGACTTTTCGCACAAAGAATCCACTTTGTGTATGAGCCTCGGTAATAATAAAATTTTACGGAATCCACTGCAAAACCTCATTGAATCCACCGTGGAATATGCCTCCTGGCATCAGTTTCTCTCAGCAATAACCCCAATCTCTCATATGATGGTGTGAGGGGTTCAATCTTGAATGATGAAAAAATGTGGGCTCCAGTGTAGTTATAGAGGAGTCGGATGCAGAGATTGATGTATTATGTGTAGTAGATTATGATGCCCTTGTATGTCACATGCGGGATATGCAGATTACCAAGGCTGATGTGATTGATGCACTTTTGTCAGTTGATGATGGTGTCACTCAGACTTGGATTGTAGACTCTGGTGTCTCTTTCCATGTAACTCCTTGTTTGGAGTGTTTTGCTATGTTCAATGAGGCAGTTATGAAAAAGTATATCTTGGAAATAACCATGCTTGCAACATTGATGGGATAGGCACTGTACACTTGTCTTTGGATAATGGGCAAGATCTTGTATTGAAAGATGTCAGATATGTGCTTGGCATCAAGAAGAGTTTACTATCTATTGGTTAACTTGACTTGCATAGTTACACTACACTGTTTGGTGGTGGTTTGTGGAAATTGAAAAAGGGTTCCGTTACCTGCAGGGTACTAGATCTCTTGGATTGCTCTATGCAAAGGGGGGGGGGGGGGGAGGGCATTGCAGTTACATGCTTACAGTGTTTCTGATTGGGCTGGTGATTATGATTCATGTCACTTCACTAGTGGCAATTGTTTCTTTCTTGGCTCATCTTGCATATCTTGGCTTAGCAAGAAACAATCCACTATTGCCACATTGTCATGTGAAGCTAAATACAAGGCAACTTTCACTACCACAGTTGAATGCGTATGGATTAGACGCTTGCTAGGTTATGTATCTGTTATGGAGCTTATTCCTTTGCTCAGTGACAGTTAGAGTGCCATTGCAGTGGCACGGAACCCAGTGTTTCATGCACGCACGAAACACATTGAGATACATTATCACTTTGTTAGAGAGAGGCTACATGCAGGTGATATCAGCCTTGTCTATTGTCCTACCATCAGTAATGTGGCAGACATCTTCACCAAAGCTTTTCCTCGTGACAAATTTGAAGCATTTCACAATGCTTTAAATTTAATCTCCTTTGGTGGCGGATGATCCTTGTACTTTTGATCACTCTTCACTCCAGGGGGGGTTTGTTGGGTTTCACTCATGCTTACGCTCATAGAGGAGTGTCGGTGATCAGTAAGACACTGGGGCACTTTTTACTCTCGGTACGAGAAGTTTTTCCCCCCAGACTTATTCTCTTCTTTCGTATGTGCCTATGTTATACACTTATGGACACTTATCATGTTCGGGTGTGAACACCCCCTAAATCCTAAGGTTTAAGGGTTGTACTTTGTACTTCAGCTTACACTGTTTCAATCTATTGCATTGGGTGTCGTGCTTCACTCTACACAGTGTCTACTGCACTCTCAGTTGAGCTGTGGTTCAATCTATCATCTAAAAGGCAAGTCAGAGAAGATGGGTAATGCAGGAAATAAAGGCAAAAGTAGGAGTAAAAACAAGGGCAAACAATAGGATGTTACTTGCTATTAGTGTGGGCATAAATAGCGTAAAAAGGTTGATTGTTATTGGTACTACAAGAAAGAGCAAGAAAGAAAGAAATGTGAAGGAAAGGAAAAGAAGATTGACAAGAAAGATGATGATAGTTCTCCCTCAAAAGAAGTTGCAAAGGTTAATGTTGCATCTAGTGTGGTAGTGAAAGAGCTTCCTGACATTGAAGAGATACTTGTTATAGCACCATGCAATGATATAGATATTATGGCAGCAACAAGTGATATGCATATCACCAAAAAAAGAGGTAATTGATGCTTTAGTTCCAGCTGATGATGGGCTGTCCCAATCATGCATAGTGGACAGCGGTGCCTCTTTTCTTGTTGCTCCCTCTTTGGAGTCTTTTTCAGAATATGTTGCAGGTTGCCTAAGCAAGGTTTACTTGGGCAATAACTATGCATGTGAGATAGAGGGTGTAGGCACCATTCACTTGGCCCTTGAAAATGGCCAAGAGCTGATTTTACAGGATGTTAGATATGTACTTGGCATAAAGAAAAGTCTATTGTCAATTGGGTAGCTTAATGCACAAGGATATTTTACTACCCTTGGTGGTGGATCTTGGAAGGTCCACAAGGGCTCTATGCTGAATGTTAAAGGCAACAAAAAGGGTACTTTGTACTATTTGCATTATAAAGCATTACTTGGCAAGTTCTTGGCTATGGTTAAAGTTCATTCACAGATGGAACTTTGGCACAAAATACTTGGCCATATGAGCCAAAAGGACCTTCAGATTCTCTCCTCTTTATGGAGATTTGATATAAAAGGCTCATCTCGAATTTTGTAATGATTGCATATATGGAAAACGTGTGAAGTCTCATTATTATTTGGTATCATTAAGAAGTCCAATGCTCTTGATTTAGTACACTCTCATATGTGCACTTTACCTGTTAATTCACATGGGGGTGCACGGTACTTTGTCACTTTTATTGATGATTTTAGTGGAAAGTCATGGGTATATGCGTTAAAGAGCAAAAAGGAAGTGTTGGATGCCTTGAAAAGGTTTGATGCTTTTGTTACTACACAGAAAGGGCTTAAGTTAAAAGCTATAAAAACGGATAATGGGGGCGAGTATGTCTCTATTGAGTTCAAAAAGTTTTGTGAGATGCATGGCATTAAGAGGGAGTTGACAACCCCTCACAATCTTGCATCAAATGGCGTGGCTGAAAGATATAATCACACTTTGTGAGAGACGTAGTATTTAATGAGGCAAAGTTGGTGAAACATGTTATACACGGTGACCTTGATAAAAAGAAGGTCGAATTTCAGTATGAACAGCCAGCCATTCAGCAGCCATTAGCTGAATATATTGTTCCTTTTAATGCTGAAAATGAGCAGCAACCTTTTGTGCTACAGCTAGAAGATAATGGACAGCAAATAGATGCACAGGATGAAATAGAACAATAAGAAGAATATGCTGAAAACAGGTTACAGCAGCAAGAAAATGCTGAAAATCAGCCACCTGGTGATGGTGTGCATATACCCGAGAAAGTAGGCTCATTGCCTTACAATACGGATCATGGCAGCCACAGAGGTTTCAGCCATCTTTGGATTGCATTTTATTGATTGATAAAGATGAGCCTTTGACATTTAGAGAGACACAGTCATGTGGAAACAAGAGAAAGTGGGAGCTTGCTATGCGGGAAGAGATGAAGCCTCTGTATGCAAATAATACATGGGAGCTTGTATCTTTGCCTAATGATAGGAAAGCTATCCCTAACAAATGGGTTTACAAAGTGAAATGTATTGATGGGAAGCCCAAGTACAAGGCACATTTGACTGCTAAGGGCTATACACAGAAGGAAGGCATAGACTTCTAGGAGGTTTTTTCACCAGCGGTGAAGATGACTACGCTTTGTGTTTTGTTTGTTCTCACTGTATCCTTGGATTTGGAGTTGGATTAGATGGATGTGAAGACTTCTTTTCTTCATGGTGACCTGGATGAAGAGCTATACATGAAACAACCCGAAGGTTTTACCATTCCAGGGAAAGAGCATTTGGTTTGTAAGCCGAAACACAGCTTATATGGGCTAAAACAAGCACCTAGACAATGGTACAAAATGTTTGATATCTTCATGCTCAGCCATGGTTTTAAACGTAGTTATGCAGATCACTGCTTATACACTAAAAAGGCTGGTCTTATATGTGGATAACATGCTAATTGCAAGAAAGCATAAGAGTACTTTAAATGGTCTTAAAAGGCAACTAGGATTAGCATTCTCTATGAAAGATATGGGTGTAGCTGAACACATTTTGGGCATGTGTGTTAAAAGAGATAGAGGCCAACACTTGTTGTTTCTCTCACAAAGACAAGTACATTAGCAAAGTACTTGACATGTTTAATATAGTTGATGCTAAGCTCCTTGGTGTGCCTTTACTGCCACATATAAAGCTTAGCAAAGCTAATTGCCCAAAGGATGATGCAGCTACTAGTGCTATGAAAGGTATACCTTATGCATCAACTTGTGGATCTTTAATGTATGCTATGGTTGTGACTTGCCGTGACATTGTTCATGCAGTGGGAGGAGTTAGTAGATTCATGTCTAACCCTGCAAGCCACATTGGGAAGCAGTGAAATGTATTTTCAGATACTTAAAGGGTACACAAGAGAAGTGTATATGCTATGGAAGGGATACACTAGAGTTGCAGGGTTTCTGTGATCCGGACATGGTAGGAGATCTTGGCACTAGAAAATCTACTAGTGGGTATGTCTTTACTTTAGTTAGTGGGGCTATTTGTTGGTGTTCAAGGTTGCAGAAAATTGTGGCACTGAGTATTATATAGACTGAATATATTTCAGCCACAGAAGCTTCAAAGGAAGCCATTTGACTTGGCTGTTTGGTCAAGGATTTTGGTCTCTCTTCACATACTCTAGTGCTTGGTTGTGATAGCCAGAGTGCCGTATGTTTGGCTAAGAATGCCATATTTCATGCACGTACCAAACACATAGATGTTCATTACCACTTCATTCGACAGGTCTTGGATGATGGTCTTGTCACACTGACTAAGGTCAAAACCCAAGATAACCCTATAGATGTTTTCACTAAGAGTCTTGCAAGGCTCAACATGAGTATTGCATCCAATTAGTGGGAGTTGGCTAGCTTAAAGGTACCACTTCGGGCCTTTAAGTGGGAGGTTGTTGGGTGCAAAGTCCCTTAATCTCCGTGTGTATAAACTTACTTATACGGGTGTGAACACACCCTTATTCGTATCCTAACATATAAATATACTTTATTCTTTGTGTACCGTGACGAGGTGGTACACTCTTCTTGGGATTCTCTCTCTCACACAATCAACACTGCTCTTGCTCCATTTTTGACTCGCATTCCCACTGCACACTCATCCCAACACAATTGACAACATCATATGGATGTTATTCTGGGTAGTTCTCCTAATGTAGCACCATACTGTGTGATTTCTTAAATGCAAACCCAGCCAAGGTTTCATAAATGCAAACCCAGCCAAGATATCACTAATGCAATGATTTCATAGTAGAAATTTGTGCATTCATAAGTAAGCATATGCAGTTGACAACCATCTAACAATAACCATCATGTCACAATCCTGGCAGTTAATAATTGAAATCTATTTTCACACATCCCTGGTATTAGTCTCTATCTTGTTGCTTATGCTGAATTAGGTAGTGCTGGTTTTCACAATCACAGAGAAAATCTGTAGGAAAGTAATAGTTTTGTATGGATGCAGGAAATTGTACATTGCGGATGCCAGGCCAAGGAAAAATGCATTAGCTAATGGGGCCATGGGTGGTGGGTCTGAGTCTTCTTCCAATTATTTCCAGTCTGAGGTAAGATTAAGCTTTGATGTGAGTGGGTTAGTGAGTGGCTACCAGTAATATTGACCAAAATCAAATGCAGGTTGTATTCTTAGGAATTGATAATATTCATGCTATGCGCGAGAGTCTCTCACGTCTGAGGGATTACTTGGATACATATGGTGCTGCTTCATCAGATGGATCATCATCTTTACTGGTAAGCATTTTTATCTTTTTTTAAATAGCAGTACCCAGGTCCTTAACTTTTGTTGAATTTTAATCCATGGTATTTTCTGGTTCTGAAATGATACTATGTTTGCAGAGAAGTGGGGGACTTGCATGGGGTGGTGGGAATGTTAGCAATATGTCAGTGGCCGTTTCAGCCCTTGGAGAAAGTGGATGGTTAATGCATGTACATAATGTGCTCGCTGGTGCAGCATGGGTTGCTGCTCGCATTGCTCTCGAAGGAGCATCTGTCCTAGTTCACTGCAGGTTTGAGATAAGAATTTGATTTGTAGAAATTGTCATGTGCAAAGTTGGAGTGGGCAGAATTTGGATGTTAAATCCATTTATGTTGTGTGGATAATTGCAGCACGGTGACTTGGTTGCCTATTTATTCCCAAACATGCATGCTTTTCTCTCAACTTGAAACTGCACATAGCTCTCTTAATCCTGTACAAGTATTGTAGGCCTTTCTTTATTGCATGATCAATATTGCCTTGGCTGAACATTTCTTAGGCACAGGTAGGACTAAAGGTGGTTAAAAGTAGCCAATTATGGAATCCCACAAACTACCATTCACGAGGACTCCATGATTGATGAGGAAGGAAAGAGGAGAGATGAATTAATCAAAATTTCCTCTTTGTTCAAATAGGACGATGTCGTTTTCCTTGTCAACTGAGGCAAAACCACCACTGCAGTTCACCACAGTAGAATTAGTTCAGGTGCTAGATCTCTAACTCTAAACAACTAGATTTACTCGTCATCTTAATCATTGGAAAGCTACTTGGCTTATCAGGTCCACCCATCATGATAAAGTGATTGCTGTTGTCATGAGCTCCCACTTTCCATCCAACACAGCTGTATATTTTACCTTTTTTAAGGATCTTATACTACCACATTTTGTGACATGTGAAAATACATTCCTTTATGAAACCTTTACGCAGTTCATTGAATGTTCTGACATGACAAAAAGAAAAATCAAACAAGGTAAAAACAGCTCTTTTATTTCTTAAGTCCATGTACAAGCTCTTTACTGAGTTTTGGATCTTTACTGAGCCAAGGTCTTTGTTGTGGTTGTTGGGTTCTCTTTTTAGAATTCAGGCCTACCACCCCCAAATTATTCGGTTTGGCACATTTGTGGTTGCATGCTTCCCTAGCCATAGGATGGATTTACTGGCTTAGAGGTGGTGAAAATAATAATGCAACATCATATATAGTTGCCAAGAAACATGTTTTCCATCTCTAGGAAGCATATGAGACATTTGCATGTTTCATAAAGATACAAAACGCCTGAATTGAAAATTCAGAACTAAGTTGTCTGGCTGGCTAGAAAGTACATGGTCAGTGCGTCTTTTTGGAGTGGCACTAGCAGTGACGATGAGGCTGAATACATTGAGTTTGTAGATGAGGAGATGGATGTGGATGAAGATCTCTCTCTCTCTCTCTCTCTCTTTTTCGTAAAAGGTAATTTTATTAATTACGAAAAAAATACAAGATTACTTGATTACAAGATACATGACGACAATCCAAGCCATCATGTGAAGAGGTTCTAAGTACTACAAGTTACAATATCATGGCAAGGATGCGGAGAAAATTGCCATATGCCAGGGATGGAAGTCCTCCGTAGAAAGCAAATCAGAACGATGGAGAAGAGCTAACTGCCAATACAACAGGCCCTTAAGCCTCACAATATGCCGCTGAACATTATAGGCGGAGTCAAACAAAAAAGCATTCCGAATGGTCCAGTTATGCCAACAGCCCCAGTATCGAAGAAAGTGATACATAAGCTTCATATGTGGCTGTGCGGGAGTAGAGTATTTGGGCTGCCCAAAAACCCAATCAAAGGGGCGCAGGGTGATACCAACCACCCCTCGCCAAACAGCCGACAAAATTAACCAGATTTTCTTAGCGACGGGGCAAGAAATAAATCGGTGGCGGGCGGATTCCATAGTAGTGGTGCAAAAGAAACAGGTGCCATTGGAGATTCGTCGCTTGGAAAGAGCCGAAGCAAGCGGAAGATCCCCAATCATCACTCTCCAAAGAAAGACTTTATATTTAAAGGGTGTCTTATTCAACCAGCCCTCCATCACAGTTGCCCTTCACCATGACCGGGATTTACGCAGTCCCCATAAAGCATTCGCTTTAGGAAGTAGCCATTGATGATCTTTAATCAGAAGATGATACACTTGGTTAGGACAAGCTTTGCTCAAATTCAGCCGGCCTTGTAGGTCCCAATCCTGCCAGGGATGATCCGAAGCAAGAGCAGGAAAGGGTTGTCTGCTCTGGAGCACCGTCAAAAGCTGTTCCCATAAAGGCCTATATCCACGAGGGATCCTGAAAAGCCTCCTAGCTGTACGAAACGATATAAGCACATTGCGACTGGCAAGGGTGGCATCCGCAACCGACGACAAGCCCAAACGTGCCATCCGGTTGAATTGTGGTCTAAGCTCATGTTTATCTTCCCACGAAAGTAAACGCGAGACTGCCAATAATTCCAATTGAAAAGAGTTAGTAGCCACGCGATCCTCCGTTGGATGCCACTGAGCCTTTTGAAGGACGTGTTTCCAGGAACATACCAAATGAGTAAGCAACGATGAAGAAGAACTGGAGAACCGCGAATCAGCGTTAAGAACATTCCACCAAGAACTCCGGATTTGGGTATTGCCATGCAGAAGCCCATGGCCCTCAAGGAAATAACGGGCTATAGTGACCCACGGATGATGATCCGAGCACATGGCGTGGAAAAGAGACCAACGAAGTGCCTGCATGTGAGTTTGGGCATCTAAAATAGCTCCGCCACCCATGCGTTTGGGGGTGCACACATGCGACCACGAGATCCAGGAAATACCTGCATGCAATGAGTCCTTCTTCCATAGCATGAAGCGAATAGACTGAGTAAGAGCGTTTAGAGTCGTAGTAGTCCAGGGCAACAATGGCAAGAAATATGTGAGCATGGGCAACATAATTATCTGGGCTACTTTGAGGCGAACATGGAAGGGCCAGGCCTGAGACTTCCAATACATAAACTTAGCCACCATTTTCTGAGAAATCCACTGCAGAAGCTGTTTTGGGGGAACATCAACACCCAAAGGGTATCCAAGATGCCGGACAATGGAGCCACGGGGAACGACCAGACCCTGCCAGTCCAAGGACTGCAAATCCGACTCCGTGCAGCTTAGAATGGCTGATTTGAGCGCATTGATACGAAGGCCTGACGCCTGACCAAAGAGACCCCAAACATCCAATGCTTTTCGAAGGTTATCCTTGTCCGCACGCAAAATCATAAAGGTATCATCCGCCAGGGATTGGCTAATGAAGTGCTGTCTAGTGGGAAGCGACAGTCCAGCCAACTGAGAAGAGGCGGCCATATGTGATAACATGGAAAGAACTGGATGTGTCACAAGGGCAAAGAATAAAGGGCTCAAACGGCACCCCTGTCTGACAGAACGGGCGAGGAGAAAGGGCTCAGTAACACCTCCGTTGAGCATGACTCGCGACGACGCCTCAGCACTATTGGTGTAGATTAGGCGAGACATCCGAGCACCAAAGCCCATAGCAGACATAAGTTCAGCAACGAAAGACCAGTCCAGATAGTCAAAAGCCTTTTCCAGGTCCAGTTGAATCAGTACTACCTCCTGATTAGAATGCCTGGCATAATCAATGGCCAATTGGGCATTCAAAACATTGTGTAGAATATTTCGGCCCTTAATGAAACCATACTGGAGAGGGTGCACAAGGGCCGGGAGATGCTTATGGAGCCGATTCGCCATTACTTTGGAAAAGATTTTGTACATTGAACCCATCAAAGAAATTGGGCGCCACTGCGTCAACTTAGATGGCACTTTGGGAAGCAGTTTAATAAGTCCTTGTTTCCATGAGGGAGGCATGATTCCCGTTTCCCACACCTGCTTAAACAACGCCTGCAATGGTTTTGCCAGTTGGGTAGCGAAAGCTTCAAAGAACTCATTGGTGAGACCATCCGAACCCGGACTTTTATCTTTGGGCAAGTGTAACAAGACGTCCATGACCTCTGCCTCACCAATATCTGACTCCATAGTAGCTTGTATCTCCTGCAAAAGCTGATTGCGGACCAGGTCATAAAAAACCGAACGGGCCTGAGTAGTTTGGGCTGAAGGTGGAGAAGCAGAACCGAGAAGGTCACGGAAATAATTCCTGCACATATGCACAATAGTCTGTGGATCCAGGATAAGGTGGCCTTCCGCATCCTCGAGTCTTGTCATATTCTCTCGAGCAGGAGAGGCGTGGAGAGCCCGAAAGAACTTATGGGTCTGACAGGCACTATCTTGCAAAGTCTCTGTTAGATGTTGCAATTTGGCCTGTTGATACGATTTTAACTGGAATTCTTTAATAAGATCGGCCACCCGTATTGCTAGGGCAAGCAGAAATGCATCATCCGGAGTGTCCACCAGCAGGGAGCGAACCAAAACCAGCAGGTCCTCCGCTGCCTGTCGACGGCGCCGACAAAGAGAGGCATGATAAATCCCATATTGCCGAGCAACCTGCTGCACATTAGAGAGCAATCTTTCAAAAGACGCAGTGCCCTGAGAGGAACAGTCCAAGAAGAATCTGTCAAGCAATTGCTGCATATAGCCCTGAAAAATTGCATGCTTCAAGTAGGACGAGTTGAAACGCAAAGGGAGTCTCTCCAGAAATTGCTTGAAAGGTGCAATGGGTTGTGCAAGCAACTCGAACTGCGGAGGGAAATGGTCCGACAAGACATATTGCTGCAACACTTTTATTTCGAGCATCTCAGGCAGAAAATCATCATTCTGCATGATATATATACGGTCCAACCGCGACCATGTTGTTGCATACTGGGCCGAATGGAAAGTAAACCCGGGAGAAGACGAGTGTAGCCAAGACCAGAGATCTTGCTTAAGAATAGCAAGAGCCAACTCATGCCACATACGACTTTCCGGCGCATCCATTACCGAGTGCTCCGATGTGGACTGGGAGGAATCAACACACATATTGAAATCCCCCATGAAGAAGCCTCGTCTGCCAAGTGACAAGGAGGTCTGCAAAGTCTGCCAAAGCTCCTGGCGAGATAACGAATCATTCGGAGCATAGAGGCCAAGTAACCATAAGATTTCCCCTTCGAATAAAATTTCAATCACCAAAAAGCGGCCATGAACATCATTTTTAATGAGAACAGGCTGATATTTGGCATGTACAATCATGAGCACACCTGAATAATGCATGGCCTGTGTTCCTGCATAGAACAAACGAAAGCCATGGCAATCCACAACTTTTCCGGCTTCAGCGTGACTCTTGTGCTCAACAGCGTAGAGGACATCCCATTGATTCTCATACAATGCAGTCCACATGGCATGTTGTTTGTGTCGAGAAAAAATTCCTCGCACATTCCACGTGGCTATTTTCATGTGTAGGCAAAACATAATTAGGTACGAGGCACAGCTTGCCTCGACTTGACTTTGTCGGCGAGAATGTCCAGGACTCCCTCATCCAAGAAATCTGCCAACACTGCAAAAGAGTTCTGAGGACCAGATTTGGAAGTAGACGGCCTATCTGCTTGCTTGGGGTTGGAGCGTGGATAACGACGGTCCCACGGGGTAATGACGTTGCCTCTGGTATCAAAAGCCAGCTTTGCAGGTGGACCCTTTAGACGATCCAAATACATTTTCCTGGCGGGCTGAGGACGGGGGGCTGAGGAAACCATAGCAGGAGCAGAGCGCTCGGAAGATAACATTTCCTTCCGGCGCATATATGTACGCATGGAATCTTGTGAGGTAGTAGGCACAGTACTGTCCATGCCAGCAACAATCCTGCTGCCTTGTTTTGCACGTACTTCAACCCAATCAGTGGCACGGGAATCCGGACCCGAAACCTGTTGTTTACCTTTGACCAAAACTTGGGGCGGGTGGATAGTATCCAGCGACGGAGCATCACACACCATATCTTCCATGGGTGGAGCAACATGGCCCGCATCTAAAATGTGTTGCTGCTCTGGGCATTCGGCCATAAAGTGCCCCAACTGTCCACAGGAAAAGCAATGGCCTGCAAAATTGCCCCATTTCAGACGAAAGTGTAACGGATGCATGCCAGAGCAATTGAGGCGTAACCAAGCAGGCCGTTTCCGTGCAGTATCCCATAACATGCACAAGCGGTTGCGATTCACAGCTCGGAGACTGGGAGGGACCAGAACCGTGCCCACAGCGGCCATAGCATCCTTCAATAGCGGCCAATAAACAGCCGGACAATTTTCCACTTCTACCCACACAGGGCATTCACGTTGCAGGAGGCGCTGAAAATCTGCCATCGGACGCCATGGAACCACATGAACCAACCGACGATCAAAGAACAAAGGCAGTTTAGACAGGAGAGCAGCACGGTGCGTCTCAGTTTTCAAGAGGACCTCAAAAAAACCTCGGGACCCAACAAAAATCTCTTCAACACATTCTCCTTGTAGCAGACTCTGCAGCCATTGGCGAATACGGGAAAGCAGTGGGATTCGACCAGTGAAGAAGAGTATCACCGCGCGATCGTAGAACACGGAAAAGGAGCGCAGGACAGTTTTTGGGTCGACGGTAGCTTCCAGAACATCGTTAGGTGCGGAGTCAGAAAAGGCTTCTTGATTGTGTTGAACATATTCGCTAAGCAGAGTGTTGGCAAATTCCAGCAGATACTCCCAGTCCATCTCCTGAGAGTCTACAGAATCCGAAGCAACCTGCGCATAGGAACGATCCTGAATAACACCTATTTCTTATGAGGTATGCTTGGTACGTTTACCCGCAGGCTGGAGGTCAGGACCCGGGGGGATCTCTTCAGTGCACGGCATCAGAATCCGGGCCAAGTGCTGCCACCGTTTGGTCTATGAAATCCAGATCCAAACCAGCCATCTTGTATGACGAGCTGATCGCGAAGGAGGGCTGACGCACAGGGCAGATGACTGTCGGCTGAGTTAGAAAACGGCACCTCGGTAAGCCTGTTTCGCACACGGTAGAGGATGACCGTCAGGACGTCACACGATCAGGTTGCAGGCATTAAAAGTCGGGGGCGACTACCATGGTGACTGACTGGCGAGGGCAGTGTCCGACAGGCGAGGGGGGCGACCGACAGGCGAGGGCGGACAGCAGGCGTGGGCAGAAGCCCTGGCGCACAAGGCGAACGCGGGCGTGAATCAGGCGCAGAGCCCGCAGTGCACACGGGCGAGAGCAGGGCTGGAGGCGCAGCGGACGGGTCACGATGCAGGCGGCAAGCCTGTGGCAGACGTCACACGGGCGGGTACAGGCGAGCCTGTGGCAGACGTCACACGGGCGGGTACAGGCGAGCCTGTGGCAGACGACACGCGGGCGGGTTGCCAGATGCAGGCGGAGAGTTTGTGGCACGATATGCAGCCGACAGGGTGGGACGGAAGGCTCGATGAAGCAGAGCCGCGCGCAGGGGCGAGACGACCGAGGCGCAGGGCCGCGTGGTGGAAATGCGACGGAAGCGCAGCCGACGAAGGACAGACCCAACAGGTCGAGCAGGACGGAGCAACGTTAGGGGCCCTTGGCGATAGGTCAACACGGCGGCAGCAGGGCACGATGCACAGGCGACGACCCCATCTCCATCGCGTTGACCACACACACTCTCTCTCTCTCTCTCTCTCTCTCTCTCTCTCTCTCTCTTTGTGAGATGCATAGACATCATGCATTCTTTCTTTTGGGGGAGATATGGGCATAAATAGGGGAGAGGGATAAAGCTTATGCGAGGGAGGAGGGGGGTGCAATCATTGTAATTTGTCTGAAGGGGGTTGGGGGGATGTACTATGTAGGGGTTGGGGAGAGGGATAATGGTTATGGAAGGTGTTGAGAAACCCTTCACCCGCAGTTTGCGTTTTTGCGTTTTTGTGTTTTGTGTTTAGGGTTTGCAGCCCCAAAAAGGGGGGCCATCCTAGACTGAATGTGCCTATTTATAGGCCACTCTTTCATTCATTCCTCACGGCTGATTCATTCAGTCCGTCACCTCTTCTCTCTAGTCTCTCCACTACCCTCACACCCCTTCAGGAGGACATTGTGGTTCGTGGTTCGTGGTTGTCTTTATCATCTTCCTTGTGCTACGACACCCTTGGTCCCTTGTATCACATTCACTCCATGATTCGGAACTTCGTCATTCCATTCATTAGAGTTTCTTCTCTCTTCATCATTCCATTCATTAGAGTTTCTTCTCTCTTCTCTTCTCTTCTCCATGTTTGTCGAGTTCACTCCGTGTTCCTCTCCGCAAACCCTACTGTCTGGTTGGTATGTCATCCTTTGACATGGTATCAAAGCTGGATGTGCTCACCTAGCAGTGAAGATTCTCCCTTCCAGTGAAATTAAAGACCGGTGGCGGGTTCGACATGCACTTCTCTTCTTCTTCCGCTGTGTCAACATCTCGTTTTTGCGGGTTTTAGGTGTTTTCAGCTTACTGCCCACACCCCTTTCGCGGAGGACATCGCAGTCTCAGGTGTCCCTTCCTGTCATCTGCAGTCTGGCGCCTGTTTCCAACCTTCCTCCCGCAATTTGCAGTTGTTTACAGCAAAGCGACTGTTGCTGATCACTCTCCATTCAGAAAACAATCTCGTTTTGGCAGATCTCAGGTGTTTTAGCTTCTTGCCCACACCCCGTTCGCGGAGGACATCTCAGCTGAAGCTGTCCATTGCTGTCTCCATTAGTTGATGCCTGATTTCCAGCCCTCTTCAGGCAGTTTGGAGCTGATTTCAGCTAGGCGACTGCTGTTTTTGTACAGACTTGCTGCCATATAGCCTGCCATGTCATCACAGTCCTGCTGCCTGCATTTTTAGTCTTTCTCTCTCGTGCAGGCTGTCTTGCCTGCGTTTTTAGTCTTTCTCTCTCCTCACCTGCGTTTTTTAACTGGTTGCAATCTCTTACTGCTGGTCGCATCCTCCTCCCACAGGCAGCTCACTTCCAGTCCTTTCACTGCCCTTCCACCCCTTGAGGCAGACATTGCGGTTCGTGTCTCACATTGCCCTCACACCCCTTGAGGCGGACATTGCGGTTTGTGGTTCATGGTGGCTGACCTCTTCCTTCTTCAGCAAGGCACACCGGTCTTCATGGCTTCTTTACCAATATATGACTAGACTACTGGGTGCTCCTACTGTGGCATCACCGGACACACCCATGTCAAAAGATGACGTCCCCGCCAACCCTACTGTCTCGCTAGTTCATCATCTTTTGACACCCTTGTATTTTGATCACTCTTCACTCCAAGGGGGTTTGTTGGATTTTACTCACACCTATGGGCATAGAGGAGTGTGGATGATCTCCAATAGAACATTGGGGCACTTTTTACTCTTTGTACGAGAGATTTTTTCCCCCAGATTTTTTCCCTTTATTTTATGTGCCTATGTTACAGAGTTTTAGGCACTTATTGTGTTTCACATGTTAGACGTCAAGCTTGACTTCTCTATCTTTGGTATGACTATACTTGACACTTAGCATGTTCAGCTGTACACATGCTAACATTGAATAAGTTGGTGTTTAGCTTAGCTGTCTTTGGTGTGAATGGTCCTGTTGTGACCTTAGGTTGTAAGTACTCTCTTTAGTTATGTGTTATGGATAATGAAGAAATGTGTGTGAGCTCTCTGCTCTGCACAGTTGGCTCCAACCCTTCTCTCACTTTCATCATGGTATTTGAGCCATGAATGGGCTCTTTGGAGAATGGCATTGGTGGAGCAGACCCTGAAGCTTGAAGAGAAAGTATGTCTCTTGAAGAAGCAGGCTGCCATTGATCTCATGTGAAAGGTATGCATTTCAGTCTCTGGAACTGTCAGAGCTTGTTGGGGGTTGCTCAAGGGATCGAAAACATGTATTAGAGCCTATGTATGATGTCATCCATGCTCAGCACGAGCAGTTGAATACAGATGTGGAGCTGGAATTTTTGCGCTTGTTTTTTTATGGGAAGGATTGGATAGCTTAAGTCATCCAGTGGTGCACTCTATTGCTCATGAAGGAGGAGCAATGCTATGTAAAGCTTGGGGAAGCTTGTTTGAGCATGGTAAAGTGGATGCTAATCTTCACAACCAGCAGGTCTGAGGTAAAAATATCTTCAGATAGATCACGTATTTGAGTCTGGCTGCTACCTACACTCTGTTGGTCTAACCCAAGGCATAGGAAGCGTGGATAGTGCTCTACTACTTGATGAATCACTTGTCAAGGGGTATGCAAGAACCCATGGTATTGATGCTTTGTCTTGAGCTCATTTCTGAGCTACATGGTTATGTACAGATCTGAAAACAGGGACAGACCTGTTGCTAAACTTTGAAGGAAACATACTCTTGAAGTTTGGAAGCTATCTGACATGTACAATGAACTCTTTTGAAGCATAGGCATACTTTGCAAGGTACAAGTGTTATCTCTCATGCTTTTGAGCCTGGGTTTGGAGTGTCGAATGCTCAGATTTTGAAGGGAATAACAGGCTGAAATCTGTCCAGAAGTTTCCAGCACTACTACAGGGCATTGTTTCGTCCACAAATGCCTTTGGAATGATGCATATGATCATCAAGAATGCTTAATGTCTGTGCAACACCCATGTACACCTGGACATGACCAAAAGGGATTAAAACTTCAGTTCTGGAATGTATTTACAGATCTGAAAATTACAGGCTAAAATTTGAAATTGAATGTATAACAGTTATCACTTGAAGGTTAAAGCGTTTTGACATTCACTTGTACCTGTAAGGCTTAAGTCATGCCATTAGAGCTATAGGTGTGTTGTGGGATACTGTGAGCATTAAATGCCCAAAGTTTGAACTGATGTACTGCTGGTTATAGTAGGGTATTGACTGTTTTTATTAGTTGGAAGGATATTTAGCTTCCATACATGATGTACATGCACTGTAGTGTGCCCAATTGGACACGTATGGATACATGCATGTAACAGCAACTGTCTGAGATGTCTTGGGGCTGTTTGAGGCACATACACTCTATTGTTTGGTTGGAAGAGAAGCTGCTGGTCACTGTCATTTGATGCTTACAGACTGCTTGTCTGTACATGAACAATATACTTGATTACATGCAGGTTATGCAGTGAATGCAGTCTATATATACAGGCTGCAATACCTAAGTGATTGCCAACAGACAGGAGGTGAATGTACCATTGTTTTTGGATTGAAATGCTTCTTGTCTGAACAGAGGGTGTGCTGGAAACTGTCATAAACAGTTGCAGGCTGAAACTGAATTGTCAAAAAGATTTGGTTGGCAGGTAGCCAGACAAGGTTTACACTATGGCAAATGCTGAGAAGACAAGCAATATTACCCAGATTGTGGGGGAAAAGCTCGACGCCAACAATTATGCCATATGGAAGTTTCGCATGGAGAACTTCTTGATAGGGAAAGGCTACTGGGAGCTAGTGACTGGAGCTAAGACTGACTCCAAGCTGCCTACAGGTGATAGGCATCTGGCACAAGACTAGTTGCGAGCTCATCGAGCATGGATGGAGAGAGCACGCAAGGTTTTGCACTGGTTGTCTCTATGTATATCAAATGCCATGGTAATGCAGATAATGAATTGCAGCTCTCCTAAGGATGCGTGGGACATTTTGATCAGGTACTATGGCACCACTACAAGTGCCAGGAAGATACAATTAAAGCAAAAATTTAACAACATGGAGAGAAAGGGCAGGTCCATACAGCACTACGTGATACAGATCAATACCATTGTGGATCAGCTGGCATTTGTTGGTACTCAGGTTGAAGATGAAGACATGGTTGCTGTGACTTTGAATGGCTTGGGACTAGAGTATAAGTCTTTTGATACTTCTGTGTCTGTGCAGGCTGAAATGCCGGATTTCAATGAGCTGGTTGCATTGCGTATCCATGAGGAAGTTAAACTTGGCTTGGATACAGGCTCTAGCAGTACAAAAAGCAAGGATGCAGTCTTTTATTTCAATCAACGCGACCGTGGCAGCCGTGGTAGAGGCTATGGTTCTGGCAGAGGAGGCTAGCAAAATTCATCCTATGGCAATAATAACCAGCAGGGATCAAATGCAAGAGGAGGTGGAAACTTCAAAGGCATAGGGAGATCTAGCTCTTGTAGTAGAGACTCTTGGCAGCAGCAGCGCCCATCTGACAATTCGAATAAGGAAATAAGGATAAGGATTGTTATTACTGCGGAAAGTATTGTCATATTGCAAAGGATTGCTGGAAGAAGCAGGGCAATCAGAAGGGCAAACAACATGGACACTTTGCTTCCTCCAGTCAGACACATGATGCTTCAGGAGATAGACTGTTTGCCATGCACTATGTAAAAGACAGGGCCTTGCAGAGGTTGCAAATGATGCAGAAAAAATAGCTTGTTACAGGTTTACCCAAGTTTACATATTCTGACATTGGTCCTTGGCAGTTTGGTAAATAGTCTAGGTTGCCATTTGTCGAGCATGTAAGGCAGAGCACACGTCCGTTGCAGTTAGTGCACTTTGATGTCTGGGGGCCAGGCCATAATGCATCTATGGGAGGCTCCAGGTACTATGTGATATTTATTGATGATTACAGTCGCTATACTTGGGTGTATATATTGAAGGACAAAGATGAAGTGTTGGTTCTTTTTCAACAATTTAAGAAGCAAGTAGAGAAAGAGTTTGATTGCCATATCTCTTGCTTGAGATCAGACAACGGTGGTGAGTATATGTCAAATGCTTTTGACATTTTTTGGCTGAAAATGGCATATGCAGGTAGCTTACCTGCAGCTATACTCCAAAGCAGAATGGAGTGGCTGAACGTAAGAAGAAGGTGTTGATGGAAGCTTCTTGTGCGATGATGAATGAGAAGAGTATGCCATTGTATTATTGGGCAGAGGCTGTTATGACAGTTATGTACATTCTTAACAGGACTCCCACTACATGTATTCATGGTGTGACGCCTTTTCAAAGGCTGTATGGCTACAAGCCGGATGTAAGTCACATGAAGATATTCGGTTGCATAGCTTGTGCATATCCCTGATGAGAAGAGGAGAAAAACTGGATCCTAAAGCACATAAGTGTGTCTTTCTTGGATATTCGTAGGAGGAGAAGGCATACAAATGCTATGATTCCTCTACACATGAGACATTTGTGAGCAAGGATGTGATTTTTGATGAGATGGCCTCTTGATATGCATCACCTATTGTAGTGCCATCTGATATGCCTTCTATATAGGTGTTTACAGTTGA
The DNA here is from genome assembly GCF_053477565.2 of Lygodium microphyllum. Lineage (NCBI taxonomy): Eukaryota > Viridiplantae > Streptophyta > Polypodiopsida > Schizaeales > Lygodiaceae > Lygodium > Lygodium microphyllum. The sequence continues at coordinate 30,574,933 of NC_141141.1, forward strand.
TTTGCAGCAGAGTATTGCATTGTCAGGTCCTACAGTGACAGATGTTTCTTCTCCTATGTCTCCTTGGACAGGTAGATTGAGGAGGATTGTAATGCCATCCACAGACGGCATGATGTCAGTGAGGGGGAGACATGATGTATTGGACAACAAAGGGAAGGAAAAAGCCTTTATGGATGCATCTGGTTTGATGAAACCTAGTATCATGACTTTAGGCTATGACTTTGCTGGCAGTTTAGATAGTGAGCTTGGCATTCTGACTGTCTATATACCTGGCACGAGACATAGCAGGTACATTCCACCTCATGAGAGGGGGGAATTGAGCAATGCACAACAGCTTAGACGCTCGCAGAGAGTTAGGTACCTTGTTGACAGGTTGACTTACAGTGGTTACTCTGCGAAGCACTATGCTTATATGACAAAGGTGATGGAGATTAAAGAACCAAGTACATATACTGAGCATTGGTGCACAGCTATGGATGAGGAAATTGATGCCTTGGCTGAAAATGCAACATGGAATCTTGTGCCACTGCATACAGGAAAAAAGACCATTGGCTGCAAATGGGTCTACAAGATCAAATGCAAGTCAGATGGTAGTGTTGAAAGGTACAAAGCGAGGTTGGTTGCTAAGGGGTATGCTCAATACTACGGAAATGAGGAAACATTCATTCCTAATGCCAAGATGGCAACCATACACACAGTGATTGCATTGGTTACTGCTAAAGGCTGGAAATTGCAGCAGATGGATATTAAGAATGCCTTTCTTAACGGTGACTTGGTAGAGGATGTCTACATGGATCAGCCCGAAGGGTATGTTCACCCTGATTTTCAGCATTATGTGTGCAAGCTGAAAAAGCATTGTATGGACTGAAGTAGGATCCGAGAGCCTGGCATGCAAGGATCAGTAACTACTTGCAGAGCATGGGATTTACTATTGGCAGGGCTGATCACAGTCTATTTACGAAAAAGACTGACAGTGGCTTGGTAGTGCTATTCATTTTATGTTGATGATTTGATAATTATTGGGGATGATGACTTGAGCATACAACATGTTTTGGAAATGTTGAAATCAGAATTTGACATGAAAGACTTAGGTGATTTGAAGTATTTCTTGGGCATTGAGGTGGTCAAAGTTGAAAATGATTTATGGCTGATACAGAAGTACTATGCCATAAAAATACTAAAGAAGTATGGCATGGTTGAATGCAAACCAGTGGATACACCTCTTAAGTAGAATGTCAAGCTAGACATGAACACTGGAGCTGAAATTGAGGATGTGACTATGTATAGGCAGATGGTCGAAAATCTGATCTACTTGACCATCACTAGGCATTACTTGAGCTATGCTGTTGGGCTCATAAGACAGTTCATGCAAAAGCCCAAAAAGCCACATTTGGATGCTGTTAGGCATATTATGAGATATGGTAAGTCCACTATAGATTATAGGTTGTTCTATGTGAGAGATAAGCCCTTCAAACTGGTTGGATACACGGATGCAGATTGGGTAGGATGCTCATATGACCGTAGATCTACAAGTGGCTATGCTTTTGGCTTGGAAAGCGGAATGATGAGTTAGAGCAGTAAGAAACAACCTATAGTTGCTTTGTCGAGTACTAAGGCTGAGTACAGGGATGTTGCATTGGCAACATGTGAGATTGCATGGCTGCTCAAGCTTATGGCTGATTTGGACATACATGAGGATTCTCCAGTGACTTTGCTATGTGACAATCTTAGTAGTGTACTCCTGGCTATGAATTCAATATACCATGCCAGGACTAAACACATTGAGGTACACTATCACTTCATCAGAGAGATGGTTCTTGCAGGGAGAGTCGATGTCATGCATGTTAAGGCTGATCAACATGTTGCAGTTATCTTTACCAAGTCTTTGGGTAAAGATAAGTTCAGTGTTTTCAGACAGCTGCTTGGTGTAGAGATGCTATCTTGAGCTTGAGGGGGAGTGTTAGACTTCAAGCTCAACTTCTCTATCTTTGGTATGACTGTACCCGACACTTAGCATGTCCAGCTGTACATATGTTGACATTGAATAAGTCGGTGTTTAGCTTAGCTGTCTTTGGTGTGAATGGTCTTGTTGTGACCTTAGGTTGTAAGTACTCTCTTTAGTTATGTGTTATGGATAATGAAGAAATGTGTGTGAGCTCTCTGCTCTGCAGTGTTGGCTCCAACCGTTCTCTCACTTTCATCATCACACACTTCGGGTGTGAACACTCTCTTACAATCCTAAGGTTTAAGGGTTGTACTTTGTACTTGCATCTTACACTTCAATCTATCGCATTGGGTGTTGTGCTTTCACTCTCCACACTGTCTACTTCACTCTCAGCTGAGCTTCGATCCACTTCTATTCTCATAAAATGAGTAAGTGAAGATAACAAAGTTTCCCCTGCCCCTATATAGTAGATCCCCCCAACCCCCCTTCAGACAAGTTACAATGATTGCACCCCTCTCCTCTGTCAAAAGATGATGTACTAGCGAGACAGTAGGGTTTGCGGGAAGGAGTACGGAGTGAACTCGGCAAACATGAAGAAGAGAAGAGAAGAGAGAAGAAACTCTGATGAATGGAATGATGAAGTTCCGAATCATGGAGTGAATGCGATACAAGGGACCAAGGGTGCCGTAGCACAAGGAAGATGATGAAAACAGCCACGAACCACGAACTGTATTGTCCTCCTAAAGGGGTGTGAGGGTAGTGGAGAGGTTGGAGAGAAGAGGTGACGGAGTGAATGAATCAGCCGTGAGGAATGAATGAAAGAGTGGCTTATAAATAGGCACTGTCAGTCTAGGATGGCGCCCCTCTTTGGGGCTGCAAACCCTAAACGCAAAACACAGAAATGCAAATATGCAAACTGCGGGTGAAGGGTTTCGCAACACCCCCTCTCAGGCCCAAAAAGGGGAACAAGAGAAGAGTGAGGTGGAGATGCAATGCTACATGCTGAAGAATGCTCATGCAGCAGGTGCCACTTGGACAGTGTCACTCGTGGGGAAATTGTGTGGAGTAAAGGTTGAAGTCGATAGCCTTTGGTGGGATGATTGTTCGTGCCGCAGTAGGAACACCCAGTAGAAGGGCAATTTGTCGGGGGAGACGCCATGGTGCCGGTGTGGCAAACTGGAGAAGGGAGGGGTTAGTCACGAACCACAAGCCACAATGTCCGCCGTTCAAGGGGTGGGAGGGCAGCGGAAGGGCTGGAAATGGGCTGAACCACTAGTGGTCAGGAAGAACCACCAGCAATTAAGGTGCAGCCGCCGGTTGTGGGGAAAAGCCGCCAGCTGAGAAACAACAGTGCTGGTTGTGCTGCTAGCTGACTGGCTGGGCCACCAGCAGCAGTGTGTGCAAATGCAACGAGATAGGGAGGAACCATCAGCTGGCTGGGCAGAACCGCCAGTCTGCAGCTAGCGCCGCCAATTGGTTGGGTGGAACTGCCAGTTTGCAGTCAGCCTTGCAAGAGGTTGTAAAAGTGATACCTTGCATTCTTTTCATGTATCTATTGTCCTCCTATCCATGTATCTAGTTTGCATGACCATGTTGTTGCCGTGACCGAGCAACCAAGTGTTTCTTTGTGGCATGGCCGGTTGGGACAGATGAGTGAAATTGGAATGAAAGTACTTTCTCGTTTGGGTTACTTGCGTTGTCTTTGTTGTGCTGATTTTGAGCATTGTGATCATTGTGTTTATGGTAAACATGCACAGACGTCTCATAAGAAGTCTCTTTCACTGAAATCTTCTCCTCTAGAGTTAGTACACTCCGATATATGTCAGATGTCAAGGTTATCTTTAGGGGGAAATAAATACTTTGTCACCTTTGTCGATGATGCTACACGGAAGATATGGGTTTACCCTATTCGTATCAAGGACGAAGTGCTTGACAAGTTTCAAACATTCTTGGCATTGGTTGAGAATGAGACTGATCAGTGCCCCTCATAATCCACCCCAAATGGAGTTGGAGAGCGTATAAATCGGACCATACAGGATAAGGTCCGTACGATGCTGTCTCATGCTGCTTTACCCCATGGCTTTTGGGCAAAGGCTGTTGTGACAGCTGTTCAGTTGATTGATCGGTCACCGAATAGGTCTTTTGGGCGGGGGAATCTCTCAGGAAGCGTGGTTGCAAGCCACCTTCATATGCTCACCTGGAAGTGTTCGGCTGTGAGGCTTTTGTGCACATTCGTAAAGAAGATGGTAACAAACTTGAGTCAAAGTCCTATAAATGCATTTTACTAGGATATGGTGATGAGGGTGAAATAGGGTATAGATTATGGGATCCGGAGAATAGGAAAATAGTATGCATCGATGATGTTTTCTTCCGGGAAGATCGCATGCATAAACAATCTGAAAAGACAGAGGAGGTCCATAGGGTTGTATTCCAGGAAGAAATACCTTTTGGACATCAAAATGTGGCCGTTGTACAGTAGTAAATACCTGTTGTAAATGAACCTGCAAATGCAGAAAATACCTGCTGTAAATGAACTTCAAATGCAGAAAATACCTGCTGTAAATGAACCTGCAAATGTAGAAAATACCTGCTGTAAATGAACTTCAAATGCAGAAAATATTGTTGGAAATGATCAGCCAAACATTGCTCATAATGATGAGCCACTAGAAGTGTAGGAACAACTAGGACAACAAGCTGTTAAGACAGATTTGCAGGCTGAAATGCCAGGACAGCAAGCTGAAAATGGAAATTTACAGGCTCTATAGCCAGCTAACAATGATCATTCCGTCAGGAGATCATCTAGGGCTACTAGACAACCTGATAGATTCGTTCCTGATGCAAACAATGTGACTGATTATGTCATGTTGACAGACTGTGGTGAACTGTCTTTCTTCAAGGAAGCAATGGACAGATAGGACAGCAAGAAATGGTATAAAGCTATGTTGTCAGAGATGGAATCTCTAGAAAAAATTGGCACTTGGGACTTGGTGCAATTGCTTTAAGGGTAGAAAACCCTTCCATGCAAATGGGTTTACAAGATGAAGGTCACTTTTGGTTCCTCGCCAAAGGAGAAATCAAGATTGGTTGCGAAAGGGGACAAGCAAGAACATGGAGTTGACTTTGATGAGATCTTCTCTCCTGTAGTCAAGATGACTACATTGAGAATCATTTTGGGCTTGGTTGCAGCTGAAGATATGAAGCTTATACAGATGGATGTAAAGAATGTATTCTTACATAATGATTTGCATGAAGACATATATATGCAGCAGCCTGAAGGGTTTGTGGCAAAAGGGAAAGAGAAGATGGTATGTAAAATCAAAAGGAGTTTGTGTGGGCTGAAACAAGGAGCAAGAGAATGGTATCATAAGTTTGATATATTTATGCAGTCTCAAGGTTTTCATAGAAGTCAAGTGGATCATTGCTTGTACACCAAGAAGGCAGCAGATGGCAGCCTAAGAAAACAATTGGGGAGAACAATTACAATTTGGAACAAGGGCTCATGCCCGTCACGTCGCAAGCTATCCCCTCGTCACGTTTGTTCGCCCCCACCCAGATCTATTGCGCAATCGTGAGTGCCCGTTACGTCAGCTCCCCCCTCCTCACCGGTCCCATCGGCTCACGACAGCTTGCCCTGACGGCTCGTGATAGCCGGCATCGCCTATCCGTCCTTCCCTCCCGCCTCGACAGTTCTCCCCCGTCTTGGCCCACACCAACACTCCCCCACCCATTTTCCCCCCTTGTAAGATTGGTTGCGAAAGGGGACAAGCAAGAACATGGAGTTGACTTTGATGAGATATTCTCTCCTATAGTCAAGATGACTACATTGAGAATCATTTTGGGCTTGGTTGCAGCTGAAGATATGAAGCTCATACAGATGGATGTAAAGACTGTATTCTTACATAATGATTTGCATGAAGACATATATAAGCAACAGCCTGAAGTGTTTGTGGCAAAAGGGAAAGAGAAGATGGTATGTAAAATCAAAAGGAGTTTGTGTGGACTGAAACAAGGAGCAAGAGAATGGTATCATAAGTTTGATATATTTATGCAGTCTCAAGGTTTTCATAGACGTCAAGTGGATCACTGCTTGTATACCAAGAAGGCAGCCTAAGAAAACAATTGGGGAGAACAATTACAATTTGGAACAAGGGCTCATGCCCGTCACGTCGCAAGCTGTCCCCTCGTCACGTTTGTTCGCCTCCGCCCAAATCTATTGCGACATCGTGAGCGCCCGTTACCTCAGCTTCTCCCTCCACCAGCCCCCCCCCCCCCCCCCCCCCCCTCCCAAATTGCAAAAAACAACAGTTTTCTCCCCCTCGCCATTGTTCCCTCCCACCCTCTAGTTGCTCCCTCTCTTGTAGCAACTTTCCCTCCTCAGGTAGCACCACGACGTGTCTGGTAGTTTTCTCAGAAGGGTCGTGCAATGGAAACCTATGGTCAGACGCCAGCGCATTTAGCGAGTGCCCCTCAGTGAAACACCTTGCGTGTCGTTCTCTCTGAGGAGTAGCTCTTAGCTGTCCGAGCTAAGGAGGTGGAGCTAAAGGAAACAACGATTTATGGTTAGGTAGTAGCACATTCCCCAGCTAGGGCCCAGCTTCGGGACTGACTTCACTACACGTTGCGCATCAACACAGCGCAGATCCTGGAGGCGGTCGTAATGGGCCAAGGGATCTTGATAGTCAGGCTCAGTTCTGCAGACGCAGCTTGCGAGTTACTTGCTAGTTCACCATATGCGTTCACGAAGGGGGTCATATACATGGTCCCTTGGAACAATGGCTTTAGTGTGGAGGCATTTGTACTCCACAATAGGTTTCTTTGGTACCCGGTCATCCTTCTTTTCCCCGGCTCGACAATAGAGTATCGCCAGTTGTTGGAAGACTTTGGATGGCTCTTTGGCACTGTTCTTTCTGCGTCTTTCATGGATGTAGTGACAGTAGTAAGAGTCCCAAAGGTACAGGTGGCAGTGAAAGAGGTCAAGAATATCCCACAGTTCCTAGAGATTGAGGCAGGCGGGCACTCCTTTAGGTAGCAGGTTATTGTGACAGGACAGCCAGCGCAATGCCTGTGCTGCCACGACTTTGAGCATCAGGTAGTAGTGTGTACGTGTTTCGGAGCCAAGGCGGATCCGCCGACAGGCCCGTAGGTGGACGCTAACGTCTTTATATGGGTCCAGAGACGACAGAGAGGGAAACCGTAGCGGGGGGACAGCCATCTCCTCAGACCCAGCCTTGACAGCAGGGAGCAGGTGGGCGAGCGATGCCCCCTCGGCAGAGCACTTCACAGCCCCTTCCGCCCGCCCCACTTGGTAGGACCGTAGCCCTCCATATCCACCACCTGCCACAGACTACCTGAATCGAGTTACCACATTCCCCACACCCACCCCCCACCACCACGCACCCCTCCATCCCCCTTTCCCCCCCAAAACACCCGCCATGCATCTCCATCCATCCCACCATTGTTCAATCCTCCTCCCCCCGACCACCTCCCCTACCGAGCACCCCCCCTGATCCACACCCGATTCAGGTGATCCCCTTTGGACCCACCTTCCCTCCTCCCACAGGAGGTGATGAGCCACACATGCCTACATTTAAGAGTTAATTACAGCAATAAATAAATGCACTTAAAAAGAACCAGCCATTCATGAAGCACACGCTTCATGCGCCAAACACAGTTATTAATTTGTAATAAAATAAACCACTATCATAAGTGCACGCACTAAACAAAAAGTGCTCCACACACATTAATTTGTAAAAATGAACTTGTATTTAGAGACTCAAAGTCAGGACATAGTCCAAGCACATTAATAAGCACCACCAACTTAATAAAATTTTAATGGATAAAATAAACTGTCATTTTTTAATTAAGATTTATCACTTAATAATAATAATAATTTATCCTTTGATAATTAATTTGTAAAATGAACCTACAATTAAATCCCTTTCAATTGGAAGGAGTACAACTTGAGATTCTTCTATCTCCTCCTGCTAACCAATTGCTCTTGCTGTCATAAATGACCAGCAAGCCTTTTGGGTCATTTGCCTCTTGATTCACCCAGGACTTTTTCTCCAATTTGACCCTTGATTGGCCAAATGCTGCCCCAAATCAACTCGGGATGGACTGGCTCTTGAAATCCCTTGATAATCTTCAATTATCAGCTGCTGATTTCAATTCCTTGAGCCTTCAATCTTTGGCACGGATCCCAAGGTGGCTGGTAAACCCTAATTTCTTCTGTAAATTAGGGTTTACTGCAGAAATTACAGATCAACCCACCAAAAATGGCTGAAATCTCTTCCAAATGGCTAACAATTGCTGAGAATGATTGAGCATAGGCTGAAGGAGATGAGAGAATGCTGTAGAGAGAGAAAATTCTGAGATTTGTCTCGAAGAACTGATCAAAATCAGCTGGTGCCCTGCTGTACCAGCCCCAAACGGATGCACGAGCGACAATAGGAGCATTACAGACTGTGATCTTCAAGAGAAAGTGCATCAGCAGCAATTGCCAGCTTCCCAAGGTCAACAAGAATATGCAATCTCCATCACCAAAATGGTCTCCAATGGCTGGAAAATGGCCCCAAAAGCTGGCAGCAACAGTCCAACACCTCTTTCCAACAGCTCCAAAATGAAAAAACGAGATTTCCCTCTCCTTTCAGCCCTATTTAGCCTTTCCCCCACTTGCATGGGAAAGTTTTGCCAAGTGGTAGCTTTCTTAATCCATTTTCAGCAATTTCTAGCCATTTAATTAATTTTCAAAATTAATTAATTCAGCCCCGAAAATTGACCTTGCCCATCCAAAAATTAATTGGCTAGGCCATTTGCAACCCAAAGTGGTCCCATGCATTAATTGACCCTTGGACAAGCATCAATCCATTAATTAATGCCTAGTCCCTAGTATCACCACTGACACTTAATGGCCAATTAATGGTCCTAGGGGCAAACTGACACCAAAATTCACCTAGAATCTAACAAGTGTAACTTGTTATAACTTTTGCCTTTGACACCCATCTTTTTTACAAGGTTCTTCGGCCTTCAACTGTGAAAAAGTAGCTTGCACCTCACATGTGCAACACATGTGCATCTTTTAATTGCACATTTGATTAATCCTTTAATCAAATGTCAATTAAACATAAGCAAAGCATCAAATTTTCACATCCTTGTGATAGACCACCCCCTTGAAATCCTTGCAATCGTCCTTGATTGCACTGTAATGTGTCAAAGTAAACAATACTGCACTGGAATTTCCACAAGGTATCATAGTCAACACAACATTGGCCACTGTTGGCTAACTATCTCATATGCCCACCATTTGCTGAAAATTTTCAGCCAGCATAAACATAACATAAAGCTCAACTATAGTTCAGAATTGTTGCTAGAAACTCATCGGATGCATCCCAAACTCTTGTTTCTTAACAGTGCTGACTACAGAACCATAGTAAAGCATAAACCGAGCCGAAACCATGGCTGAATTGTTAATGCCATTCAGTACACATGCTGCTGTCCATAGAACCAGCTGAATGCCATTGAAACTAATGATCATACACTGAAAACCAGCACTCGGTAATCAGTCTCTCATGATCATAACCTGATGCAAATGTACAGTTCTAGAGCTGCAGTGAAAACCATACCCATCTGCATACATACCACAGTGACTAGTACACTGAATAGTGACCTCATGGCAGACATACTGTCAGCACAGTACCTTGGATGCATGCTGAATACATCCGAGATCCACTATACACGAGAGCAGTCCTTTCCTGGAGGAGTGGAAGTGCTATCTCCCCCTTGAGTATTAGGTGGTACTCTGGATCCTTGCCCTACTGAACCTGAAAGAGCCTAATCCAAAGTCGGCTCCAACTGAAAGGCATCAAGGTAAAGCTCCAACAATTGAGGATGGTCTGCCAAGTCATCCTCTTCCATCCACCTAGCATCTATTGGTGAACAGTTGTGAAACTTCACCCAATAGCTTATGGAAGCTTTACCTTTGACCTTTCCTCTTTATGTGCCAAAATCTGCTCAGATACCAATATCTTATTCAGCTCCTCTTCATTGGACTGAATTTCAGCAGATACATCCTTAGGCACATCACCATAAAAAGGCCTCAACAAGCTCACATGAAAGGCATAGTGTATTCGCTAGTGTAGAGGCAATTTCATGATAGCCAGCATTAAACGGAGCATTTGCATGACCAGCACTTATTCCTTGAGCCCCAAAAGCACGACGAGGTACTGATGCTTGCCTATATGCGTGATTTTGCACACCAGGCATCATACTGATGCCGCCATACATCGGATTATGCATTCCATGAGCCATACCCGAGTACATTGGGTTATGCAAGACATGCATTGGTTGCTGAAATTTACGGGGAGGTGTGCCATACATTCCCACATTCGGTCGCTCACCCACCATAGCATGAAAAATTGTGCTACCACCAAAGTAAGCTAGCTGCCCCAAATTTTCATGGAAACCTTGCTGTCCAAAAACCTTAGGATTAGCATTTACGTCATGAACTTGCATTTGCATTTCTTATCCAACTGGCACCAATTGCTTTTCACCATGAGTATGTTTAGGAGCATCTTGAGAAGGCTTTGGCTTGTTCTTCGGTACATCTTGCTGTCCCGAAGTTCTAGAAGAGGATTTTCTCTTCTTGCCCTTGTTGTCCTTCGTAGGAGTGTTCAAAAACCGAGTAAACTGAGGATCTTTTGCCAATTCAGTAAAGATATTGACTACTGCCCTCATTCGATTCTTGAATGCATCATCGAATTCCATTTCCCCTTGTTGATTATCATCCTCTTTTTGCATCGAGGGTCCAACATCTTGGCCTTTAACCTTATTTTCGGCATGCTGTCCATGATTCATGCCTTGTTCAAGATCAGGTATTGCATTTCCTTCTTCTCCATGTGAATGTGCATCATGAGAGGCATCATTACTGCTTGATTGCATCCCACTGTATGAAGACATCTTGCTGTAATTTCTCAGCTGAGCACAAAGATTAACACTAGCACAAAGCTTTGGCTTGCAATCAGGTGCCTCGGGCCCACCAAATCAAGAGATTTGATGTGTCCCGACAACAGAACCATGAAACTAGCCTTCCTTCTCGGATAGGGTGGTTTAACCTGATTAAGCACTTAATTACAACAATCAGCAAATGAACATAAACTGAAATGCTCACTTTATCTTCATAATTTTGGACAGTGGACACCCTGTTGGCCCCAAAACTGGCGCCCCTTTCGGTATTTCTTTAATTTCAATTGCTGATGGATAAATTACAAGCCGAGATTTCAGGATCTCCTTGGCTGATTCAAAAGCCCCTTGTTGTTCCAATAATCAGCAAAGCATTCGGGCAAATTGCCCCTTGATTTTCACCCAGGACTTGCTCTAATGGAATCCCAACTGGTCAAATGCTACCCCAAATTCATTATAGATGGGCATGTTTAATTTCTGATGCTATTGTTGTTGGTGCATGCGTTTGGGGCTGGTACAATAGGGCATCAGCTGATTTTGATCAGTTCGCGTCAAATCTCAGAATTTTCTCTCTTTCCAACTGCTCCAAAATGAAAAAACGAGATTTCCCTCTCCCTTCAGCCCTATTTAGCCTTTCCCCCACTTGCATGTGAAAGTTTTGCCAAGTGGCAGCTTTCTTAATCCATTTGCAGCAATTTCTAGCCATTTAATTAATTTTAATTCTGAAAATTAATTCAGCCCTTAATCCATGCCTAGAAAATTGACCTTGCCCATCCAAAAATTAATCGTTTAGGCCATTTGCAACCCAAAAGTGGTCCCATGTATTAATTGACCCTTGGAGAAGCATTAATCCATTAATTAATGCCTAGTCCCTAGTGTCACCACTGACACTTAATGGCCAATTAATGGTCCTAGGGGCAAACTGACACCAAAATTCACCTAGAATCTAACAAGTGTAACTTGTTATAACTTTTGCCTTTGACACCCATCTTTTTCACAGGGTTCTTGGACCTTCAACTGTAAAAAAGTAGCTTGCACCTCACATGTGCAATACATGTGCATCTTTTAATTGCACATTTGATTAATCCTTTAATCAAATGTCAATTAAACATAAGCAAAGCATCGAATGTTCACGTCCTCGTGATAGAAAGTTTTACCAAGTGGCAGCTTTCTTAATCCATTTTCTGCAATTTTCAGCCATTTAATTAATTTTCAAAATTAATTAATTCTAAAAATTAATTTAGCCCTTAATCCATGCCCATAAAATTAACCTTGCCCATCCAAAAATTAATTGGCTAGGCCATTTGCAACCCAAAGTGGTCCCATGCATTAATTGACCCTTGGACTCATGCCTTGGAGTCCTCAATGTCTATGCCCCTATGGAGGCTAGGGCACGCAACAGGTCCTGGGTGGAGATCGCGGATGGACCCCCAGAGGTGGACTCCTCGATCGTTGGAGGAGACTTCAACAACTTGGAGGCTTTGGAGGACCAGCAGGGCGGAGGCAGAAACTACCAGGGATGGCTGGGGAGGAGCAGGAGGCATGGGAGGTCTTTCTGTTGGCAGTAGGAGCACGCGATGCCTGCAGAGACCCTGCCTTCCACAGGAGGGAGAGGTTGTTGGACTTTTCTTGGGGATACAGGTGGCTAGGTGGAGCCTTGCTGGAGCGGTTGGACAGGTTTTATGTGGGAGAGTGGCGAGCCTCTCATGGAGGCTAGATTGAGAAGTTGGACGGCATCACAACCAATGCCCGGTTGTGCTGACACTTGATCCCCCAGCATCTGCCCTAGACACATGATCCTATCGGATCCCTGACTCGATCTATTGGAGGGAGGAGGTGATGAGACAGATAGAGAAGATTTGGACCAAAGAGTGAGACAGGAGGGATCGGATTGTAGAGGAGGTTGTGGAGGTTCTAGCTGATTTGAGTAGAATTTGCCAAGAGGCAGCTATACAGGCTAGGAAACAGAGCTGGGAGGAGAAGAGAGCACTCCGGCGGGACCTTGCAGCCACGCAGAGATTACTACAGGAGGCACCAGGGGATCCCACCTTCCATGCATAGGAGGTGCGCGTGCGAGTAGCCATTGCTGGCCTAGAGGATTTGTGCTCGGAGTTCTCTTTCCGAACGTCAGTAGCCTTTTGGGTGCGGAAGGGGGACACGATGTGCAAGGAGTTCTTCCAGGTGTACCAGCCTCACACTGCAAGAGAGCAGATACGTAGCCTTTGGGATCAGTATGGAAGGACTCGTTCTAGCCTAGACGAGGTGATGGAGATTGCCACTGACTATTACATGCGCCTTTTCCAGCAGGAGACGGCTTCAGCTAGAGGACAAAGATGTAGACAGTAGGTCTGGGATCACATTCCGTCCCTTGTCACAGAGGAGATGGGACACTCCCTCCTAGCCCCCTTCACAGAGAAGAAACTAGAGGAGGCTTTCCATACACAGGATGGGCAGAAATGCTCGAGAGAGGATGGTTTGTCTAAGGCCTTCTTCACTACCTATTGGGAATTGGTGAAGGACCCTCTATTGATGGCCTTCTAGGAGATTGTCACTTCAGGACAGATGCCAGGTAGACTTTCGGCAAGCCTTATCAGTCTTCTCCCCAAAGGGGGGAGACCGGTTGGAGCTTTCCCAGGGGAGACTGATCACCTTATTGTCAGTGGCCTATAAGGCACTGGCAAAGATGATTGGTAGGCGACTACGCCCCATGCTTCCAGACATGATCCATGACACACAGATAGGCTTTGTCTAGAATAGGAGCATCCTAGACAATGTATTTACCTTCTTTGAGGCAACAAAGTGGTCTTAGCATAGTGGGTAGAGACTGGCCGTACTACTCTTGGATTTCGAGAAAGCTTATGATAGGGTGGGCTAGGATTTCCTAGAGGGCATGGTGAGGCATCCTAGACAATGTATTTACCTTCTTTGAGGCAACAAAGTGGGCTCAGCACAGTTGGCAGAGACTGGCCGTAGTCCTCTTGGATTTTGAGAAAGCTTATGATAGGGTGGACTAGGATTTCCTAGAGGGCACCATGGTGAGGTTGGGATTCCCCCAAGTTTGGATTCGTGGGGTCTCCGCTTTTTACAGATCGGCCACCAACAGGGTTCTCATAGGTGGAAGGCGAGGGGAGGAGGTTTGGCTGGAGAGATCAGTTTGAGAGGGCTGCCCCCTGGCACCACACCTATTTCTACTCTTTGCAGAGGCAATGTCTCACTTCCTCAGGCCACGTGTGAGGGGATTACATGGTCTCCAGTTTCCAGTGAGAGAGGAGACCGAGTTGTTAGACTTAGAGTACGCAGATGATACAACACTCTATATAGAGGACGATGAGTTGATGTTGGAGAGAGTGAGGTTGGCTCTTGACGTGTTCTGTTCTGCAGCGGGAGTGAAAGTCAATTGGTGAAAGTTGGTTGGTTTCCTCACAGATCCGGACTCTAGCACGGAGTGGGGCGTCCACCTCGGATTTAGATGGGTGAGCAGAGGGTAAACCTATGGTACCTAGGGTTCCAGGTGAGACTCAACATCACTCCTGTGTCCACCAGCAGTTTCTTTCTGCCCTTGATTCTATTCGGAGGAAACTGACGTACTGGAGCATGGCTTGCCTCTCACTAGCCGGCCGAGCCCTGATGGTTAACCAGGTCCTACTAGCAACAACTTGGTACACGCCTCGTGTTGGTGCTTCTCATCGTGTGTAGTGCAGCTTCGCCGCCTAGTGCGGAACTTCCTTTGGTCAGGGTCAGATGGATTCCAAGGCCAAGGTGGCATGGACGACCATCATACGGCATCGGTTAGAGGGAGGGCTTGGGATCATTGACGTAGAGTATTAGAGTATAGCCCTCTTGGGTAAGCTAATTGTCCGCGGCTTCATAGGGAAGGTCTTATTGCAAGAGGGAGAACTGTAGACCGAGGCTTGGCGATGAGTTGAGACTGTTCGTGAGATGGATCTTCACGTCACCCTGATCACATCCCCCCCCCCAGATCACCTTTCCTATGCAGCTTACTCTGTGTGTGGCAGGGCCTCTGTAAGGCCCTAATCTAGAGCCCTCGAGGCTGCCAGGTGGAGATAGACCGTCAGCTGGTGATCTGGAAACCCCAGGACAAAGATCGGGTAGGGGCACAGATTCGCGAGCGCCACCACATCCAGTGAACTCGTTGGGAGGCCGGCCCGACTCTTATCATCAGGAAATGGCGAGAGATGTACAAGTTGGTAGATGAGGAGGTGCTGCAGCGAGTATCAGACTGCTAGAGAGGAGTGGAGTTGAGGAGAAGAGAGATTGATGCAGTAATACCTCTGGAGTGGCTTGCTCCCCCGATACGAGAGCTGATAGAGCCCGGGGAGATTTGGGCAGCTAGGTTTTCACTAGTAGGTATCCCCCTATAGGTGGCAGGTAGAGTGAGTGGCGCCCCGCAGGGGACTTTCTTCGCCGTTCAAGGGGGGGGGGGTATCTGGCCCTTGACAGAGGGCAGCAGGATGAGGGGATAGCCGCCCTTTCATTGGGCCTTTAGGGGAAGACATGGTGACTGGACCCCTATGTTTTCTGGAAGGAGCTCAAGGAGTGGTGCCTTTGGATCTGGGAGGGCAGACCACTTGATGAGTTGGAGTGGGATCCAGGAGAGTGGCTATGGCCGGCCATTGTGGTTGCTAAGAAACCACCCAATTTCTTGGAGTACATTGGCAGGATTGGCAGACACGTACTGATATAGGAGGATATGGATTGGGCACTGTCACGTAGTAGGCACTAGGCGGAGCACAACATCACGAAGCTTTTCCGAAGGACCTTCTGGCGCCGCCTATGGGATAGCTGGAGGTCGAGGAGGGTGTCGTATTTCTTATTGCCGGTGACACATGGAGGCTTGGCGGTGGGAAGTTGGCTTGCTTAGATGCAGGAGGGAGGTTGTAAGCGCTGCACACAGCAGCCTCGTGAAACCCCAAAGCATTGCCTTGGGCCATGTGAGGAGGCACAGCTTGTGTGGAGAGGAGCATGCCGCATCCTTTGCCGTATAGCACCTAGCCTTGGATGTATCTCATGAGGAGCTTTCTGTTGGGAGGCAGTTACCTAGGACCGTCACCTTCTGTATGAGGTTGGGATGCAGGGCACGATATTCATCATCGAGGCATGGTTGTGCACACTGGTCGGTTTCGAGGCTCTACCCATCTGCTAGGTACTCGAGCTCACAGCAGACTGCTCGGAGGTATGGGAGATCATAGGGATTCTTACTTGTTGGCATATCTGGAAGGCATGGTGTCAGGAGGCTTTTGGCAGAGAGAGACTTTCAGTACAGGCGACCTTAGCAGAGCTCTGGACCTCCATCATCTACTCCCTCCACGGCCAATGGGACTAGGTATAGGGCGAGTCCAGGGCTGGTCAGGAGCTCCATTGTCACTTCATGCGTACTTGGGGCGGCCAGGACGTGTTTTTCGTGATGCACGCAGGCAGCCCAAGCTTGCAACACCGCTTCCCCCCCCCTTCCCCCCTCCCCCCCCGGCCCCCCGGCCCCCCCCCCCCCCGCCCCCTCCGTGATAAACCTGCACTCCTTACGCACTCAACACGGCATAGAAAGGTAACACGATATATGAGGTTTCACCATTGGGTATAGGGAATCACATGTAGAGTGAAAACAAGGCAGGGCTTTGAGTCACTGCTACTCCCTATATAGGTGCATCCGGTAGCAATGACATGGTATAGCTACAAAGCCCTTACACTCACCCCCGCTTGCTGGATTGCTGTCCTCAGCAATCTAAGGGTAGCGTTTGTTATTTGACTCATCCGGGGTCTTAACACAGCTTTTCCTAGCAAGCTGGTCAGTGTCTGCCGGTCTAAGGGGACCGCGGGGTCTTAACACAGTCTATACTATTAGACTGGTCAATGTCTGCCACACTAGGACTTGGGGGTCTTAACACAGCCTTTTCTAGCAAGCTAGTTAGTGTCTACCTATCTAAACTGGAAAGTTGGGGTTTTGTTTTTTGGAGTTATTGATGATTGTTACCATGCGGGTCCACCCTCGACTCGATTACATTTGAGGAGTGGAGGCATGTTTGGGGTCTATGATTGAGAACCGCCTTATTTTTGTTTTTTTGGAGAGGCTCAAGGGTTGTTGGAAGGGGCAGGGGGGTTCTCCTTGAGCCAAAGGGCCAAGGCATCCTTTCCTCGTTCGCGGGCCTCCGCTTTTGAGATCCAAGTGGCCTCCTTGAGTGGACGCCCGCGCCACTTGGTGAGGTATTCGGGGAAGCCTCTTTGTTCCCGCCGTTGGAGAAATGCTTCTACTTCGAAGGGACCATTGAAATGGAGCATTGGTACGCGCCGTCCCCATTGGTTGTCTGGATAGAACATGCGCAGAAGACGAGCATGAAATGCATTATGAACACAAACACTGTCTGGCAGGTCCAGTTTGTAGGTGACTTTGTTCAGCACTTGAGTGATTTGGTAGGATCCATAGTATCGGTGATTGAACTTGGGGGTCATGTTTTTGGGAAGTGACATGTTCTTGGAGCTAACTAGGACCATGTCTCCTTTGGCGAATAGTATAGCCTTTCTCTTCTTGTTTGCTTGCTCTGTCATGGTGATCTTGCTCTGCTCGAGGCTTTGCTTAGCTGCTGCATTGCGGTCTCTCCATTTCTTCAAGAATTCTTCTGCATCTTGATCTTCCGCTTTGGCTGCTCCGGATGCTAAGGCCAGTGGGTTAATGACTTCTTTTCCTGTGGCTAACTCGAAGGGGGTGTACCCCGTTGCCGAGTGGATGGAGCTATTATAGTGGAATTCCAAGACATCAAGGTACAAGGCCCAATCTTTTTGGTCCACTCGGGCATAGCTCTGGAGATAATCTTCGATGCCTTGGTTGACTCGTTCTGTCTGTCCATCTGTCTCTGGGTGGAAGGATGATGAATCTCAGTTGTGTTTCCAGGGTCTTGAAAAGTTCCTTCCACATGTCGCTCATGAATCTTCCATCTCTATCTGATACAATGGCCAGTGGTAAGCCATGAAGTTTGAATACATGTGTGAAGAAGAGGCGTGCTACTTCCTTGGCATTCAGTGGTGGTTTGGCTGGGATGAAGTGAGCCTGTTTGGAAAAATAGTCCACCACTACAAAGATGATTGTGTATCCATGGGACTCGGGTAGTTCCACAATGAAGTCCATGCTGATGACGTCCCATGGGCGGTTGGGTACCGGTAATGGTTGTAGTAGACCTGCTGGTCTTGATCGTGGTGCTTTGAGCATTTGGCAAGTGGGGCAAGTTTTGATGTAATCCATCACTTCCTCCTTCATATTCGGCCAAAACTGCTTCCTAAGGGCCTTCAAGGTTTTGCTTTGCCCTTTGTGGCCTCCAATCTTGCCATCATGTATCTCATGCAGGATGAGTTTCTTCAACTCCACATTGTTGGGGATATACAATCTCTTGCCTAAAAATAGGATACCCTCCTCTAAGGTGTACATTCCATGTGGGGTCTTCTCTACTTCCACATCTTTGATTATCTTGTGCATTTCTTGGTCTTGATCTAGGGCCTCTTTGACGAGTTCTATGAAGTTGCTGCTGACCACATTGACAGCTTTCAGTTCAGCTTTCCGGCTCAAGGCATCTGTTATCTTGTTAGTGAAGCCGGGCTTGTGCTTAATCTCCAGGTCGAACTTGGCTAGGAAGTCTAGCCAGCGGGCTTGCTTTGCCGATAACTTGGGTTGAGATTGGAAGTATTTGAGAGAGATATCGTCTGCGAAGACTATTGTATGCTTGTCTTGAATATAGTTTTTTCATTTTCTAAGGCAGTGGATGACTGCCAACATTTCCTTCTCATGTGTGCTCCACCTTGTTTCAACATCGGTAAATTTCTTTGAGTCATAAGCAATGGGGTGACCTTCTTGTACCGGTACACCTCCTATGTCGTAGTCAGATGTATCTGTAGAGATTTCAAAGGGTTTGGTGAAATTCCGCACCCTTAGGACGGGAATTTGGCTCATGCACTTCTTCATTTGCTCAAAGGCTTCGTGTTGCGCATTCCCCCATGTAAAAGAGTGATCTTCTTTGGTGAGGTGGGAGAGGGGGGCAGTGATGAGGCTGTAATCTTTGATGAACCTCTGACAAAATACTGTGAAGCCGAGGAACTCCCGCACTTCTCTTATAGTTTCCAGTACAGGCCGTCTTTGGACAGCTTCCACTTTCTTAGGGTCCACTTTGATTCCATTTGCTCCTACAATAAAGCCTAAGAACTGCAACTCTTTCAGTGCGAACTCACATTTTTCCGGCTTGGCATATAACTGATGCTACCGCAGTTTCTCAAAAACTCGGCGTAAGTGCTGCTTGTGCTCTTCTAGGGTCTTGCTGTAGACTAGGAGGTCATCTATGTAGATAATGACAAAGATATCTATCTCCGGTCTAAAGATTTCATCCATGAGGCCACAAAATGTGCCTGGCCCATTGCTTAGGCCGAATCCTAATACTAACCACTCAAAACTACCATATTGGGTACGGAAGGCTATTTTTGGGATATCTTCTTCGGCTATGCGGATTTGGTGGTATCCTGAACTAAGATCAATACGGCGGAAGTACTTGGCCCCGTGCAGTCTATCTAAGAGGCGTTCCACTAGGGGCATGGGATATTTGTTTTTAATGGTGATTTTGTTAAGGGCCCTATAATCTACATAAAGTCTAAGTTCCCCATCCTTCTTCTTTACAAATAACACTGGGGCACCAAAGGGGGATTTGCTAGGGCGAATGAATCCTTGTTCTTTTAGTTCGTGTAGTTGCTTCTTCAATTCCATGAATTCAGTGTGGTTAATGCGATAGGGAGCTCGGGCCGGTGGAGTAGACCCTGGGATCAGCTCAATTTTGTGATCCACATCTCGCCTGGGTGGTAGACCCTTGGGTAGCTCGGCTGGCATTACATCTTTGAATTCTTCAAGTATTTCTGTCACCTCTGTGTTCCTATTCTCTTGTTTGGGTTTCTTGCCATTTTCTTGTTCTTCAATTGGTCGGATCATACACAGATAGACCATATCTCCTTGTTTGATTGATTTTTCGACCTGCTTGGCACTGCATGTCATGATGCGTGGCCTGATAACGGTCCCTTGGACCGGTGCATTTTGGGTCTGGCCCCTTGGGTTGTAGTTGGTTTCACTGTTTGGTATGATACTCTTGGCTTATTCTCCTTCATTTGCACTTTGATTGGGGTCCTGGCAGGCAGTTGCATTCTTTTACATGGTACTCTGACGTCTTCTCCTTGCATATCTAGCATCATTTCATTCACACCTTTACCAAACATTGCAATGACATACTTGTCATAGAATTCCAAGCCCAATATCACTTCAAAATCATCCATGGGGATTACTAAGAAGTTGAGTTTTGCTTTCCACCTTTCGGCTTCCACTTGGACTGCAAAGACTTGTTTTACTTCCTTTGCTTGTCCTTGTGCGAATGCTACTGTTAATCCTTCTGGGGCCTTCGATAGTTTTAATCCATATTTTGCTGCACACCCTGGTGTCATGAAGTTGTGTGTTGCTCCTGTGTCCACCATGATAGGTTGGTTTCCTTCGCCCACTCGGCCTTTAATGTATAGATGGTGGACTGCCGCTACTCTGGCTGCCATGCATTGGGGTTGGGCGCTAACTGACCCTACCCTTGGGTGGTCCATGCTTTCCTCACTGCCATTTGGGATTTCCTGGATATGCGGTGGTTGTGGATCTTCTTCTCCATATGCACTAGTTGCATTCACCTTGATCCACTTGATGAAGCTGTATCTTCTATTGGGCATCTGTTTTGGTAGTGTGGACCCTCGCATTTGAAGCATCTGATTCCGACGGATGGGCCTGGGGGTCTCCACCATGATGTATTTGATCCTGCGTGCCCATACGATGTGCTAGGGGTTGGCCTGTAGTGATTGTTTCCCCATCTTCCTGCTGCTCCTCTTGGTACTAAAGCGGTTTGTGGCACAGCTGTGGTGGTGGTTGTGTTTAGGCTCCTTGTGTCTGTGAATGCCCCTCTAGGAGCACTGGGCCTTTGATTCCATGAGTTGTTGCTGAAGGTGGTGTTGAAATTGTTGTTGAACCTGTTTTGATTTCCTTGTGCTGTTCTTTTGCCTTCCAGGTCCACTAGTCTTTCGGCCATTCTCATGGCTTCTGCTAAGCTTGTTGGCTCCTGTCTCTCCACATCTCTTCTAGCCCATTCTTGCATCCCAAACAAAAATCCATGTAGCTTAGTGTCTGTATCCATGTTTGGTAGCTGCAGCATGATCTGCCTATAGTTGCTGACATATTCTTTCATCTTTCCCTGTGTTTGCTTGAGGTTCCTCCATTCATCTCTCACTTTGAATTTTTCCATCTTTGAAATGAAGTAGTCCTTCAATTCTTCCTCGAGTTCTTCCCACGAAAAGATGGTGTGGCCCTGCTCTTGTTCCAGCAGGTACCAACTGGCAGTGTCCTCCTCCAAGTAAATGACTGCCACCTCCGCCTTCCTGTCTTCGGTTATTCGTGAATAATTCAAGTACCTGTCTACCTCTGTGATCCATTTCTTCAGAACCAACCTATCTCTCTCTCCCTTGTACTTGGCTGGTTGGGGCATCTTGAATTTTCCATTATCATCTTCTGAACTATCACTATCTTCCTTCTCTTTACGGATGGTGCTGTTTCTCCTTCTCTTGTCTTTCTTTTTGCTTCCTAATTCTACTACTTTCGCCTTCTCCTTCCTTGTATCTTGCGCCCTCCTAGATGTCTCCTCTCTATCCATTCTATCCATCTCCTCTTGCATTCTGTGTCTTTTCTCCTCTTCTTGTTGTTATATCACCCATTCTCTATAGCCCTGCTCAACTTCTAGTTTTTTCCTCCTTTCTTGCTCCTCTTCCTTCATCTGCATGTTCCTCCATATTGACTCCAACATGCCTGACATACTATCTAATTGTCTTTTTAGTCCGGCCACCTTCTCCTCTCGGGCCACTCTCCATTCTTGCCCTCTACTCTTCTTCCTCTCCTCCATTGTTGGGAGGGTGACTTTCTTTCTTTCGTCCTCCGTGTGGTTGGTGGTGCTGTCGACGCGGGGAAGCCGCGTTTCGCCTGTGATGGTGTGGGTCATGCCGTGTGGAGGCCGCGTCACGTCTTCAGACGATGGGATGTTGATGTTGGGGCGTCACGTCGGGTGACGCATCGGGGGGCGTCGCGACGTGGGACGATGCGACGTGGGGTGATGCGACGTGGGGCGACATGACGCGGGGCGTCGCGCTATGGTTCGTTACGACTTTGATCTCTTCGGGGCACTAGATCTTTCCTCCTGCTTCCGTGAGTACTCCTTCACTCTGAGCAAGAGTGGCTCTGATACCAAGTGTGATAAACCTGCTCTCGTTACGCACTCAACACGGCACAGAAAGGTAACACGATATATGAGCTCAAGGTATACTCTTGTATTATTCAATCCAAAAGCGGGACAACATAGACACATCCCAGGACTACACCCTCGTGACGCCAAACATTAGAGGCTTCACCACTAGGTATAGGGAATTACACGTAGAGTGGAAACAAGGCAGGGCTTTGAGTCACTATTACTCCCTACATAGGTGCATTCGGTAGCAACGGCATGGTATAGCTACAAAGCCCTTACACCCCCCCCTCCCCCGTTGCCTGCCCCCTCCCCCCTCCGCTCAATGGCTTCTTGCTCCCATCCCCCCTAGATTGCCTTGAGAGGCTTGTATACATGATGTATTTGTGACTTTGCATCAGCTCCAGCTAGTCTATGTTGTAATGAGTTTTTTTGAGTAATATAATGAGCCACATCTTCGTTGGAAAAAAAAAGAAAACAATTGTGGTTCCATTGCCTCCATATGTGAAACTTAGTACAAAGGACAGCTCTATATCTGTGATGAGAAGGCTGAAATGGCCAAGTTACCATATGCTTGAGCTATTGGCAGTTTGATGTATACTATTGTTGCTACACGTCCTGACATTGCCTTTGTAGTGGGAATAGTTAGCAGATACATGGAGAACCTTGGTAAAAAGCATTGGGAAGCAGTGAAAGGTATTATGAGATACCCGAAAGGTAGAAAGGATTTGTGCATCTGCTTTGAAAGTAGAAGACATTTGTCATTGGCTTTACGGATGTAGATTATGCTGGTCATGCGGATTACAAAAAGTCCACTTCTGGGTATGTGTTTACCTTCACAGGAGGAGTAGTCTGTTGGATCTCCAGGCTACAAAAGTGTATTGCATTGTCTACTACAGATGCAGAGTATGTTGCTGCCACTGAGGCATGCAAGGAGGCTTTACGGCTTTCACGTCTGGTGGGAGAGCTTGGCATTACAGAGTTACCTGTTATCCATCGTGATAGTCAGAGTGCTATTATGCTAGCACGGAATCCCGTCTTTCATGCAGAGACAAAGCACATACATGTGAAGTATCACTTCATTAGAGATGTACTTAACAGCAAGAGCGTTGAGCTTGTCAAAGTGCATCCAAATGATAATCTTGCAGATCTTCTTAGGAAGGGTCTTCAAGTAGAGCGGTTTGCTCATTGCGTACAGATGATGGGAGTTGGATAGGTATATGTATTTCAGCTTTATACATACCTAGACTTACTTGATTCTTTTCTCCTCTTAAGGCACATTGCCTTTAGGTGGGAGCTTGTTGGGAATAAAGGGGCATCGTGCCTTTTATATGTGCGTGGGTGTGAACACACCCTTAGTACATTTGTACTTTCATATATATCTATCTAAAACCTAAAGAGGTACACTAGTCATTGTATCGAAGAATATTCCGCATCTTTATCTTTGATTCTCACTCCATACTGCATACTCACTCACTGACTCACTGACTCACTCTCTTCTATAGAAGAGGTGAACCGTATGATTAGAATGGAGATTATTCAGCTACATGGCCAAGGCATGGGTGACCCCTATAGAAGAACTAGGGACAAAGAAGACTTGCACATATTTCCGGACGGCTTCATTACCCTCCCAAGCTACATGGACGCACACTTGTTCCATGGAGTCAAAAGCGCCATTGGACAGTTTCGTATATCTTCACACCAGCTATGGGTCGAGATATGTAGATTCGGGGGCTACCCTCTTCCCCTAGAAGATCGGATCTACTAAATCTGCTAGCTCGAGTCGGAGACAGAAGAACACTACATATGCAGGTGCCTAGCGTACTACGAGATCCGGGGATGCCTCCACTGCCTGTTCAGAGAAGGATTTGGGCCACTCTCCAGAGTGATGGATTTCAAGGACCAGAGATGCCTTGGGCTCTTCCTACTAGAAATACGCCGCCATAAAGACCATCTCCTCCGGACCTCGGAGAAAAGCAGGGAGCCGCTCAACACCTGCTCACAGAATTCTACCGAGAGCCAACTACCATCCCCACCCCTGAGCCCCCACGAGCCCTAGTGACCTCCTGGACGCGGGGGATCATGCTAGCCCTAGCCATGACAAGAAGCAAAGCCCAACGTCCACTCCCAACCGGCCCCTGCCCCGGTAGGAGGCTCATGTCGAGGATACAAGGGATACTATGCTGCCACCGGAGGGCCCTGTCCCGCTGATTTAGCCTCTCGATGTTAGATAGACCCAGGCGGGACATTTTAGGATGACCAAGATCCATGAGCAGTTCCACACCATACTTGGAACACATATGAATTGTACCCAGCCGACTGGGACATGGAAAGTTTCCTAGACATTTTGTATGTAACGTTTTGGTGTCATAGGCCACTTTGGCCTTTCGTAGACGTTAATATAACTTTCTTGCTTTCATTCTTTCTGTGTGTGTGTGTGTGTGTGTGTGCTGCGAGAAAAGCATTTTGTGTCTCGATCCTCGCGCTCTCTGTCATAACAAGAAGCAAACAAATCTCTGTGAGATGTGATGTGCCTAGATGCACCACTGTCAGAAAATCATATGCCTGCATCCTCAATAGAGCTAAATGCTCTATCAGCCCAAGAAGAGTTATAACTGCATGTATAAAAACAATAGTCCCTGTCTACAACAAATGAGGCTGACTCAGTAGCAATGGAAGGTGCATCAGAAATAGACATCCTTGACTCCTTCTCCTTGGCTATGCGTTTTCTACACTCAGTGATCTAGTGGCCTGGCTTCTTGCAATAATGGCATTTGCCCTTCTTGGCTTGTGTGCCCCCTTGTTTCTTATTGCCCTGTGAAGTGCGTGAAGTCCCAGAGCTCTGCGGAGCATTCTTTGCTTGGCTGCTCTTGCCCTTCTGTTGTGCCATAATAGCCTGCTCAGAGGCTACAACATCCACACCAGTGTTTCTTCTTGTCTGCTCCTCCTCTAAGAGCCAATTGACCAGTTGAAGGAAAGTAAGTCGTTGTGGGGCTATCCTCATGGTGAGGTTCAAGGCCGTATGAAAGGCCAAGTATGAGGGCGGCAATGAATTCAATGTAGTAGATATCATTTGTGCATTTGAGTAATACTCATCAACATTCATAAGCTGCTCACGCAAGTCCTAAATTTTATTTAGGTGATCCTGCATAGAATCACCCTCATCCGTCTTTACTGTCTCAAGCTCTTTCTTTAAGAAAAAGATGCGGGTCTCATTCTTACCAGCAAACATTTGCTCCAAGGTCAGCCAAGCTATCGTCAAGCTACTCGTGAAGAAGCTGTAGATTGAATGTGAGGGATGATAGACCGTTGAACTGCGAATGCAATCAGCGACAAGGCCTGTGCATCCCGTGCATCACATGCCTTCTGTGTTGCTGATCTTTGGGGAAGTGGCTGAGCTGGAGCAGGCTGAACTGGCTGAGTTGCCCGTTGTCCACGTCCTCTTGGAGGAGTAGTAAGAGACACAACTCCGGGCCTAACTTCTTCACCGGTGACATATTCTCAAAGATTCTTCGCAGTCACCGCATTCTTCATCATGAAGGACCAAAGTGAATAGTTGTTACCATGCAACCTATCCTCCTTGAATACATAAGGAAATACATCACCTCCCTGATTTGCCATGATAAACAAGGCTGTTCAGAGAGCAAAAGAGCAATGTCCCAAGTTGGACCATCGTGGAAATCTCAAAATTTCCAGAAATTACAGCAAGTAATTTGCTGTAATTAGCGAACTGAAGCACACTCTGTCAAAACTGTCTGTAATGCACGCAGTCCAAGGTGCAATAAATGCTCAGCAACACTGTCGAAGTAAAAGCCCCAAAACTTCTTGCCCCAAAATGCTCAAAAACAGTCTATTTCAGACTGAAACTGTATTGCATGTACCAATGTCTTCACAAAACCCAAAAGCCCCAAAATTTCCAGACTTATTTGCCAAGGAATTTCTGCAATAATCGTGTCCTAGACTGTAGATACGTATTGAGACTGATTGTGCTTGCCCGGGCAAAAGCCCCTTCCCCAGAAATGAATCTGAAATAAAAAATAATAAAAAAACTTGTACCTTCGATTCTCAGCAACAACTGGAGGTGAATGTGGAGGCTTGTGGCGTGCTGGAGGCCTACGCCGAGGATAGAGGTTTTGACAGGCAGGTCGCAGCCACATTAGCTGAGGGCAGACAGGCGCAGGGGGCGGCATCGAGGTCACAGGAGTGCACCAAAGATAGGAGTGCAGGGTGGGCGCAGTTGCTAGGTAGAGCGCACTGTCGCAGGTCGCAGGAGTGCAAGGTGGCGTCCAGATCGCAGGGGGGCGCTGACTGAGGCAGTGCTTGTCAGGTGGCGCTGGTTGGGGCAGCCCTTATCAGGCAGCGCTGGTGGCTTACGGGCAGGCCTGGACTTGCTAACGGGCGGACACAGTTGGTGCATGGCAGAGGGATAGGTGGGCGCAAGAACAAGATGAGGCGGGGCAGCTGACGCAGGGCTCAGCTGCAGAATGCTGATGCTAGCACAAACACTGGCTGGGGCAGCATTTCTGCTGCAGGTGGGGCACTTGTTGCAGACTGTAGGTGACTGGTACCAGGGTACAGTGCGAGGCAACTGACGGGGACTCCTGAAGGTTGAGGCTAGAGCAGCAGTGCTGGACCCTGCTGCTGGTTGCAGAGCACAGGGAGAGAAGAGTGAGCTGAACTAAGCTCTGATACCAACTGTGAGAACAGGAGTGGATGAAATCTCAGCTGAGAGTGAAGTAGATAGTGGGGAGAGTGAAAGCATGACACCCAACGCGATAGACTGAAGTGTAAGATGCAAGTACAAAGTACAACCTTGAAACCTTAGGGTTGTAAGAGGGTGTTCACACCGGAAGTGTGTGAAACATGATAAGTGCCCGAAACTGTGTAACATAGGCACATAAAATAAAGGGAATAAATCTGGGAAAAAAACTCTCTTACGGAGAGTAAAAAGTGCCCAAGTGTCCGATTGGAGATCACCGACACTCCTCTGTGAGCGTAGGCGTGAGTAAAACCCAACACATTTTACTATCCCTTCAGAAGAAAGATTCAATGATATGTTTTGTAATTTGAATAAAACTGAGACATTAAAAGAATGTTAAGAGACTTGTGCTGGTTGGTTGAATACTTTAGCTAATTGTCAAATAAGTTGGACCATAATCAGAACTGAACAAATGAAAGAGGACAAAGCATTGTAGAATTGAAGGGGAACCCAAATATCTATAATCTAGTACAAAGGGCATAGTGAAACCCTTAATCTGTTTGGGAAGAGGTTTCCTTGTATGATACATCCTGGACTTGAGTTCTGCAACAACAAAAATATGATGTGTGTGTGGGAGGAATTCCCAAAAGAGCAAGTGAAGATAGAACATCCATGATGTCATCATGCAGGTGGAAGATGTTCTCCAATTGAGTTTATGATGCATTCAAAAGCCCAATCTCCATCTTGTGAAAAAGAAAGCTCATTTTCCTGAATGTGAAACACTTCTCCCAATCAGTGTTAAGAAGTGTGCTTTGTCAATACAAAGTGCCAAAGGTTGAGGGTAATATTGGTTCCCATCAAGGGTTTTGGTTCCAAAAGAGTTATGCCTGTTTGAACATCTAGGTGACTAGTGATATGCTTTAGTAATTGCTGGCAATCTGGTGTCAACCTTGTGGAGAAAGTGCAGCCCTCCATCCCTCCTTCAGATCTCTTAAAAATAGCTGTAGAACTTTTAAGACGAATCTCCAAATGTTTGTACATATGCCATGATAGTAGTTGCCTATCAGAACTGAACATGGAATGCCTAAGTTGAAAGGTTACAGTAATCCATCTTGTGATTCACACTGTTTTACAGATACTATTTCAAATTCATGAAAGTCGACACAAACGAGCAGCTATTGCCATATAAAGACTATCCTCAGTGCAAGGAATTGGCTTATGTGTTACTGTAGCAGGCCTATGTATTGACAATTTCAGATTTAGTCAGGTAGAGGGGGAGGGAAGAAGGTGGGCCCTTTGGAGTTAGACACACTTTTCTTTTAAGACTATGAATTTTCATGCTTGTGACCTTGCATGTAAGATGGAAACATTCAGCTGCCTTGTGGTGAGCCTTTTAGTTGGTTGTCAAACTACCCCATACTTATGATGAACTTTTTCTATGTGAGGTGTTTTGGAATGTGTTCCATATCTCAAACCTAGACCTTCCTAGTGCAAGTATACTAAACAAACAAGACTAAGGTCTCTGAGGTGTAGTGTGGGATGGCAGGTACTAAACAAGGTGAAGTGGATAATTGTGGCTGAGTTGGATTGAGGATATGGTAATGCATATGCAAGGAGGGTGATTGTTACATCCTTGGACATCTGGATCGGCAGTAGTAGCATTGGCCATAGTGGTCATGAAGTGACTTAGTGCGAAATCCCTAAGAACACTTCAGGGTTAGGGCAGACGAGTTCTATTTGTAGGACTCAAGGCCCTATTGTGCACATCATGGTGTGATTATCACCCTTGGACTCTTGGTCTGCAGGCTGATGTGTCTATACATTGGATTGTAATATGGGACACTAGTGCTTGGGACGTGGCGGTGACATGGAACGCTTCTAGTCCCTAGGCTCAAGGTTGAGCCGGTTTGTCTTTATGGCTGGGAGGTCAGTGTGATGTCCAGTCCTTTCGTTTGTGGATATAGCTTGTGTTATGTATTGTGTGCAAGTTGTCTCGTGATGATTTGGGCAGGGAATTGGGAGGTCCTGTGCTGTGGAAGGGGAAGGCAGCTCAGAGCTGACTGGGGTGGCACTGGAGGTGAAGAAGATGTAGAGGACAAGTAGTAGCTGACAGGGTGAGGTATTGACTAATGTTTATCTGTAGCACTTTGTGACACTAAGACCAAAGTGGCTACCAACAATGGTTGATATCTAGGGAGAAGAGGGACAAAATAGGTATCATACAAAAACCTGGTAGTCCACAGGCATTGACTGATTTTTATCCGTAGCACTTTGTGAGACTAAGACCAAAGTGGCTACCAACAATGGTTGATATCTAGTGAGAAGAGGGACAAAATAGGTGTCATACAAAAACCTGGTAGTCCACAGGTTTGAATGGGAAACAGATATGAGTGCCCTATGAAACAGTTAGAAAATTGATATGCTGGTTAGACATCTGTTACCTTTAGAAGGGGGACCGAGGCTTTTCGACTGCTGAAATATCCATGTTGGGATAATACATTACCAGTTCTCATTTGTAGTTTCCAATCCTTTTCTGTTTCTTGAGTTCTGATAGCTGCAGTTTCAAATGTCCTGGCATCTCCTATTTCCTTTCCTATTTTTAGTGTCTTAACTCTAGGTCTAATCCCAAATGCAATACAAATCCTCCCCATAACCTTAACTAGCAACACAGGAATGTGAGCTCTACCATACGAATTGATGTAACGCTGATCTATTCTCTGATCTATTCTCTAATGAATGTTGCACTGCCTGCATATGCACACCTTCGACCTCTAAATTTGTCTAGGACAACTTCTGTGTGATTCTGAACAATTGTAACAAAGAAGAGTGAAGAAGGGGTCCTTTGTGGATCCAACTGACAGAACTAAAAGTGGGTGCTTTCAATTCAAAATAGATTTGCTTAAGCTACTTGAAGCAACAAAGTCAAAGTTTGTAATAGTATTGAATAGGTAATGCCTTGTGACACTATTTCATGGGTAGCCACTCTCATGTCGAAACAACTAGTATTTTCTAGACTGAGCCTTCATTTCTGATATATTTAATGATCATATGAAACACCAGATTTTATCCAACATTTTTTGTGTATGGTTGGTAAGGTACTAAGTCCACAGACTGGATGGATCAGACAGATCATGCCCTATTACTCTGATCCTGAGTTTGATTTTAAAAAAAATACTGATTTGTAGCTTCATGGTGTTGCATTCTGTTTTGCTTTATCAAGGCCTATAGTTTTATGGTAGCCTGCCTCTGTTCATTTTTTGCAAGCTTGCATCAAGTTACAGTATTATCTTAAGCATATTCAAGAGATGGCTTAAAGGTTTTACAAATGAAAGATGTTGATATCTATGCATTCTCCCTTGGTAATTTGTTGAATTTTCTGTTGGTTGTTCTCCTGGTTCTAAGAGTTCCATGATGTCTAAATATTGTCTGATCAATGCTCCACCTGATTTCAGCGATGGATGGGATAGAACCACCCAGATTGTTGCATTGGCTGAGCTTATGCTTGATCCTTACTATCGTACCTTTCGTGGTTTCCAGGTTTGTCATTTCAACGCCTTATGTTTTATCGTTGCATGAAGCACCTATCAAGATTAAGTTTTGTTTTTTTTTTGTTAGATACATCAATCAGTTTTCTAATCTTTGTCAGGTATACCGATCCTTCTTTTACCTAATTGTGGTATATTTCTAACAACCATTACATGTGGTCTTCAGTTTCTGCATGAGGTTGCTGACATTCTAACACAATAGAATTTGAGACCTTTTAAAAATCTTGTGAACTTTTGATTGTGCCAAATGAGCAGCATGTCGTAAGTTCAACACTGAGGTGCAGCAAACCTTCACCATTACAGATTTTAGATGCCTATATTGTGTTCTATGCAGAAGTTCAAATAGATCGGTCAACAAGAATGATTCCCTTTCTAACTAATCAGTGTGCAGGGCATCCCACTACCACATGATCATATTGAAACCGGCCTTCCTCCTCGGATAGGGAGGTAAATAACCTGAATTACAACAAGCATAAAATTTACGTAAACTAAAAATGCAGACTTTACCACTTTAATCTTGGACATTGGATACCTTGTTGGCCCCAAAATTGGCGCCCTTGCAGTATTTCTTCATCTTATATTGCAAATGAAAGGAGTATAACTGAGATCCTTTGGTCTCCTCTGCTATTCCAAGTGCCTCTTATTATCAAAACTGACTAGCAAGTCTCCAAACCAATTTGCCCCTTGGTTTACTTGGGGATTGGCCTTCAGTTTGCTCCTTGAAAGACAAGTTCAGCCCCAAATTTGATATTGGTTTACCGGTCATTTGAATCTCCCTGAAATTCCTCAATTTCAATTGTTGGAATTCGAGTCCTAGGCCCTCAATTTTGAGCATGCGTCCTGAGGAGGTTGTTAAACCTAGCCCTAATTTCCGACAGAAATTAGGGTTTACAATAGAGATTGACTGAAATCTCTTTCTTTGATGGTTGGAACTGCTGGAAAATCTTGAGATAACTTGAGAGATGGCTGGGGGACGAGAGAGAATGCTGCAGAGAGAGAAATTTCAGAGTATCATTGTGAGAAATGCTGAAAAATTGTTGTTGCCTTGCTCAAACAGTCATGGAAGCTGTCACCTATAGCTTAAGACCACCAGAAAGATTGTTGCCCCCTCATATTTGCTGTCATTTGCACTAGAAGAATCTTGGGTTGTTGTCACATGCTGATGGAGGTCTCCGAGTCTCCTTTCTCTCGCAATGGTTGCAATAGACTCCACTAGCATCTTCCTACACTAGAAGGACGTTGGACTGTTATCACCTGCTTATGGAGGGGTCGAAGTTGCTGTCACATGTTGTAGGACTGATCCTTGGTAGCTGCAAATCACATCAACAGCCTCTCCTTGCTCTCTAAGAGCCTTCTTTTTCTCATAATGGCTGGAATAGACTCCACTAGCCCTTAACAACGTTTTTTGCACTTGCATGGGTAATTTTTGTGAAGTGGCAAGTGTCTACGTCCATTTTTCAGCATTATCCATCTTATTAATTAATTTTCAGAATATTAATTTTAAAAATGAATTTAATAATTATTCTAGCGCTCGAAAAATTGATTTTACCAGCCAATAATTAAACAGGCTAGGCCAATTTGTTCTCCAAATTTTCTTGAGTAGTTATTGATCTTGGGACTAGCATTAATTAATTAATTAATGCCTAGTCTCTATTACCACCTAGTGAGATTAGTGGCCAACAAATTGGTCTAGGCCCAAATTTGACTCCAAGTATCACCTCGGACTTGTCAGATATAACTTATTACAACTTTTACCTTTGATACCCTTTGCATCCACGAGGTCCTTGGCCTGCTACCATGAAATAACTGTCATGTGCATCGCATGTGCTAATAACCTTGCATATTTAGTTAATAACTTAATCAAATGTGATCAAGAAGATTAAAGCATCTTAAAATTTCACGTATCCATGAGACATTCTATATGAAGTAATGTGATCAAGAACCAAACACAGTGCTTGTCAACATGGTGGATAGAACCAATGTTAAGTATTTAATTGTCTCTTGAAATGTAGTACCTTTCAAAAGACTGGGTGTGACAAGTTGTCTCCGTGGATGGATATCACTCTTAGATTTTGCCTTAGCTTTTTGAAAGAAAGCATAGTTCAAAGTTATATTTGACGAGACTGGATAACTATATTCTTGTTCATAAGCTCGTGCTCCAGAAGCTCATTGTCCATGATAGGATCCCCTTTGATGCCCAAAGATCTTATCATTGATATGCTAGTAATATCTTTGTATATGTGCTTCTTCCGAGCCTCCATTTGTTTAGAAAAACTAAGGTTTGGTATCAAAGAATTGTAGAAATTTGAAAAAAACAGGACTATTGGGATGAGTTGAATGAGCTTGCATGCTTAACCCTAGAGCTATTGATTTCTGATGCCTTGCTGTTCAACATTGAAGATTTGGATTCTGCATATGCTATATGGACTAGACTGAAAGAACTGTATATACAGAAGAGTGCTGCAAGCAAAGTGTATTGGCGGAAAAAGCTACAGCAATGTCTACTCACTTGAGTGAGTTTATCTTCATTTTCAGCCAGCTGGTTGCCTTGAAGTTCATGATTGATGAGGAATTTAAGGCTACTTTTTTGCTTTGCACTCTACTAGAGAGTTGGGATACATTTAGGACTGCTATGAGGAATTCTAATGTAATCCTGTCGTATGCTGATGTAGAGAATGCTCTACTTATGGAAGAGATGAATTGACAGAACAATGCATCTAGCAAGTCTTCCAGTGCTTTGCATACTAGGGATAGATTACAGGAAAATGACAAATATGATGGCAAGAGACGCAGTAAAATACGTGGCAAAGATGTTGAATGCCATCATTGTGGAAAGAAGTGCCACTTTAAACGTGACTGCTACAAATGGAAGAAAGAGAAAGGAAAAGGCAAGAAGACAGATGACAATATGGAAGAGAAAAAGGACAATCAGCCTAAGAAGAGCAGTGTAAAAATTGAAGAGGTGAATCTAGTCACTCATGACAGTGACAGTGGGAGTGATGTACTCTTTGTCTCTTCACACTTTGGTGCACATGCTTTACTTGCAGATATAGATGATGACATGCATACCTGGATTCTCGAATCAGGTGCTTCCTTTCATGTCACTCCTCATTGTGAGTGGTTTTCTGCCTATGCAGGGGGTCCACATGGTGTTGTCCATCTTGGGGATAACTATGCATGTGAGATTGCAGGTATTGACAGTGTGCAGTTACAGTTTCAGCATGACTCTATCTTTACACTTCAGCATGTACGGCATGTACCTCAGCTCAAGAAGAGCTTGATTAGCACAAGGCAGATAGATGATGATGGTTTTCATACCACCTTTGGTGATGGAAAATGGAAGATCTGTAAGGGATTTAGGGTTATTGCTAGAGGTTGCAACAGTGATACTTTGTATCCACTTCATGTATCTAGTGTGCCTGACCATGTTGTTGCCGTGACCGAGCAGCCAAGCGTTTCTTTGTGGCATGGCCGGTTGGGACACATGAGTCAAACATGAATGAAAGTGCTTTCTCGTTTGGGTTCCTTGCCTTGTCTTCGTTATGCTGATTTGGAGCATTGTGATCATTATATTTGTGGCAAACATGCACAGACGTCTCCCAAAAAGTCTCTTTCTTTGAAATCTTCTCCTCTAGAGTTAGTACATTTGGATGTATGTCAAATGCCAGAATTATCTGTAGGGGGAAAGAAATATTTGTCACCTTTGTTGATGATGTTATACGGAAAGTATGGGTTTACCCTATTCGTAGCAAGGATGAAGTGCTTGACAAGTCTAAAAAATTCTTGGCATTGACTGAAAATCAGACAGATGGGACACTTTAGTGTCTTTGCTCTGACAATGATGGGGAATATGTGTCTAAGGCCTTTCATGCATTTTGTGACAGGAAAGGGATAAAGAGGGAGCTCACTACTCCTCATATTCCGCCCCAAAATGGAGTTGTAGAGCGTATGAATCGGACCATGCAGGATAAGATCCGTACAATGCTGTCTCATGTTGCTTTACCCCATGGTTTTTGGACAAAGGCTATTATGACAACTGTTCACTTAATTAATCGGTCACCAAACAGGTCTTTGGGAGGGGGGAGTTCCCCAAGAAGTGTAGTCGGGCAAGCCACCTTCATATGCTCATTTGAAAGTGTTTGGTTGCGAGGCTTTTGTGCACATTTGTAAAAAAAAAAAAACGCAGCAAACTTGAGCCAAAGCCTTGTAAATGCATTTTCCTAGGATATGGTGATGAGGTGAAATGGGGTATAGATTGTGGGATCCCGAGAAAAGGAAAGTGGTACGCAGTAGTGACTTTGATGAGATTTTCTCTCCTGTAGTCAAGATTGGTTGCAAAGGGGTACAGGCACGAGCATGTAATTGACTACATTGAGAACCATTTTCGGCTTGGTTGCAGTTGAGGATATGGAGCTCATACAGATGGATGTAAAGACTCCGTTTTTACATGGTGATCTGCATGAAAACATATCTATGCAGCAGCCTGAAGGGTTTTCTCAACAAGGGAAAGAAAAAACGGTATGTAAACTTAAAAGGAGTTTGTATGGGCTGAAACAAGCACCAAGAGAATGGTATCATAAGTTTGATACATTCATGTAGTCCCAAGGCTTTCATTGAAGTCAAGTGGATCACTGCTTATATACCAAGAAGGCAACAGATGACATCCTGATTGTCTTGGTTTTGTATGTTGATGACATGTTGATTGCTGGCAGAGATACTCATGCTTTGGATTCATTGAAGCAAAGTCTTCATGGCAGCTTTGAGATGAAGGATCCTGGTGATGCAAATCACATTCTTGGCATGCGAATACTCAAAGATAGATCGAAAGGCTTACTCTATCTATCTCAGCCGGACTATATCTGCAAAGTTTTGCAGCGTTTCAATATGGAGGGGGGGAAAACAATTGGGGTTCCATTGCCTCCATATACGAAACTTAGTACAGAGGACAGCCCTACATGTGATGATAAGGCTGAAATGGCCAAGATACCATATGCTTCAGCTGTTGGCAGTTTGATGTATGCTATGGTTGGTACACGTCCTGACATTGCCTTTGCAGTGGGAGTGGTTAGCAGATACATCGCAACCCTTGGCAAGAAGCATTGGGATGCAATGAAAGGTATTATGAGATACCTAAAAGGCACAAAGGAGTTGTGCATCTGCTTTGGAAAGCAGAAGGCATCTGTTGTTGGCTTTACGGATGGAGACTATGCTGGTCATGCGGACTGCAGGAAGTCCACTTCTGGGTATGCATTTACTTTCACAGGAGGAGCAGTCTCTTGGATCTCTAGGCTACAACAGTGTATTGCATTGTCTACTACAGAGGCAGAGTATAAGGCTGCCACTGAGGCATGCAAGGAGGCTTTATGACTTTCACGTCTGGTGGCAGAGCTTGGCATCTCAGAGTTACCTATTCTCTATTGTGATAGTCAGAGTGCTGAAATGCTAGCATGGAATCTTGTCTTTCATGCAAAGATAAAGCACATACAGGTGAAGTACCACTTCATTAGAGATGTCCTTGACAGGAAGAGCATTGAGCTTGTCAAAGTGCATAGAGATGATAACCCTGCAGACTTTCTTACGAAGGGTCTTTTAACAGAGTGGTTTGCTCATTGCCGACAGATGATGGGAGTTGGATAGATATATATATTTCCACTTTGTACATACCTAGACTTAGCTGATTCTTTTATCCTCTTAAGGCACATTGCCTTTAGGTGGGAGGTTGTTGGGAATAAAGGCCTTGTGTCTTTTAAATGTGCTCGGGTGTGAACACACCCTTAGCACTTGTACTTACATATATATATCTATCTAAAAAAACGTAAAGGTACTCTCGTCATTGTACTTGAAAACGTGCTTACTCTTTACTTTGCTCTCTCGCACTCTCTCTGTCTATCACTGGCCGTAACGATTGTCTACCTTGATCTCCATGCCTGATCGGTCCCTACATTTACTATTGCGCATATCATTCTTGTTACCATAACAATGGGTTGCAATATGACCTGTTTTGTCACAATAATGGCAAATAATAGCAAAATTTCCAAAATCTCTATCTTGCCATTCATCTCTTTCTTTAGAGCTCCCCTTGTCTCTAAAGTTTCCACGGCCTCTTGAAACCTTCATTTCACCGAATTGCTAAGACTTGTTTACCATTTTCTTTCAGATGAGTTACCTTGTATTTTGATCTCTGCAGTAATCATGAGAGAGACCAACTCATTAAAATCTGGAAATGGCTTCCGTACATGTATAGAAGTGACAAATGAATTTCAAGCCTTCTCATTATTAAGGCCACCCAAAGTAGATGAAACCAAATCATGATCATTAGGTATTGCATCAATTGTTACTAAAGCATTTGCAATACTCCTCACCTTCAAAACATACTCATTAACATACATTTTTTATTTCTTCGAAGTATTCAACTCTTGCTTGAGTTAAATCTTCCATGCCTTTGTATGTACTAGAAACATGTTTTAAAAATTTATCGAAGTTGCAGGTGAAGTTTTTGCATTGCTGATATGTTCCAGTATAGTATTATTAATGACTATAGATAGCCAATATATCACCTTTTTGTCCTTTGCATTCCATTCTTTCCACGCTTTTAATTCATTCACATTCGCAGGGTTACTCCGCTCCGGCTCCTTTTCTTCACTTGAAATGAACTCATAAAGGCCTTTTCTGATAAGGAAGTTCGTCACATGGAGCTTCCATGGTGGGTAGTTGTTCTTGTCCAACTTCTTAATGATGGGATTTCTATACTTGTTTGTCATTATGACAAAAATGATACAAAATAGCGAGGAAGTCTTTTGCAACCCTTCACAACAAGCGCACAACAATACACCAAGTAGTCTTTTTCATCGGCTGCTCAACACTACATGTAATCTGTGACTTGTTTGCAAATAAAAGTTATGTTGTTTCCTAGCAAATACCTAAAAAATTATAGATTTGAAATTTATAACTTGTGCATCCACTTTTGGCAGACAGCCGAAATTGCAGTATGCCTTGAAACTATTGTCCATAACCTTGTGCTGTCCAAAACGAGGCCTGAAATGGCCTCAGATGGCTAAAAAACTTGCTTAATCCTTGCTTCTTCTCCTTCACTTCAGTCTTCAAAAGGAGCCTTACTTAGTAATGTCACTTTCATACGATGTCAAGAATGGTGTGGTAGGGGACTTGCTTGAGCTACTCTCTAAACACAACATACACACTAGAGGAAGCTCACTCAAAAACACAAGAAGAGAGGCAATATGGCTTATAATCGTTATTTTAAGCGTTTTCTTACTGGTTTCTTATTCTTCTTCTTTCACACACAATAGAATATACACAAAGTATAGATAAGATACAACATAAAGAAAAGTGTCCTACTAGGTCATCTAGTGCATAATTGACTATACTAATCGACAGGCACTATAACTATGCCAGGTGTATGTAGATGCAAAAAACTAAATATATTGAGTGATAATTTAGTGGTCATGTGAGGATCATAATGATTATTGGTGTGCTAAGTATAGACGTGCGAATCCCGTCCCCAATTTCCCCCCTTCCCCCCCCCCGGCCGGTCCCCCCTTTTTTTCCCACTTTTTTCCCAACACACCACCACCTCAAAAAAAAGCAAAGAAACCCAAAAGCAAAAGCAACCGTGTAGTTTCCCACATTGTCGTGGTCCTCCAGGAACACACACATGACCACCTCTCTGTTGCCTCTGGTTAAGGCAATTATGAGAATTGGTGGTGGTCTCAAGAGCATGAAAGGAATTTGGATGCTCTTGCATCACATAATCCTCAAGTAATGGTCCTAGTGGCTTTCTTAAGCGGTCTCCTTCAATGAATGCTTACTATTGACAAACTTTCCGTTTAGCATTTTTACCTTGCAAGTACTTCCAAAGAGATTAAGCAGTTTTGTGATTACCTACTGAAATAGATATCTCCTCCACAATGAGTGAAGTAGAGCAGCCAAAAGCTGCTGTTCAGCAACAATCCACTTGCAAGTACCGTTGTGATCATGCACCACAGGTATGAAGACCTTGCCTTTGATCATCTTTAGATTTGAATGTGTCTTTATGACAATTTTGATGAGTCTTTTGCAAATCTCAAAGTTGTTCTTGGTGAGCTTGATGATCATGAGGAAGAGGGGAGCTAGATTTGGTAGGGAAACTATAATGCTACCTGCAAGAGCATTGATAGGATTATAACAAGCAACTAGTGACAGCACGCAGCTATGGGCAGGATGCAAAAGTGCAAGCATCGTTGCAAAATCTAGTGGTAGGGAGGGACATAGAGGTGGGATGTCACATCCTTGAATAGCTTGGATGACAACCACAAAATTGGTCACTACCTTGGGTCATTTAGTGATTGTGCGCTTAGGTGGGGCAGTTAAGGTATCTCATACAAAGAGTTAAATGGCTCATTTTGTGCCATAATTGCGGTTCCTTCAATTGAAGTCTAGGTGCAATCATCATCACATCCATATCTTGGGATGGTATGGGCTAGTGGTATGGGGCTTCAATCCTTATCACGTGAGTATGGCCCATTGTGCCATAGACGCGTGACTTGGATGCTCAATTGAGTAACAAGACAATGCTACATCCTTGCACATCTCGCATGGATGCCCAAAATGTTGTTTATAGTCTTGGATTATTTAGGGACTAGGTACAAATGCACCCTTGGATAGGACAATTAAGGAGTCCTATAAAAAGACCTAATGGCTTAAGTTTTCCACAGTGGGTATGATCATTACAGTTGGACACTAGGACGAATAGCCATCATGTCCATGTATTGGGATGATGTGGGCTAGTATTATGTGACATCACCATTGTTACGTGAGTGTGGCGTGTTATGATGGTTCTAGGGCTTAGAGGTGAACCAATTTAGCTCTATGGTTGGGAGGTGAGCCTAAGGTTGTTTTCCTTGTGGTTATTTTTGTGTGTATGACTTATGTTGTGACTCATATGCAGGTTGGATGATAAGTGGATGTTTCACGATAGTTCACAGGTTGGTAGAAAAGAATGGCTAGTAGCTAGAGAAAATTGCATGAGAGGAGAAACTACAAGAGGAGTATATGGTGTCATCTATTGCTGCCGCCAAAAGCTCAACAGTTATTTGCCTTGAACACATTTGGACCCTTTTAACTTGCACATTGGTAAAAGTGTGGTTGTCTATATACATTACGGGATCTATCAAAGTTAAGCTTTGTTCTCACTCAGTTATATCATGAGGGCATGTATTTTTGAAGCCTCACTTAACATGTGGTTTAATTTTCAATCACATGGTTAAGTAAATGTTGCACATGTGAGGTGTAACCGAGGTTAGAGTAAATTTACATGCATGAAACCTGAGGAAATCACAAGATATCAAAGGCAAAAGTTGCTATAAGTTATGCTCCATAGATACTTGGTGGTATGTGGTGCCAATTATTGGCCTAGGTTATTCATTTGGCCATAAATGTCAGTTGGTGACACTAGAGAAGTGGCGTTTAATGGTGCCGAATGCCAATCTAATGGTCAGAGATGGCGCAAAGACACTCGGTAATGGAAGTTGCCTAGCCAATTTTATTATTGGCCAGTGAGATTATTTTTTTGGGCATTGAAATAATTATTAGATTAATTTTCAGTATTTAAAGACTCAAAGTTAATATTTAATTATGGATAATGCTGGAAAAAACCATTTGGGAAGGTTACCATTTGGCAAACTTGCCCATGAAGGCTGGTGGGAGAATGAAGAAGAGGAAAAACGTGACCATTTTGTTGTTGTGAATTGTGGGGAGTTGCCGGAGCTGATTGGGACTATTTGCCAAATGGTAACCTTCCCAAATGGTTTTTTCTAGCATTATCCATAATTAAATATTAACTTTGAGTCTTTAAATATTAACTTTGAGTCCCAATCCATGAGAACATGGGCAATAAGGTAATTATGCACATGCAAGCTTGGGATAGCAAGGATACTTTGGTGGTGGTACCATTTTTCATGCTTTTGTTTGATAGGCACCGCATACGAATGTATGGCTCAAAGCCCTATAGTATGCTGCAGCCAATGCATGGCTCACAACATCCAATGTATCCGGGTTATGCGAGTGGAATGCCTAATTCTATGTATGGCAGCATAGGCATGATGCTTGGGGCACAAAGCGGGCCGTATGGATATGTATCTACACCTGGAAGGACTATTGGAGCACAAGGATTTGGTGCTAGTTATGTAGAAGCATTTGAAAGTGTAGGTTATCATGTAAATATAGCAAATATACCCTTTTTGCAGTAGCCTATTTATGATAACCTGACTTCCATAGGTCCACCAAAGGACTATGATGAAGGTGGCAGAAGTGTGAAGTTTGAGTCTTTCAGTGGTACACAAGATAGGCCAAAAGCACTTGTTTTTATTCAGCAGTTTGATGCAGCCTATTGTGGAGGCAACTTCACAGAGGCATCTAAGATATGAAAGGGAGCCACATTTTTGAAGGGAAATGCATTGCAGTGGTGGTCTACACTACTTATTCAAGGGAAGTCACCTACCACTTGGATCTAGTTTAAGCAAATGTTTGCTTCAAATTGGTTGAGAGGTATCATTGAAATAGACATTATGACAACTCGGAATCAGTTGAATTCCAAAGATTGCAAAAACTTGGATCAGTATAATAAGACGTTTTAGGATGCATTGCTGCTAGTTACTTCTTATCGCACAGTATCCGTCCATGAGCAAGTGAAGAAGTATATTTGTGGTTTGCCAAAGGGTATTTAGGATTTTAGCATTAAGTCCACTATTTCTAGCATGTCTTGGCTTATAGAAACTACTGCGACAACCGACACATTGTTGCGTGGAAAGGACATGGGATTCCAAGATAGTGATGCCAAGCCACATGTCATTGAGGCCAAGGTTGAGAAAAAGGGTAAATCTGAAAATCAGGGCAGTTGATCATCATAGGTGTGCTTTCACTTTGCAAAGGGCGATTATGTATTGTTGCGTTTTGAAAAGGCATTTGGTTGAAAAAGATGGAGGGCAAAGAGTGATTGTATCCAAACCTGTCTATGAGATACCCTGGATCATTTCAAGTGTTGGAGAGGATTAATGATGCATGCTATAGGCTGAAATTGCCTCCACAATGGCGGATACACACTGCTTTTTATGTGAGCTTGCTTAGGCCTTTTCATGGTGATGTGCTAGAGGATGTGTCTGTTGAAATTCAGCCTGAGGTTGAAGAGCTCGATGAAATATTGGTGTTTAGGCTAAAACACACTTTTCAGCTGATTAGTATTCTTAAATAGCCCGAAAACACAATTAATGAAAAACCCTAAAAAAAGGGAAGTGGTACGAGAGAGTTTCAGTGGTTCCCCAAAAACCCTAATTCTTTGGGACACCTTTCAATATCTATAAATAGATAAGCTGCCCCCATTCAGCCTAATCTGGTTTGTGTAGGTTTCTCACCCTTGAGTGCAGATTTCAGCCATCAGTCCAGACACACGTGGCTCTCCAGTCCCAGTGAATGTTGCCACACCTTCCCTCTGTTGCATTTGCACCTCCAGTGTGTAGGCGACAACTGGCAGCCAATCTCCCTTATTAGGTAACCTGTTGCTGCGTTTAGACCTCTTCATCACCTAACGGCAGGTGTGGGGATTGCATCTACAGCTTGCGTTTGGTGTCTTCTCTCTAGGCGACAGCTTCCTCCATGAAGCGAGAGCTGCCAGCCCTCTTCCAGACCTGTCCAACTTGCGTTTGTTGCTCCATGTCCTCCTGACTTCTACGTTTGTTGCATCCTCTCCATCCTACACTCCTACTGGCGGTCACAAACTTGGGATCCATCTGCGATGGACGCCACGCTCTGACACTTTGCTCTTCCCTTGAGTATTTGTACACTCTTATATTCATTTACAGTATTCATTCACTTCAGAGTTGTGTTCTATTCTTCGTTCTTTTGTTTGTGTTTGAGTTTCTAAGTTTGAGTTTTGAGTTTTGCATTTAGGGTTTGAGTTTTGTTTTCTGTGTCTATGTCTGTCTCTTTGTGTTTCTGTCATGTTCATAGACTCTGTGTTTCCTTAGTACAAACCCTGGCAATTTTTTTCACATGGTATTAGAGTCGGTACTCTTGCAAAGAGTATCCTATAGATATTGTGGAGAGCTTGATTTTGCACGAGGCACACAATACGACTCGTAACCGAATCACAATGTCACAGACATCTTCTTCTCCAGTTTCTATGATGTTCCAAGAAGCTTCTCCATCACTGGAGGCCCTGAGATAGCATTATGGACTCAGTGAGGAGGACAACACTCCACGTTCACCGTCACCTTCTTTTTCTATTCCTATCCAAAATTTCACCCACATAACAGAGGACTTGGAGGAGTAGTATCGCAACAAGTACAGTGATGTTTACACCCCTCCTACCAGTTTTACTACCACATTCGGACTGGTTGGTGAGGTTAGCCACCTCTCCAATCATGGAGGATATATGACATTCGGAACGTGTGGCAATCCATCTTCATCTTCTCAGCCAGGTCTAGTGTCAAGTTCGTACAATCCTTTTGAGTTGCATAAAAGCCCTCACGTGTTTTTTCTTTTGAGGTATAGGATCCGGATGGCTTTGCGTATGTGAACTTTAATAGAGACGGCTCTTGAAGCAGTTGTAATTCAGGTACATCTATAGATTCTATTTCATCTGAGCATGTAACACACACTTCTCGATTCTCTCCTATCCCACCCTCTTCTACATCACATCTTGATCACCTCTCATCATCTTTCCAAAACCTTGGATTACACTCCACATCCACATCACACACACTAGGGTTTGGATCTTCCATCTCCGCTCCTAGCACTCTTATTTTCTACGCCATTCTCTACCTCTTTGCACCTTGGTACTTTGTTAGTGTAAATGACACCCTTTAACATTGTGTCTCTCACCTTTCCGCAAATGAGCACACCCATAGCACCTTGGAGGACCATGATGGGCATCCCTCTCACTACCATCAGATTCACATCTCACATGACTACTCAGAGAAAGGGGTTTTCATATCTAGCTTATGGTGCGTCTTCACACTCTCCTTGGGTTACATCTACACAAGGGTTTCTCTCTTTTGCTCCACGTGTTCCCATTCCACCTCCTTAGGTTTTTCATGCGGCTCCCATGCCCATGCCTAGTTAGCCCATCCCTACCTATGGATCCACCTTGCACACTCACCATATGCTTGGTGTGCACTCTAGGTTTCATTCCCAAGTGTACTCCACTTCCCCATCCTACC
The DNA here is from genome assembly GCF_053477565.2 of Lygodium microphyllum. NCBI lineage: Eukaryota > Viridiplantae > Streptophyta > Polypodiopsida > Schizaeales > Lygodiaceae > Lygodium > Lygodium microphyllum. The sequence continues at coordinate 30,618,588 of NC_141141.1, forward strand.
CACATTACACTCTTCCCCATTTTCCATCACCTAGTACTACCACTTATATTGCAATGGCAAAAAATGCCTTCACGGACAAGACTTTTTAACGGGTTGAATTTTACCACTTGGTTAAATTTCATGCTATAAGTGCTTGAGTCTCATGGGTTGACTACATTTGTCAATGGAGAGTCCGCAATGTTAGAGGCAATGTTGAGCTGATGCAAGGATTGCTTCCTGAGTTTCACTCTGAGTTATAAAACTTCCCGCTCACGTCAAAGCGTTGGAGTCACCTTCTCGACCACTATGCAGCTAGAGATCGTATTCGGCACATAAATCTCGACTTTGAGCTTTAAGAGTTCTCTATTAAGGAAGGGGATGATTTCAAAGTCAAGTTGATTGAATATAGGTGGTCACTCACCAAGTTCGCTACTATTAGCTCTCTGAAGTCAAAGGACGATCAAGTTACATTCTTCTTGAATAAGTTGTAAAAAAATACTTCAATTTGATCCAATATATCATCTTGCAGCCTAAGGTACTGACCTTCTACGAGTTTGAGTGTCAGTTCTTGCATTACGTTAGGTTGCACGATCAAGTCCAAAAGAAATCCTCATCATAACCTTAGCAGAGGTGGTTGGTTGCCTCTTCTTAGGAAGGGAAAACCAATAGTGGCAAGAACTCGCAAGGTGCGAAGGCAAGCCAATCCAGACACCTCTTCCTCGGATGAAACCAAGGAATCAAGACCTATCTGGTAGCAAGTCCCTAAGAAAAATAGGTTTTGCACACATTGCCAGTGATTTGGCCATGGGATGAAACCAAGGAATCAAGACCTATCTGGTAGCAAGTCCCTAAGAAAAATAGGTTTTGCATACATTGCCAGTGATTTGGCCATGGAAACAAGGAGTGTCGCTCCAAAGCCCAAGGTCTCCCATCTAAAAAGCCTTAGCAGATCACTGCGATTGCACTGTCAAGTGGGGCTACGCCTCCTACTTCTGCTTCATCTACTCCCTTAGCCCTGGTTATGGCTGCTGGACATATAGCACATGGACAACCTCAGAAGACAATCTCGTTCACTACTTGTGAGGGATTATCTAATTGGTTTGTAGGTTTCGATCCCATTGCACTTCATGTATCCATCTCACCTCCCTCTCCATCTCGTCAGATGTCTCATTGGCAGAGATCTGCTAATGGGCGTACGTGATGGTGACAACACTCTTAGACTAGCATGTCTCTAGGGCCCATAGGATTCATTATCCTTAGCTTTTCCATTCTTATGTCTTCCGGTGCATTTAGTTACACATATACACATTCATTGCATTGTACTTTTAGTTAGCTTTTTCTTTCTGTTATGTTTTGCTTTGGAGCATCTCACTACTAACCTCTATGCTTGCAAATTCTTAGCTCTTTTGTAGGGTTTTGCCCTTCAGTACTAGAGCAGATTTTGGTACACAGAGCAGAAGACCAAGCGTAAGGTTTCTAGAAGGTACTCTGTGAAGTTTCACAATTATTCACCAATGGATACCAACTGGATGGAGGAGGTGTAAAGAAATACTGAGACACAGAAACACAAATAACAATCGTACAACAAAGCACAGACTAATAAAAGAACACAATTAGGGTTAGGGTAACTTAGAGACAATGAACATAGAAAATAACTGAAGTGATATAACTACTGAATATATAATGCTCATGCAGCAAACACATCATGTAGTGAATGAATACTTAACCTCAAACTTGTGTATCTTAAGGATCAGGGCAAGGGTAAAATTTTCTTTTGGCAAATAAAGTGTGGCTAATTATATTACTTTAGAAAAAAACCCTGAATACAAGAAGTGCTCATGCTCAACAGACCAAAATGGAGCTGGTGAAAGTCATATATACATCATATATACAAGCCTCTCAAGGCGGTCTGGGGGAGATAGGGGCAAGAAGCCATGGAGGGGGGGTGTATCGCCATCTGGGGCTGCCTGCCTGCATCACGAAGAACAGGTCTTGGCCACCCCAAGTGCGCATGAAATGACCTCGGAGCTCCTGACTCGCCCTGGACTCGCCCTGCATTTGATTCCATCGGTCTTGAAGGGAGTGAATGATGGAGGTCCAGAGCTCTGCTAAGGTCGCCTGTACTGAAAGTCTCTCTCCACGGAAAGTCACCTGACATCGCGACTTCCAAATATGCCAACCGGTAAGACTCCCTATGATTTCTCATACCTCAGAGCGGTCTGTTGTAGGCTCCAGTACCTGGCGTATGGGTAGAGCCTCTAAAACCATCACTGCGCACGACCTTGTCTCGATAATGAATATCGTATATTGTATCCCGGCCTCATACAGAAGGTGACGGCCCTGGCTGACCGCCTGCCAGCAGAAAGCACCCCAAGAGGTGTATCCAAGGTTGGGTGCTATGTGGCGAAGGTTGCGGCATATTTCTCTCCACACAAGCTGTGCTGCCTCACATGACCAAAGGGAGTGCTTTGGGGTATCCATAGAGTGCTGTGTGCAGCACTTACAAACCTCCTTCTTTTGCATCTGGGCAAGCCAGCTTTCCACTGCCAAGCCTCCATGTGCCACCAACCATAAAAAATACGATATCCTTCTCGGCCTCTAGTTGTCCCACAGGCGGCGCCAAAAGGTCCATCGGAACGGCTCTGTGATGCTGTGTTCCGCCCAGTGCCTGGTACGTGACGTTGCCCAATCCATATCCGTGTGCATCAGTACGTGTCTGCCAATCTTGGCGGTGTAGCCCAGGAACCTCTGTGGCTTCTTGGGGACCACAGTTGGCAGGGCAGGGGTAATGAGTTGGAGAGTGTGTCCTACTTTGAACGGATCCCAAATCGTAGCAAGGCAGCCTCCAGATGTCGAACACTAGCAAACACAGCAGTGAGAAGATGGATCTGATGTAGACGACAATGAGGAGAGAAAAAGACTAAAAACGTAGTCAAGACATCTTGTAGGAGAGAGAAAGACTAAAAACGTTGACTGCAGGAGAGAAAAACTAAAAACGCAGGCAGGACAGCCTGCAGGAGAGACACAGACTAAAAACGTAGGTAAGACAACTGGGCGACAGGTTGCAAGAGGCAAACATAGGGCTGTGATGACATGGTAGGTTGTACGGCAGTAGGTCTGTGCAAGAACATCAGTCGGCTGGTTTTGGTATCAGCTCCAAACTACGTAAAGAGGGCTGGAAATCAAGAGGTCAATTGATGTAGACAGCAATGGACAGCTTTGGTTGAGATGTTCTCTGCGAACGGGGTGTGGGCAGCAAGTTGAAACACCTGAAATCTGCAAAAATGGGATTATTTACTGAATGGAGGGCAACATATGTATTTATAGAAAGTTTGGGCCCTCCCAAGTGGGTTTGTGCTTATGGGATACATAAACTCTCTAGGATCGCGTTTCTTTTAAATAAACTAGGTTTCTTCATTAATTAATCAAGTTTTGGGGGTGTTTAAGTAAAGCTAATGCATTTTTAGCTCAACAGGAGGAGGACTTGGTAGATCATCCTCAGTTGTTGCAGCTTTACCTTGATGCTGTCCAGTTAGAGTTGACTTTAGTTCGGGCTCAATCAGGTTCAGCAGACAGGGGTCCAAAGTATTACATGATGCTCGTGAGGAAGCTAGCACCTTTACTCCTCAGTGATGGACAACTCTAGATGTAGTGGATATCGGATGTATTCAGCATATATTCAGGGTACTGGAGCTGACAATACGTTTGCTAGGAGATCACTATTTAGTGTACTAGTCACTATGTTTGGTATGTAGATGGGTATGGTTTTCACTGCAGCTCTAAAACTGTACATTTGTATTGATTAATGATTATTGGGGACTCATTAACAAATGCTGGTTTTCAGTGTATGATCATTAATATTCAGTGGTATTGAGCTGGTTTGTGGACAACAGCATATGTTATGATGCCATTGATGTTTTAGCCATGGTTTATGCTAAACTAAGGTTTGGTTTTGCAAGATGAGTTGAGCTCATAAGAAATAGATATGTCACATGATAATGTGGCAATGTCTTTGAGATTCTTTGTGAGTCTTATGTTATATTATGTTATATTGGTTGGTAATTTTCAGCATGTGTTGGGTATATGGAATGGTTGAGAGCAACAATGCGTAATGTTGTGTAAACTATGATGCCTTGTGGAAATTCCAATTCACTATTTTTCTTTTAATGCATCTGGCTTGATTGCATGGATTTTAAGAAGGGTTGTCATGAGGACATGTATTATTAAAACCTCACTTAACATGTGGATTAATTATAAATGTTGCATATGTGAGATGTAACTGGGTTTAGAGTAAATTTATGAGCTCACGACCCGAGGAAATCATGGGATGTCAAAGGCAAAAGTTGCTATAAGTTATGCTGCATAGGTCCTTGGTGGTATTTGGTGCCAGTTGTTGGCATAGGTCATTCATTTGGCCATAAGTGTCAGTATTTGGGGACACTAGAGAAGTGATGTTTAATGGTACGTAATGCTAATATGATGGTCAAAGATGGCGCAAAGACACTTAGGAATGTAAGTTAACTAGCCAATTTAATTATTGGCCAACGAGATTATTTTTCTGGGCACCCAAATAATTATTAGATTACTGAAAATTAATATTTAATTATGGATAATGCTGTAATTGGAGAAGGCAAACTAGAAGTGCAAGTGCAGATTCTCTTTTTTGATGGATTAGTATTTTTGGAACTTCAGTTATTATTATTATTGTGCTTATGGACATCATCATATTCTCATGAATGTGCTACTTTGTGAGAGATGGGCTGACTCCCGTGTAGATTGTATCTATTAGTCGTAGTTGTATTTGTCACACTCACAAGTGTTGCATGGGTTGCAGACATGTATGTGTGATTCGATTAGCATAGGCTTGGTCTATTTAGGTTAATGTTGTAAAAACCATTTGGAATTGCTGCCATTTGGCAAACTTGCCCATGAAGGTTAGTGGGAGGTTGAAAAAGAGGAAAAACGTGACCATTCTGCTGTTGTGAATTGTGGGGAGTTGTTGGAGCTGATTGGGACTGTTTTTTCTCCATTTTCTAGCAGAAAGAGCAGGTTGGCTGCATGCAACATCTCTTGGAGACCCCCAAACTACAAGTGACAGCATCTATAGGTTGTTGAGATAGGATAGCAATAGTAAATGATTGATTTTCTTCCATTCTTGGCGAAGAAACTCTCAATTTTCTCTCCTCAATATTCTCTCTCATCTCCTAGCCTTTCTACATCCTTGCTTGAAAGATTACAACATTGAGATCATGAGAGGCTGAGAAATTTCAGATTTCTTTGTTGTAAACCCTAATCGACAGCAACATAAATTAGGGTTTAGCAGCAGCCTTGGAAAGCATGTCAGAAATTGGAAGCTCCAAGACTTGTATTCAATAGGGCTAAAGCTATTTTCAGTCAATTTCAAGTGGAGGGACCAGGAAATCAATGAATTTGGGGCATTTTTTATCTCCATCAAAGTGGGTGAAGGTCAATTGATTGCCGAATCAAGGGGCAAATTAGATTGAAGACTTGCTGGTTATTTTGGACAGTAAAGAGAGTTTGGATACCGAAAGGAATTTGAAAAATCCCATTGTACATCAACTTCTTCTTCAATTAAGATAAAGAAGTACCGAAAGGGGCGCTAGTTTTGGGGCCAACAGGGAGTCCATTGTCCAAGATTGTGAGTTGATTTGCATTTCTCAGTTTTGTAATTAATGTTGCTGCCATAGCTAAGTTCTAATTAGGGAATTACCACCCATCCATGGAAGGAAGGCTGGTTTTACATTTCCCTAGGAGAGGTGCCAAGCAAATTAAATGTGTTCATTGGAGTGTTTCGTTTCAATGAAGTTTGGCACTTTGGCAAGGCATTAGGCATGCATTTGTTACCATATGACATGTATTATAGGATATGCACCCAATCTTTTGCTCCAACTCTCCATGACCACTAGATGGCAAAAGACATGATTTGGACCTGTAGTAGGACTATCTAACTTCTCTAAAGTGACGTATCATGTTTGGGTGGTAGGTTCCTCCGATTGTAGTGGCTGCACACGTCACATTTCTCTCCTCACATTTGCTACTCTCTCTCTTCTTCTTCACTTGCTGCTGCCCATTCTGCCCTTACTTTTTCCTTCTATCATGGACACTTGGTTCTTTGTCACCTTTCTTCAACCTTGTCAAGATGTTTGCATCTAGCATCTTCTTCCATTGCTGCAACGGTTAAGTTTTGGAACTAATTATTTTAGAAAGTTGAAATGTTCTTTGCTGAACAAGAATGACGATGGATTTGTGATTTTGAATTTGTGCAATGTGTTGTTTATTTCATCGTGATATTCCCTCTAATTCGTGAGTAAATGCATCATTTTTAGATATTCAAGAATCAGCCGAGATTTGGTATAAATATTCTGTTCCTATTTTGCAGTTTCTGATTGGGACTGAGAATTCAGTTCTTGGCTTTGATGTTGTTTCCAGTTCATCATTTTTAAAAACACTTGCCTTGGAATGCGATGATTGCCTTGGCAGATTCATCCAACATCGGACCCCATGATCAAAGTAGGTACTTTGGTTATTTGGGTCGATTGTACCCCTTTACACTTCAACTAGCATAGACCTTGCATTTACTTCCTTAATTTCTAGCAAAAATTAGCAGCCAAACCTTCTTCCTTCAAATCCCATACTTGGTGTCATCCCTTAGCATCGACATTGCATTCCACACAAGTCATACTCCTTGTTGAGCTAGTCAGAATGATATGATTGGGGCCTCCTGCTCATGATTGACACAAGAGGTTTCAGTACTCTTGTTAGGGATGATGTTTTCCTTTTTTCTGTCCTTATACTATGCAAGGTGGCCGTGCTGTAGGGCTTGGATGATGGTGGAGATCAGTCAGGGAGGTGGAAGGTGTGTGTGCGCTTTTTTTTTTTTTGGTCTTGTTGGGGGTATCTGTGGAGGTATGCCATGAGCTACATGCCGTAAATCAATGGGATATGTGGGTGCGGTGTCAGGGATAGGGGAACAATGAAAACTCTGATAAGTTTGTGGCCAAGGTCCATTTCTTGTTGCTTAGTTGTGTATATATATCAACCGTTCGTTTTTAGGTAGCTATTTAGAGCTCATAGGAGAATTAGCAAGGTTTGCTAGATGATGATTATTAAGATGAATCTTCTGAAATTCGATATAGCATCTCATAGCATTGAGCCTACTTTTGGTCTTTGCCAAAACTCGGGTCTAGGTAGCTGGCTTGGTCATCTAACTTATTTGCCTGGTTACCACACTTAGAAGCCTACTTACATGCTCCAACCATAAACATTGTACTTGCAAGAGTGATCACTATGACAGCTTTTTATTCACATGGTTGCACCTTCCTGGCCCCACTACCATTATTCCTGTTGCCTATTGTGGCAACTCCAAAATATTTAATTTATTTGTGTTCAGTAAAACACAGTCACTGATGTTGTATTTACAGTAAGAACTTGGGTGACTGAAGATTGTTGTTGGTGCAGCGCTGTCCAATCTTTCGAAATTGACATTGTTCTTGTGCAGTTTATGAAATGAGAATGCTTGCTCTTTTCTACAGCAAAGTCAGTCCTTTTATGCTAGAATACATGAATCATGAACTGTTTTAATGTGTTGTAGGCTCTTTTAATGTGTTGTAGGCTCTTATTGAGAAAGATTGGCTAGCTTTCGGGCACCCCTTTGCAGATCGGTTAGGCATGCCGACTTACAGCATCACTTCTCTCCCCTCCTCGGAGAATTTACGACAAAGTTCAGGAAATATTAGTGGATCTTCACCAGTGCGAGTACCACCAGGTTCTTCATTCACAACATTAGCTACTCAGTCTCCTGGTGCAGCTTCAAACAACTACTCACCTATATTTTTGCAGGTATAATGTCTTTGAGGCTGTTAATGAAGTGATTTGGTTAGTGTGAGATCCTTTGCATTCTCTCTCTCCCTTTCCCTTTCTCTCTCTCTACACACACACACACACACACACACACACACATCATATATATATATATATATAGATATATATATATATATATATATATATAGAGAGAGAGAGAGAGAGAGAGAGAGAGAGAGAGAGAGAGAGAGGACCAAGGCACTGCGGGTCCCTTCTTCTGTGTGCCTGTTTGGCTCGTTTGCATCTGCTCGTGCCTGCCCTTCCTGCGATCAGCCATCGCCCTGCGCTGCGTGCCCTTCTTCCCTGCTCTGCCCTACTTTGTGACAGTGTAAGAGAGAGAGAGAGAGAAAGAGCGTGAAGGCCACTTCAGACAGCCAGCTTAATAGCGAACTGTCAGTTTGGAACTGTGCAGAGAGCCTGCAGCACATTCTGAGGGCTTTGCACAGAGTAAGAGAGAGACGGGAAGCATTTTGGGATCGGAATCTGCTTTTGCTATGGCAAACCTGCAGGAATCTAATGGTATCGATATGGCCTTTGTCGATCAGCAGATCGGGCAAAGGAATGACAAAGACTTGACTGACTCAGATGGTGATTCGATGAACCTAGGCTATTGATGGATAGTGAAGAGATGGGCAAACTTCGTAGGATGTCGGTTGAAGAACTGGCCTTTGGCCCAAATTTGCCTTAGCATGAGGTTCATGTTTCTTGTCCACAACCTAATGGGTCTTTACAGTTCGTGCTGACCACTGCCAATCATCTTATGTCGGATTATGTCCACAGTAATGAGGATAAAGCTAACAATTTACCGGAAGGGGATCAAGTAGTAGCAGTCATGGGAGCCGACCTGGTCCTACAACAGATAGCTGCTTTCCATGAGAGGGCAGCCATATTGTATTTTACTGGAAGGACTCCTTTGATCACTAGAATTCATGCTTGGCTGCAGTCTATGCTTGTCAGTTCTGAATAGTGCCCAGATGATGCTTCAAAGCGTATGCAGGTTCCCCTGGTTGAAGAGATTTATGATGGCCCAAAGGGGTTCTTTGAGGTTCTGTTTTGTTGTGCAGAAGTATGGGCTCTTGTTATGCAATGCATTCCTTTGTTTATGGATTGGCAGCTAGTTCATGTGGTCCCTTGGAGGCCCATGGCTGAATTTCAGGACATGCTAAGATAGGCTTGCCCAATTTGGGTAGAGGTGGTGGATTTTCCTGTGCATCTTTGGAGACCTCTCCCTATGGTACTGAGAACCCTTGGTGAGGTTTTGGTGGAACCTCGGTTGGCTTCCTGTAATAGGAACAAGGCGTGTATATTGGGGATACAGGCAAACCTCGTCTGACAAAAATTCGTTTTGAAGTTCCAGGCTTGCAAATGTTGGTGTATGAGTTGAAATGGGGTATTTTTGTAGGACATTGTTTTAGATGTGGTCAGTTGGGCCATTTCGTTTCGGAATGCGACAAAAATACAGAGGTACTACATGGCCCTATGGATCAAGATATGGAAATGCAAGACCACCACCCTTAGCACATGTTTCAGCAAACAATACTTGATCCAGAGCACCTTTCCTAACAAGGTCGTGAGGAAGGCAAGAAGAATGACCCTCACGAGGGTGCGAAGCGTCCTTTGACTATGGAAGGGTGGAATTTGTCTCTCTGGGAGGATTTTTGGGTCACTGTGGTTCGACGTAATGCTAGGCAAGATTCTTAATTGAATCCCGCCCATCCTTCGCCGCCGCCAATCACTCAGACCTTCCATCGCAAAGTTAGGGGTTTTTATATGAAACGTGAATCTTTGCACACCCCAACAGTGGAAGATAGGACTTCTGATTTAGCCTTGCGATTCGATGCTCGGGGAAGGCTTGTGCTTCCTCGGGACGTTTTCCGCTCCTAGCAACTGCAGTTTCCTTTCCGAGCTTCGATTGCGGGTCTGCAGCGAGCAGATCTTGTAGATGTCACACGTAGTGAAATGGAGAGATTCCAGGCTGCCAAGGCTATAGATGTAAAAGGAAAAGGGAAAGCGATGGTTTAGTAGTTTTCTTATTTTCTGATTGATCATGAAACTTGCTTTATGGAATGCAAAAGGTATTTCTTCGGGTAGCAAGCAGTATTAGTTGTGGGAAGTTGTGCTTGCCGGAAATTGAGATGTTTTTTGTGCTGTGGAGCACAAAAAACATTCTTTGGCTGGATCTTCTTATGTGTATAAGGATTATGCGGTCTTTTTTAGTGGTCGCGCTCCATACAAATCAGAGTTATGTTGACTGCCAAATCCTCCCTGCAACGAGCATTGGTTTCTCAAGATACCCGCGGCTGATTTCTGATATTGGAAATATGTTATGAGGGGGAGGTTTTGTGGATTGTAGGTGCGTATGTTGCTTCTAATGCAAGGGATCGTCGTCAGCTTTGGGATAACCTGCACTACCTTGCCTTGGCTCATCAAGGCTTTGTTATGGGTGACTTTGATGCCTGTGTTTCTGTAGAGTAGGTGATCTCTCCGCATTCGGTTATGGATAGCCCTGAGCGGCAGGCTTGGGATACTCTTGCAATGGCATCTTTGAAACAGGACATGTGGTCCTGGGTGTATCCATCACAAGCTGGATATACTTATTGCTCTTTTCAACATCCAAATACATGGGCCAGACTGGACAGAATTTACATCTACCAAAGTGACCCCTTTCTTCCTATAGTCATTGATATGCGGGTGGAAATGTCAGAAGTGGAGCAGCGATGGAAGCATAAACATGTGCTGAAATAAACTGCTGAAACACAAGACAAAAAGAGAAAAGAAAAGAACACGATACAGATGAGAACTCAGATGTATGCACGGGAAATGGAATCCATATATCTGAACACGAGACAGTCGCATACAACAGTGAGTCACTGGCTGCGTGGGCACTGGCACTGGCTCCTCTCTCCACAGAGTCTGCAGATGGTGAAGATGATGATGATGACTGAGGAGGAGCCACTGAGTATATATAGACTGAAAAAGTGGGGAGCAATAATGCTGGTCAGATAGCATTAATGCTGGCCGACTGGTGCATAAAAATGCCCCAATGGCATAAAATGCCACACCAGAAAAAACCTAAAATACCTAATAAAAATGCCTAGCCCAGATCAAGCTCAGACTCACACATGAGCTGAGAAATACTCTGCTAACACCCTCTCTCAGATCATGAGTGATCTGATACAATACAATAGTACAATGAAAAGGGATCAGAAACTATGCAACATAGAACCACCAAGTAGAACCATGGATACCCAAGCAGTGGGTGATCAAGCCACCACCAAGGTGCCTCGGAGAGAACCTGATGTCGATGTCGATCGTACAAAACACCTGAAAATAGAGAAGATCATAGCATGTCATTGTGTCCATCACCAATGTCTTGCAGTAGCATACAAGACCATCCTGTCAAAAATGCCTCTGAACATAGGTGACCATGGAGTCCCCGCCTTTGGCCAGACCGCCAAAGTGTCCCCTCATGTGAGCTCCAGATGAAAGCCTCCCGCTCTCTGTTAGATAACCAACTCATCATGAACCTGGATATCAATCCCAGCTCCAGGATTTGATTCCGCCAGACTGAAGTCGATGCGTCAAGGACGTCCCTCTCTGGAACCTGTGCACCTGTATAAAAGTATAGATGAGGCGCGGCTGCCTCATCTAAACACCCGCTCACACTCTCTCTCTGGCACGAGAGTCGTGAGGGATGACCTCATCACCACCACTAGAAAGCAGCCGAGGAAGGGGCCACCAAGCCCTTCCCGCGATCTGAAGAAGAGGATCCCTTCCGCGCCTTGGACTTCACCTTGGTCGGAGGATCGGAGTCGGAGTCTGATGAAGGAGAGGACTCATCGGTAGAGTCAGCATCCCGCGTTGTCTTCTGCTCCTTTTTCCTGGAAGCCGCTAACTTCTTGCAGTCCTTCCGCAAATGTCCCTTCTTGCCACAGTGGTAACACTGGGCCTTTGACTTCTTCTTCCCGTCACCCCTCTCTGAAGCTACATAAGCCTCACCTCCATAATGTGCCGGAAGCCGCCCCTGTAATCTCAAGGATGCCTCATGCTCAAGAAGCATGGAGGATATATGTGTAAAATTGACAGGAGTCGATGATGTCTGCGCCCGCAAAGCATTGGCCACTCCATCAAACTCCGGGGGGAGCTTGTAGAGGACCGTCCCGACAAGATGCACCTCGGGAAGAGCAGATTGCGTGTGCCGAAGCTAGTCCTGTACCTGCGTAACACGAAGAAGAAAGGACTGAATAGTATCTTTCGGCTCAAACTTCATTTGTTGGAGCTGGCCATAAAGTGTGACGGCCCACATGGTGGAAGGTGCCTCGTACATCTGCTGCAACTTTTGCCATACGTCAGGAGAGGTCCTACAGGAGGTAACCGCTGGTAAGACTGCTTTAGAAATACATCGAAGCAATGCCGAGTAAGCACGGGCATCGTCTGAGTCCCATGTGAGCACCGCTTCCTCATGGTTGTCCTCATCAAAGTCTTCAGGAAGAGGAGAAGGACGGAGAGGTCGAGCAATAGCTCCGCAGATGATGTACCATAACTGCTTCTGCACAAACCAAGCTTTCATGACAGCACTCCATGTGAGATAATCAGGTCCATGTAACTTATCATCAGTGGAAGTGCACGGAGGAGCCATATGGAGAGGATAAGGAAACATAGCCAAAACACAAGCACAGACTACAGAAAATGAGAGTTCACATGCAATATAACCCAAAATCTGATCAATAGAAGACAAAATCTGCAGCAGAAAGTTATAAAATCAGTCAAAAACTGCCAAAAACAGCCAAAACGGCCTGAAGTAACAGTCACCCAGCCACGAGAGACGCTGAATCAGCAAAACGCAGGCTGTAAACTGGAGAAAAACAGGTAGAAAACTGTCGCCAGCAGCTGCAGATGAAAATGCAGGCAGCAGAGGGTACAAGGCAGCAGGCGATGGCAAAACTGCAATAAACGCAGGCTGAAAACAGCCCCAAAATAGGTCGCCTGGCTGCTACAGCAGTCGCCTGATCAGCAGGGGTACAAAACAGTCCTGAAATCAGCAATAAAACACAACAGAAACACACATCCTGAAAACTGATACCATGTCAGAAGTGGAGCAGCGATGGAAGCATAAACATGTGCTGAAATAAACTGCTGAAACACAAGACAAAAAGAGAAAAGAAAAGAACACGATACAGATGAGAACTCAGATGTATGCACGGGAAATGGAATCCATATATCTGAACACGAGACAATCGCATACAACAGTGAGTCACTGGCTGCGTGGGCACTGGCACTGGCTCCTCTCTCCACAGAGTTTGCAGATGGTGAAGATGATGATGATGACTGAGGAGGAGCCATTGAGTATATATAGACTGAAAAAGTGGGGAGCAATAATGCTGGTCAGATAGCATTAATGCTGGCCGACTGGTGCATAAAAATGCCCCAATGGCATAAAATGCCACACCAGAAAAAACCTAAAATACCTAATAAAAATGCCTAGCCCAGATCAAGCTCAGACTCACACATGAGCTGACAAATACTCTGCTAACAGGAAAGACAACATGTTCTGTCAGATCATTACCCTTTGGTCTTGGAAATGAGCCACAGACTTGTTTATGCATTCAAGGCCCTGCTTGCCCATTTGCCTCTTCAGTTTAATCAATCTTTTTTGCATCAAATTCAGTTTTTGGTAGATGTTCAACACCGATAGCTTCTTTTAGCTTGAAGGTTCTATCTACAGGAATGGAAGCATGGGCAGTTTTTAGGGATAATGCGCGAGCCTTATCCAGACAATATGGTATTTAGCATGCTTCCTTGTTTCGAGCTGAATTGCAATATGCTCAAGCTTTATTAGCCCATTCCTTGGCTTTGTGTCAGACTGGGGATTTCGACGATGACTTGCTCACTTGCATTGAATGGGTGAAAGGCATGGTCCAATCTCTTCAAGAAGAGGAGTATGCAAAATACAAACTGTTAGCCAAAGCCGAAGCTTTACATGATAACAACAGTCAAACTCATCAATTTTTTGCTCGTCTGCATGAGAAATATGCCCGGGAAAATATTGTGCGCTTAAAGGGTGGGCAAGGTGATATGGTGACTGATCCTGCCTCCATTATTCGGATGATTGTTGACTTTTATATGGCCTTGTTAGGTTCGCAAGAGATCCTTATAGATGCTGTTCTCTGTGCTCGAACATACATTTGTGGCCTGGTTAGTAATCAGGTCAAACTAGAATGGGTGAATCTAATGGAGGCCGATATTTTTAAAGAGGAAGTGGAAGAAGTGGCGTGTCACTCATAGCCAGGTCATGACTGGAGGGGCAAGAGGAGATAGATTCAACATCCATAGATCAGTTAGAGAGGGATGTCCACTTGCTCCATTCTTGTTTCTATTTGTAGTAGAGGCCATGAGTTCCTTCTTGAGAGACAGATCTACAGGTATTAGAGGCATCAGGCTACCCATCCCCAAATTTGAGGAGCTTCTTGATGTGGAGTTTGCTGATGATACAGCAGTTTACTTGGATGGGAACGACGGCAAATTTAGAGCCTTTGTAACAGCCATGGAGATATTTTGTAGAGCATCAGGAGCACTAATTAATTGGCTCAAATCCTTTGGATTTTGGATATGTGATACTAGACAGCCAGAGTGGCGACCACAGGAGGATTTCACATGGGTTCCCTGCGGGACCGCTGTGAGATATCTCGGGTGCCATGTGGGGATTGACATTACCTCAGAGCAGCAGCTGGCACCCCTCCTTTTGAGCATCAAACAAAAGCTTTTGTATTGGAGCTCGGTGAGATTCTCGTTGGCAAGAAGAGTAGTGGTTGCCAACCAAGTTCTTCTTGCGACCATATGGTACATTACTTCTTGTTGGGCATTCTCTAGGTCCTGTATTGACCAAGTGAAACACCTCATCAGGAACTTCATTTGGTCAGGAGGAGATGGGAGTCCTGCCAGAGCAAAGGTGGCTTGGGATGCCATCATACAGCCTAGATCCAGAGGAGGATTGGGGATCATAGACGCAGATAGTCAGAGCAAAGCCTTATTGGTCAAGCTCATTGCTAGGGGTCTGCTTCCAGGTGAGGAGTCCTGGAAGAAACTTCTGATGGGGAGGTTAGAGGACTTGACACCTATACATGGAGGACCATGGCAGCCCAGCATTCACTAGATATTTCAGGAGATTAGCACGAGAGATTTAGGGAGGAGCTTCTAGGTCAGATTTGCAGCTGCCATTATTAGAGCTTGGAGATCTGTATCTCCAGGGCTCCACTAGCTCCCCCCGACTACTATTGAAGAGAAGAGGAGACAACCTCTTCTCTTTAATCATTATTTGAGATGAGAGTCCGGCCACACCATTGGGCAGCGGACACACTTCTCATGGGGGAGATTCTCTTTATAGGTCGCTACATCAGTGGGGGAGTGCTTTGCATTTCAGGAGTTACCACATGAGACCCAAAGGCAGAGATTACATGGTCTTAGGGGAGCCAGGGCTATGATTGAGGCCGTGATGGAAGGGGTTCCACCAGATTGGCAAATTGAAACAGCTTCCTCTCAGACTTGGATTGGTCTTTTCTCCAGAGGGGATATCCTTCTAGAAGTCATTACATCTAGCAGAGACAGGATACTCACTTTCACAGTTGAGGAGGATGTCCGCCTCCAGCGAGAGGACCTTGACCTTACAGCAGTCAGTGGCTGCTCCAGGCAGAGAATTAGAGTAGTGGCACACTCTCAAAGAAAATGGCATATAGGCCCAGACCCAACCACTTGTCTTATAGATGGATGGAGATATTGGGCATACCAGAGGAGGCTTCTACAGAGTCTTCAGTGGGATCTAGGAGAGTGGGTGTGGAGGGATCCCTTCCTTGATAGGCCATCTGACATCCCCTTCTTTGGCTACACTACTAGATTGGGACGGAGAATACAGATGAGTAAGATTAGAGCACAGCCTGCAGCCATCCCTCATTGGCATAGAGAGGGAGTCTCAGATGAATTCGTATACGACTTTTGGAGGCAGCTACATGACAGCTTTAGGCCCAGGAAGATATCTCTCTTTCTATGGCTTCTAGCCCATAGGAGTTTAGTAGTTGGCACTTGGATATGGCAGTGACCCAATGGCTTGCGCGCGATGTGGTTAGCCAGAGGAGACTCAGAGACATTGCCTATAGGACTGTGACATTAAAAGTGACATTTAATGTAACGTTAAGGTCACAAATATTGAATGTGACATTAAAGTGACATTTAATGTGACATTAAGGTAAATCTAGGGGAACATGCACGAGAATGACCGTCCGGGCTCTTGGGCGCCCGAACGGGGTTAAGGAGAGCCTAGAGAGTAAGAGAGTCCAAGAATAGTAGGACTCACCAAAAGTGGACGGCTGGCAGAGGAAACGGAGAGGGGTGCCAGCACTTATCTAGGCGTGGTTGGGAGGAGAAGAATCACTCGTGCTCACCGATTGGGACTGTAAAAAATTTTCTCTTCTGGCTTCATCGTTTTCTGTCTTTGCCGAAGTCATCTTTCATTGGTATCAGAGCCTATGGTTCAACGGCTAGATTCGTCGTCCGCCAGGTTGTCAGTCCTTTGCAAGGTTGCGTGTCACCCGTGATAAATGAATACTCGCCGAAAAGAGACGCCGTAAAAGCGTGACGGGCCGTGAGGGAAAGAAAAAGTGAGACGTGCCACGTCACGTAAATGTGACACGTTACGGGCAGAAGAAAGGTTGAAGCGAAACGACCAGGCGTGTGATTGTGAGGCAAAACGTGATCCGATCGTGATCAACGGAGGCAAAACGTGAAACGTGACACGACTGTTGTCAGGATCGCTGTCCGTGAGGTGACTGCTGTGAGACGGACAGAAAAACGTCATGGAACGGATGGAAAAATGTCATACACGACTGAAGTCAGGAAATTGAATTTTCCAGCATGATTGCTTCACTGCTCTAGTCCGGGAAGATAAAATCTGTTCCTTACTCTTCGGGTTTCTTTCCAAACCAGCAACCACTGCTTGCCATTAAAATCAGGGAAGTACTTTACTTTGTATGCAAATTTCTTATCTTTGCTTTCCAATTCCAGTGTATTAATGGCAGAAAGAGGGAAAGAGAAAGTAATGGAAGGTTCTAGTTCTGGGGACCACCCTATGGTAGATCCCCAGGAACCAGAAATGCAAGAAGAACAGTGGGAAGAATTTTTTGCTACACGAGAGCAATTTGATGATCTTACTGCTCGTGTGCAAGCTCAGGGGGTTCAAATGGAAATTTTAACTCAAACACTCACTGAAATAAAATCTCAATTAACTTTATTGTTGGAAAGAGATACAAATAAGATAGAAACCTCGGATGTCCCATCTTCATAGAAAGATTTAGATGTGACTATGCGAGATCCTAAGGAACCCCAACCTTATTCTAAATTGAGGGATAATCCAGTTCTAAAGGATATGAAACCACCTCAATTTTACGGGGAGGAAAAAGATAAAAATAAAGACACAATCTTTAATTTCCTCGAAAAATGGGAAGATTTACATAAACTAAAAAATACCCCACCACATCTCCAAGCATTGGAGGCTAGTTTAACTTTGGGGCCCAAAGCATATAAGTGGTGGCGAACTTTAAAGGAAGCGAATAAAATACCTGAAACTTGGGCTCAATTTGAATCCGTCTTTTTGAAAGAATTTCTTCCTGAAAATGAAATGGAAAGAAATTGGGAAGATTGGGATTATGTCAGACAAAAGGGACGACCCCTGTTGACATATCTGGAGGAATATCGTGAGATAATCCTCAAATTGGAAGGAATAGATGAATTCCAGAAAACAAGAGGATTCATTAGGGGACTAGATAAAGCCTGTAAAAAGGAAGTAAAACGGAGTTTACCTAAGACGTTGGAAGAGGCAGTTAAATTTACATTAATTCATGAAGATAGTATACGTCTAGGTACACTCACTAGTCTCACTGATACGGAGCCCAAGTCTAAGGAATTGGAAACCTCAAAATTTGTGGGCAAATTTAAAAGGAAAATGCCATTTTTAAAGGGTAAAAAACAACCCTTTGAAAAGAAACCATATATGAGGCCAAAGTTATGTCCTGATGACTTTGATAAGGCCAAAAAAGAAAAGTTGTGTTTCAATTGGCTATCCCCTAACCATGCTGCTTGGAATTGCCCTCAAAAGAAAAAGGGGGAAGACAAAGGAAAGGATAAGGACAAGGGCAAGGGAAAAGAAAAACAAATCCATGTAGTGCAGACCTTAGAATTAAAGGGGCATGAGAAGTACAAATCTTTAGAGGTCTTGCACATGGATATACAACATAAGTGTTGTATGTCAACTTCTATGTGGCAGCCTACCTTTGGGCCACATGATTTACTTAGAGTACATGGATTGATAGCTGGAAAGAGGGTGAGAGTCATGATTGATGACTCTGCCACACATAATTTTATAAATTATGCACTTGTCAAAAAATTGAAACTTCCCCAACAAAAGAGTGGGCATCAATATGTTGTTCGTATGATGCAAGGCGAAGACAATAAAATATGGGATACAATGATATCCAATTTGGAAATTGAAATTCAAGGATATAAAGATAAACTTGATTTCCAAATAATGAACATGGAAAGAGCTGATATTGCTCTAGGGAGGGAGTGGCTATGGGGATTGAAACCATCCTTAAAACGTAGTTATCACCATAATACACTGGAATTTGAAAGGGATGGTAAGACTTTTGTCATTCAAGGTGAACATGAAGTATCTGATAATCCTTTGCTGTGTTTTACCGAAGTTCAGAAGCTGATAAAGAAGGAAGTTTGTGAGGTATATATGTTATGGTCTGTTCCTGTACAGAACACTTTTACTTTCTGTAATATAAAGCAACAATTTTTTTATGTTTGTGAGTTGAATGTTAATAATGAATTAAGTAGTTTGTTAGATGATTTTAAAGATGTGTTTCCTTCTGATTTACCAAGTGGCCTTCCACCAGATAGAGGTGATATAAATCACCCAATTGATATAAATAAGGATATACATCCTATTTCTAAACCACCGTATAGGTTAAGCGAAACACAACATCAAGAAGTTGAAAGACAAATTAAGGATTACCTGAATAAAGGGTTTATTCAACCCAATAATTCACCTTGGGCTTCACCAATTTTATTGGTAAAGAAAAAAGACGGTTCTATGCGACTTTGTGTTGACTATAGAGCACTTAATAAAATAACGGTGAAGAATAAATTTCCTATGCCCTGAATGGAAGATCTTTTTGATAAATTACAAGGGGCAAAATTCTTCACAAAGATAGATTTAAGATCAGGTTATCACCAAGTAAGAATTAAGGCACAAGATGTTCCCAAGACAGCATTTCGTACTAGATACGGGCATTATGATTTTTTGGTGATGCCTTTTGGCCTCACTAATGCACCAGCTACCTTTATGAAGCTGATGAATAGTGTTTTACGGCCCTATCTAGGACATTTTGTAGTAGTCTTCTTGGATGATATCTTGATCTTTAGTAAATCAAGAGAAGAACATTTGGAACACTTACAAT
Source organism: Lygodium microphyllum (assembly GCF_053477565.2). Lineage (NCBI taxonomy): Eukaryota > Viridiplantae > Streptophyta > Polypodiopsida > Schizaeales > Lygodiaceae > Lygodium > Lygodium microphyllum. The sequence continues at coordinate 30,637,958 of NC_141141.1, forward strand.
TAGTATTCCAACTGTTAAGAACGTATTTCCTTTATGCAAAGAAAACTAAGTGTGAATTCTTTGCACAAGAGGTCAAATATTTGGGGCATATTATCTCGAAAGAGGGAATCAACATGGATCCAGAAAAAGTAAGGGCAATTATTGAATGGCCACCTCCAAGGAACCTGAAAGAGCTGCAGATCTTCCTAGGTTTATCTGGATTTTATCGTAGATTCATTCGAGATTATGCCAAAATAGCTGTTCCAATGATAGACCAACTTAAAGGGAAAGGGAAAAGTTTTAATTGGGGAACAGACCAAATTGAAAGTTTTCAAAAACTTAAGGTAGCTATTGCTACAGCTCCAGTATTATTAATAGTGGATCCCAATAAACCATTTGTGGTTGAAGCTGATGCCAATGATAAGGCAATATGCGCGGTCTTATTACAAGAAGGTCGACCAGTTGCTTTTGAAAGCAAGAAATTAGATCGTGCAAAACAGAATTATTCTGTTTATGAGAGGGAGTTGTATGCAATAGTACATGCAATGAAGAAATGGAGGCACTATTTATATGGTGCCAAACTTTTGATTTTATCGGATCATGAAAGCATTAAGTGGCTTAATGATCAACCGGATTTACACGGGCGTAAAGCCAGATCGGCCGAACTCCTCCAAGAGTTCGACTATGAGATAAGATATAGAAAAGGAAAGTATAATATAGTAGCTGATGCACTCAGCAGAATGCCTATCATTAATGAATTGAGTTTTACTCAGTTCACTTCCAACTTGCTTGAATATTTAAAAGGGAAATGCCAGGTTGATCCGGCATATTCCAATATATGGGAAGCAATAAAACATGGGGATCCAAATGAAAGTGCTTCTACTGAGGAAGGAATATCTGAGGATGTTCAACAAGGAAATGGAGCATCAGGGGTTGCTCAAACTGGATTCAAGTGGAAGAATTTTACCATTGATAATGGTTATTTACTCTACAAGGGTAGGGTATGTGTTCCGAAAGATACAAAAATAAGGCGCCAGATACTCTTTGAGTGTCATGATACCCCTAGTGCGGGACATCCAGGAGTTAATAAGACTTATAGTCTTATTAAAAGGCAGTTCTATTGGCCTGGAATGAATAACGACGTCCTTGACTATGTGGTCAAATGTAATAAATGCCAGGTTAATAAAGCTGAAAGATTAAAAATGGGAGGACTTCTCTATCCATTAGAAATTCCTTCGGGAAAATGGGAGAGTATCTCCATGGACTTTATTGTTGCTTTACCCAGAACACAGAGGGGGCACGACTCTGTGTGGGTGATTGTAGACAGGTTAACCAAAATGGCTAGGTTCATTCCAACTTCAACTGATGTTAAAACACCAGAATTGGCTAGATTGTTTGTAGAGAACATATATCGATTGTATGGCCTTCCGGCAAATATAGTTTCTGATTGGGATAGAAAATTTGATAGCCATTTTTGGCGTGTGGTATTTACGAAATTGGATACTAAACTTAGCATGAGTACGGCGGATCATCCGCAAACAGATGGGCAAACTGAAAGGGTTAACCAAATTCTTGAAGATATGCTTAGGGCATATGTAAGTAAAAGGCAAACTAATTGGGAAGAGTATTTACCGATAGCAGAGTTTGCATATAACAGTGCCAAGCACTCTTCCACTGGATATAGTCCATTTATGTTAATGTATGGGTTTCAGCCCAGAGCTCCTTTTGCAGTAGGACTGCATAAGGAAAAGGTTCAGGCATTTAAAGATTTTTTGGAGGATATCAATAGTATGTTAAAATTTGCTCAAGAAAATATTAAAAAAGCTTAAAATCCAGCTAGAGCATATGCAGATTCTCACCGAAGAGACATCTCCTTTGAAGAAGGAGAATTGGTCTATCTTAAGGTGGCTGAACAAACTAAAACTATGAAAAAGGGACAATATCCAAAGCTTTCACCAAGGTATTGTGGTCCTTTCATAATACTTAAAAAGGTGGGAGAATTGGCTTACAAGCTCCGACTAGCTGCTGGTAGTAAATTACATCCAGTTTTTCATGTAAGTAAATTAAGGAAGAAGCTGGGTGATTTGGATAATCTAATCTTCAATGATGATATTGAGCAGCTATTCAATGACCAATCTAATCCACATGAATCAGAAAAAATATTAAATGTTCATAATAGACGAACAAGGAATACTATTTATCAAGAATGTTTGGTTAAGTGGAAAGATTGTTCAGAAGAAAGTTCAACATGGGAGCGAGTAAGTACTTTAAAGAAAAGGTTTCCCGATTTACAGTTAAACCTTCCAAGTATCGTTTTCGAGGATGAAACCGATTCTTAAGGGGAAGGAAATGTGACATTAATGTGACATTAAAAGTAATATTTAATGTAACGTTAAGGTCATAAATATTCAATGTGACATTAAAGTGACATTTAATGTGACATTAAGGTAAATCTAGGGGAACATGCACGAGAATGACCGTCCGGGCTCTTGGGCGCCCGAACGGGGTTAAGGGGAGCGTAGAGAGTAAGAGAGTCGAAGAATAGTAGGACTCACCAAAAGTGGACGGCTGGCAGAGGAAACGGAGAGAGGGGTGCCAGCACTTATCTAGGCATGGTTGGGAGGAGAAGAATCACTCGTGCTCACCGATTGGGAATGTAAAAAATTTTCTCTTCTGGCTTCATCGTTTTCTATCTTTGTCGGAGTCATCTTTCAAGGACTATCCTAGAGCCCAAGAGATTTGGAGAAGAGCTCTTAGGATAGTATTCCATGGTACAGCAGAGTCTATGGTGGCGACATGGGGGGCTACAGCTTGGATCACAGACAGAGGTCCAGCATGCGGCTATGAGGACACTTAGGGGAGTATTTCTTTTCTCATCATTGGACAGTATCTAAGCAGAATCCCTACCCCAGACTACTCACAGGCACAGTGGTCTCGGGGACATTGTCACAGATGGGAGCTGATTTCCAGCATTATAGCTTGGTACATATGGAGTGCGAGATGTAGCTGGATCATTGATCTTCAGGATATACCCACTGGGGAGTCTTTATCGAGGATTTGGATAGAGATAGTCCATACTCTCCATGGGAGTTGGGAGAGGTTGCAGGGCAGCTCTGAGAGGATGAGGAAGAAAAGAGAGGCTTTCCTGAGGATTTGGGATTCAGACACCTTCTTTCATACTACCCCTTAGATGGTCTGGCACTTTAGCCCACCAGATTGGTTGTTTACACAATCATTGTATCTATGATGTACTTAGTTAGGGACTCTGCGTTGATTGCTGAATCACAATCGCAGCTGTGATATCTACATGTGTCAAAAAGGTAGGCTGATGCCCGTCACGTCGCGTTGCTGCCCCCCCGCCCCGACTACGCATGCCCGTCCAACTGATCGCCCGCCGTCTGATTGATCGCCCCGCCCCACACACACACACATGCGGCCAAAACCAGGTAGCACCGTGACATGATTGGTTGTTCCCGCAGAAGGGGTGCGCAATAGAAACCTCTGGTTAGACACCGGCGCACTCAGCGAGTGCCCCCCAGTCAAACACCTTGCGCGTCGTCCTCTCTGAGGAGCAGCTCTTAGCCGTCCGAGCTAAGGAGCTTGAGCTAAAGGAAACAACAATTTATGGTCAAGTAGTAGGACATTCTCCAGCTAGGGCCCAGCTTCGGGACTGGCTTCACTCCACGTTGTGCATTGGCACAACGCAAACCGTAGAGGCGGTCCTATTGGGCCAAGGGATTTTCATGGTCTAGCTCAGTTTGACAGACAGAGCTCGCGAGTTACTTGCCAGTTCACCGTATGCATCCACGAAGGGGGTCATATACATGGTTCCCTGGTACAGTGGCTTTTTTGTGGAGGTGTTTGCACTCCACAATAGGCTTCTCCTGCACAAAGTCACCCTTTTTTTCCCGGGCCTGGCAATAGAGCATCGCGAGTTGGTGGAAGACTTTAGTCGGCTCTTCGGCACTATCTTTTCTGCGTCCTTCGCAGATACAGTGACAGGGCAGGAGTCCCAAAAGTACGGGTGGTAGTGAAAGAGGTCAAGAATATCCCACAGTTCCTAGAGATTGAGGTAGGCAGACACTCCTTTAGGCAGCAGGTCATAATGACAGGGCAGCCAGGGCAATGCCTACGCTGCCATGACTTTGGGCATCAGGCAGCAGGTTGCACGTGTTTCGAAGCCAAGGTGACTCTGCTGACAGGCCTGCAGGTGGATGTTGATGGCTTTACATGAGTCCAGAGACGATAGAGAGGGAGACTGTAAGGGGGGGCGCAGCCAGCGTCTCAGACCCAGCCTCGGCAAGGAGTAGGAGGGCGTGACGCCCCCTTGGCAGAGCACTCCACAGCCCCCCTTATCCACCCCACCCGGCAAGACCGCAGCTCCCCACATCCACCACCCCCCCGGCCCTCCAAACTGACCCTGGCCCACAACCCCCCACTTCCAGGACCACCAGCCCCACCCGCAACCCCCCCCCCGTACCAAGCCTTCCTTCTGATCCGCACTTGGTTCAAACGTTCCCCCCCAGACCCACCCCCCCTCCACCCACAAGAGGTGATGAGCCACACACGCCTACATCCTCTTCACACCAGCAGTCCTCCCTCTCCCATATAGCCACCAGCTCATCCATCCCTGTCGCCCGTCACACTTTCCCGAGACAGGCACACCTGTTGCCACAGGAGTTCTTCCGCAGTGGCCCATGGTCGTACTTGAGAGTTGTGGAGCGTGGTGAGTTCCCATTATCTCTAGAGGTGGGGATCTTCGTGGTTCGTAAGTCAAGGAGGGGCAAGGTCCATCTTCTAGCACCATCGGATGGACCAAACTACGCTTTTTTTCTTCAGCCCTCTCACTCACGGGAGTAGACGACGACATAGATAAAGAAAGAGTTGAAGAGTCAGGTGGTGGACCACACCTCCCAGTGGATGGGAGGAGAAGGACTAGCATTGCTTGCACAACAGTGGCCTAGTTGCATGATGGGCATTAACTGGTGGGCTGGTGTCGAGGTCCCTCACCTGAGCATTATCTTTCGAGCCCCTCCACAGTGGAGGGCTTAGAGGGTTGTGATTGAGTGGCCCGTGGCACAGGCGGCCCGTTTCTACCAGTGCGCAGAGTCTCGACTCTCCGCATGGCTGATAGATGCATTGATAGTACCACTTGGAACTTTATCACTCCTATGGTTCGGCCGAGGGCCACCATGGGGGAATGGAGCTTGTAGTCCAGACCTGCGACAAAGTGCACTTGCATGCCTCATAGCTCCTCCTCGTCATCAGTAGCCTCCACACCGAATAGATGCTTGTTTGGGCAGTCACAGGTTTCCCTATGAGCTTACACCTTGCATCCTGGAATGTGAATAGCCTCCATTACAGCGGGGCACGTGGTTCCAAGAAATTGATTGTTCGACAGGAGCTGCAGCCTGCCGAGGCCGGACGGATCGACATCTTACTTCTACAGGAGCACAAACTCACCCTCACCTAGGCCCAGCGGGTAGGGAAGGTATTTCCAGGCAGCTCGCACACTTACTGGGAGCACGCCATAGGTGCCCACGGTAGGAGTGGAGGCGTGTGCACCTCTATTGGTTTGAGTCTTACTGCTTGTGTTCGAGACTACGGGATGATAGTGGCAGGGAGGGTGCTATGGATCAGATTGGATATTGGGGACTCATGCCTTGGAGTCCTTAATATCTATGCCCCTATGGAGGTTAGGGCACGCAACAAGTTCTGGGTGGAGATGACGGAAGGACTCCCAGAGGTGGACTCCTGGATTGTTGGAGGAGACTTCAACAACGTGGAGGCTTTGGAGGACTAGTAGGGCAGAGGGAGAAACTACCAGGGCATGGCCGAGGAGGAGTGGGAGGCATGGGAGGTGTTTCTACTGGCAGTAGGAGCACATGATGCTTGGAGAGACCTTGCCTTCCACAGGAGGCAGAGGTTGCTGGACTTCTCTTGGGGATACAGACAGCTAGGTGGAGCCCTGCTAGAGTGGTTGGAGAGGTTTTATGTGGGAGAGTGGGGAGGCTCTCGGGGAGGACAGATTGGGCAGTTGGCGGGCACCACGTTGTCCGATCATTGCCCGATTCTCTTGACACTAGATCCACTAGCATCTGCCCTAGATTCACGATCTTGTTGGATCCCTGACTCAATCTACAGGAGGGAGGAGGCGACGAGACAGATAGAGCAGATTTGGACCAGAGAGAGGGGTAGGAGGGGCCAGATTGCAGAGGAGGTTGTAGAGGCCTTAGCTGGGTCGAGCAGAATCTGCCAAGAGGCAGCCATACAAGCCAGGCAGTAGAGCCGGGAGGAGAAGAGCACTCCGGCGGGACCTTGTAGCCACGCATAGATTATTATAGGTGGCACCAGGGGATTCCACTCTCCACAAACAGGAGGTGCGTACGCGAGCAGCCATTGCTGGCCTAGAGGACAGGCGCTTTGAGTTCTCTTTCTGCAGCTCAGCAGATTTCTGGGCATGGAAAGGGGACATGATGTACATGGAGTTTTTTCAGGTGCATCAACCTCGCACCTTAGGAGAGCAGAGATGCAGCCTTCGAGATTAGTATGGGAGGATCTGTTCTTGCCCAGACGAGGAGATGGAGATTGCCCCGACTACTATAGTTGCCTCTTTGAGCAGGAGACAGCCTCAGCTAGAGGACAACGATGTAGACAACAGGTCTGGGATAATATCCCGTCCCTTGTCACAGAGGAGATGGGACGCTCCCTCCTAGCCCCCTTTACAGAGAAGGAACTAGAGGAGGCTTTCCATACACAGGACGTCAGAAATGCCCGGTAGAGGATGGCCTCTCGAAGCCTTTCTTCACTACCTTCTGGGAAGTGGTGAAGGACCCCCTACTATTGGCCTTTTAGGAGATTTTCGCTTTAGGACAGATGCGAGGGAGTCTATCGGCAGGTGTTATCAGTCTCCTCTCCAAAGGGGGAGACTAGTTGGAGCTTTCCCAGTATAGACTGATCACCTTAGTGTGAGTGGCCTATAAGGCACTGACAAAGATGATTGGTAAGCGACTACGCCCCTTGCTTCCTGACATCATCCATGATACACAGACAGGCTTTGTCCAATATAGGAGCATCTTGGACAACGTATTCACCTTCTTTGAGGTGACAGAGTGGGCCCAACATAGTGGGCAGAGACTGGCCGTACTACTCTTGGATTTTGAGAAAGCGTATGACAGGGTGGACAAGGATTTCCTAGAGGGCACTATGGTGAGGTTGGGTTTCCCGCAGGCTTGGATTTCCGGGGTCTCCGCACTTTATAGATTGGCCACTAGTAGGGTTCTCATAGGAGGGAGGCGAGGGGAGGAGTTTCGGCTGGAGAGATCGGTCCGACAGGGCTGCCCCCTGGCCCCGTACCTGTTCCTTCTCTTTGTAGAGGCGATGTCTCACTTCCTCAGGTCACGTGTGAGCGGTTTACATGGCCTCCGACTTCCAATAAGAGAGGAGACCGAGTTGTTAGACTTAGAGTATGCATATGATACAATGCTTTACATAGAGGACGACGAGTTGATGCTTGAAAGAGTGAGGTTGGCTCTTGAGGTATTCCGTTCTGCAACGGGAGCGAAAATCAACTAGCGAAAGTCGGTTGGTTTCCTCACATGCCCGGATTCTAGCATGGAGTGGGGCGTCCACCTGGGATTCTAGCACGGAGTGGGGTGTCCAGGTGGGACTCGACATCACTCCCACCGAGCAGTTTCTTCCAGTCCTCGATTCTGTTCGGAGGAAGCTGACCTACTGGAGCACGGCTCGTCTCTCACTAGCCGGCCGAGCTCTGGTAGTTTACCAGGTCCTCCTAGCGACAGCCTGGTACATCGCCTTGTGTTGGTGCTTCTCCTCCTCTTGCGTAATGCAGCTTCGCTGCCTAGTGCGGAATTTCCTTGGGTGCGGGTCAGACGGCTCTAGGGACTGCAGAGCCAAGGTGGCGTGGGTGACGATTATACGACATCGGTCAGAGGGAGGGCTTGGGATCATAGACCCAGATTATTAGAGTATGGCCCTCCTGGGCAAGCTAGTTGTCCGAGGCCTCACACCGGGAGGGCAGATCTGGAAGGTCCTATTGCAGGAGGGTCTTTAGGACTGTAGACCGAGGCTTGGCGATGAGTGGAGGCCGTCCCTGAGATGGATCTTCATATCAGCCGAGATCACCCCTCCCTAGATCATCCTTCCTACACAGCTTGCTCCGTGTGTGGCAAGGCCTCCGTAAGGCCCTTGTCCAGAGCCCCCCAGGCTGACAGGAGGAGATTGACCGTTGGCCGGTGATTTGGAACTCCGAGGTTAGGGATTGGGAAGGGGCACAGATTGGTGAGTGCCCCTACATCCAGTGGGCTAGTTGGGAGGCTGGCCCGGCTCATAATATCAGGACATGATGGGAGGTGTACAGGATGGCGGATGAGGAGGTGCTGAAGCAAGCATCAGGCTGGCAGCGAGGAGTGGAGCTGAGGAGAAGGAAGATAGACGTACCAGTACCTCAGGAGTGGCTTGCTCCCCCGATTCGAGAGCCGATAGAGGCGGGGGAGGTATGGGCCGCTAGGTTTTCACTAGTATGCACCTCCCTATAGGTGGCAGGAAGAGTGGGTGGCGCTCCACCTCGAACCTTTTTCACAGTGCAGGAGGGGGGCGTCTGGCTCTTGACGGAGGGCACCAGGATGAGAGGTTAGCTGTCCTTTTATAGAAGAGGATCCGGGTGGTTGGCCTTCAGGGGAAGACATGGCGGCTCGACCCGTTGGTCTTTTGGCAGGAGCTCAAGGAGTGGCGCCCTGGATCTGGGAATGAAGGCCACTTGAGGAGCTGGACGGGAGAGTGGCTTTGGCTTGCCATTGCGGTCGCCAAGAAGCCACTGAGGTTCTTGGAGTACACCGCCAGGATTGGCAGACACGTACTAATGTAGGAGGACATGGATTAGGCGCCATTACGTAGCAGACACTGGGCGGAGCACAGCATCACGGAGCTGTTCCGATGGACCTTCTGGCGCCGCCTATGTGACAGCCGGAGGCGGAGGAGGGTATCGTATTTTTTATGGCTGGTGGGACATGGAGGCTTGGCGGTGGGAAGCTGGCTTGCCCAGATGCAGGAGGGGGTTTGTAAGTGCTGCACATAGCAGTTGATAGAAACCCCAAAGCACTGCCTTTGGTCTTGTGAGGCAGCACAGCTCGTGTGGAGAAGAGTATGCCGCATCTTGCGCCGCACAGCACCCAGTGTTGGATGTATCTCTTGGGGTGCTTTTTGTTGGCAGGCGGTCAGCCAGGGCTGTCACCTTCTATATGAGGCCGGGATGTAGGATACGATTTTCATGATCGAGGCAGGGTTGTGCGCAGTTGTGGGTTTAGAGGCTCTATCCATCCGCCAGGTACTGGAGCCCACAGCAAACCGCTCTGAGGTATGGGAAATCATAGGGAGTCTTACTGGTTGGCATATTTGGAAGGCGGGGTGTAAGGTGGCTTTCGGCGGAGAGAGACTTTCAGTACAGGTGACCGTAGCGGAGCTTTGGACCTCCATCATCCACTCCCTTCGAGGCCGATAAGATTAGGTGTAGGGCGAGTCAGGAGCTCTGAGGTCATTTCATGCACACTTGGGGTGGCCAGGACCTGTTCTTCGTGATGCAGGCAGACAGCCCCAAATGGCGATATATACCACCCCCCCCCCCCCCCCCCCCCCCCCCCCCTCCCCCCTCCATGGCTTCTTGCCCCTATCCCCCCCAGACCGCCTTAAGAGGCTTGTATATATGATGTAGCTGTGACTTTCACCAGCTCTAGCTTGGTTTGTTGAGCATGAGCACTTCTTTGTATTCCGGTTTTTTCTGAAGTAATATAATTAGCCACACCTTATTTGCAAAAAAAAAAGATGTACTTAGTTACTCTTCACAGAGTTTCTTGCACTTTGTATTTTCCTTTAGGGGGACTTTCTTTGAGGTGTTATTAATAAAATTCTATTTTCTTGAAAAAAAAAAGTGTTCTCACTTGCTTCAAAGGAAAAGTCTAGGATGGGATGGGCTTCCTAATGAGCTGTTTTCAGCCAATGTGCAATTGCTTAAGGACACATTAACTCGATTGTGTCAATAGGTGTGGAACTCGGGTATGATGCCTTCAGATTGGAAGATTGCAGTCATCAAGTTGTTGCCCAAATTTCCCTTTCCATCCTTTTTGAAACAATGGAGACCCATTTTAGTTATGGGATTGTTATATAAAATCCTCTCCAATATCATTGCCGACAGATTGCAAAAAGTATTTCTGCAGCTCATTCATCCACGTCAATACGGTTTCATTAAAGTTCGGAATATAATGCACAACATTTTGAATGTCTAGCTAGGAATTGATTATGCCAAAGCTTCTAGCCAGCAGTTTGCTATGCTTCAACTCGATATCGAGAAGGCATTTGATTATGCCAGTTGGTCATTTTTAGAGCAATTAATGTCTACAATGGGTTTTGGCCCCCGTATGATTTCTCTAGTTGATACCATTAGTCAGGGTGTTGTGGCCCATATTGCTCTTAATGGAGGGATTACGGAGGAAATCGCCTTATCTCAGTCTCTTCGGCAAGGCTGTCCACTCAGCCGCTTGCTGTTTGCTTTGGTAACTCACCTGATGCTCTCATTATTGGATAAGTTGGCAGCTCAAGGTGAGATAATTGGCTTATCTCTTCCTGGCGGTGATCAGCTGGTGGACCAATCTTTGGCAGATGATTCTTTTATGTTCCGCAAGGCGGATCCTATTAATGTCAATCGGGCAATGGTGGCCTGGAACCTTTTTGCTTTGGCATCGGGTCTTCACATTAATACTTGGAAAGCTACCCTTCTCTCTTGTACGGAGAATGATCTGTAGGCCTTGGGATGGGCAGGCCTTGGGATGGAATGGAATTGTGATCCTGAGGGGCAATATAACTAGAAACCAGGGATATCCTATTGGTGTGGAGGTTGCTTCCCGTGCTTTGTTGGATTGGATGGCATCTCGAATCCATGACAGGTTCATGTACTGGAAATCTCAAAGTTGGCCTCTTCATGTTAGGCTAAAAATGGCTCAATGCATCATGATCAGTATAATTTTGTTCTTTCTACCATTACTGCCTTGGACTAAGAAGTCCCTTTTGAAATTGGTCCAGCCTATCAGATTTATGCTGTGGAAAAAGAAAGGCAATCGTTTGGGGTAGGTATGGGATCTCCTGGCAGCATGTGACCACTCCGAAAAGGATGGGGGTGCAGCTTTGTTGGATGTTAATTTGCATATGGCTGCTTTGAGGCTGTCCCTTTTGCAGAGTCTATGTATTCAGTGTCATCCTTGGTCAGATATTGCCAAATTCTTCATAGAAAAGACTGGCATCTCTCATGGAAGCACTGTTATTCATGCTTCCTAGTGGCATGCCCTTAATTCTACGAGGCCCATAAAAGTCTTCTAGTCTTTTCTTCTTTCTCATTTAATTGCTTCCTGGCAGGAGATGCTTCTTTTTGCTGTCTGGCATCCTCCGGATATTCGTAAGGAGGAAAATTCGATGCAAGGAGAAATACTGGCTTCCTCAAGGTGGTTGGATTGGCCACACAAAAATTTGCAGCGAGATAAGTTTAATCAGATGGCTAGGTTAGGGTTGAAGATAGTCTGTGATCGGGTTATTCCTAGGCAGCCTGCCTTTATTCTTTTAGGCGTATTCGTTAGTACTTTAGGGTGCCTCATGGATACAAGGACATTTGGTCGTCAATACAAGACTGTCTTTAGAGGTTCTCTTCTTTGCTTGCGTTACAGCCATTGCATCCATGGCGTGACTGGAAGTTTGTGCTTCCTAACGAGTTTCAGAAAAGGTCAGCGAATCAGATATATCATTAGATGGTGAAAGCTAAAAGATGGGTCATGGGGAAGGTTAATAAGGTCTGGCATCTCTGGGATAGCAAAAAGAAGTGGCGGGACAGATTTATCTTGCTTTGGAAGTCTAAGGTTTTGTATCAGGGTAAAGTATTCATGTGTAGGTTGCTCCTTGGGGGTCTTCCAAGGGGAGAAGTGCTCCGTGCCCGAAAGATCTCTGCAGGCCATTGTGTTTTCTGTACTATATGCGATGAGCCTTGTTGCGAGACAGATCTGGAATTTCATTTCCCGTGTGTGGTTTTGGTGACTCAACACCGCATACTAGCTCGTTCGTGGATTATGGGAAATATGTCCTCTATGCCCTCTTTGTCTTTAGATTGTTCCTGCCTATTCCATTTTCTTAGATGGACAGCCCTGTGGCACATATGGTGTACTCGCAATGCCTTTATTTTTGATTCGGCATCGGGCATCCATGGGCATGTGGCCAGTGTGCGTGGATTGGTCTTATGGCAAATCACTCCTATGATGTCAACAGACTTGATCCTTTTGGACATGCCGCTCCCTGGCTGGCGATTGTTCACTCTACTCCTGCTGTTCTTTCTGTTTGATTTATTAGAATTGCTTACCTGTTAGTCTGATGTAGTAGCATGTAAGAGATACAGTGAGAATGTTGACCTGATGGTCTCATGTAAATATTTACTGCTTAATTCAATTATCTTCATGAAGAGAGAGAGAGAGAGAGAGAGAGAGAGAGAGAGAGAGAGAGAGAGAGAGAGAGAGAGAGAGAGAGAGAGAGAGGTTCCTTGCTTGGTGGTACGGAGGTTTGGTCACTGCTATCGACCATTTGGTTGTGAGTGGTTGGGCAATGTTTCCAAAAGACTGGGTCTTTGGACATCCCAAGTTTGTGGACCCTGTGCAAGTCGATATGGAAGTGCTCTTTCATTTCTTACATTTCTGGGGTGGTTGGCATATGTTGACTATGAGGAATGCATTCGTCTTTGAGCTCATGAGGAGTGCAAAGTCATATAGTGTTCTTGAAAGGACTTCTTCATTGGCAGCCTTGATTGAGTTGGTGGATATTCTCCCTAGACACGATTTGCTTTCTTGCCATGTTGCAGTTTCTTCTATCCCACTCTAGTCCCCGTCGACTTCCTTTGTACTTTGATTGTAATGTCTCCAAGAGTATCTATTGAGTCTGCTGTATTTGCTTTATGATCAATGGCCTAGAGCCATCCTGCAACTTGTAATCTTGTTTTCTTGTATCTTTTTCGTGATTAATACAATTATCTATTGAGAAATGAAATGAAATGATATATTAACGTCTACAAAAGGCCAAAATGACCTATGAGACCATGAGTTACAATTATGTGTATGATGGTACAACTGTTTGGGCAAAATATGTAGCACAAAGCAAAGTAAGAAAGGAAACTAACTATGGCTATGTGTAAACATAGAGCTATGTCTAGTAGCAATAAGATCCAAATGCTACAATCTCATGTGGGTATGGAGGGCCTAGCTCTAGCCCGAGCAATAATCCCCTGTATCCGCCTATGAAGGTGTCGTTTGTGTCTATGTCGAGGCCTAGGATGTCTGGATCGGCTAAGCTGAATGGCTCAATCAATCAATACTCCTTGTCTCTGTGTGGACTGTGGCGGTGGGAGAGGCTCTTGTGTGGACAGTGGTTGTAAGTGTATTGAAGTCTTCTGAGTCTCCTTTGCAAAGAAGTCTTGAGAGAGAGAGAGAGAGAGAGAGAGAGAGAGAGAGAGAGAGAGAGAGAGTCTTCTGAGGCCAAAAGTGGCCTATTAGACAAAACCATGTATAATGCTCATCATCACTAGACATTCAAGTCTGGCGTGCTAAAAGATGGTTAGTGCTATAGTGTGGAAAGAAGCTAAGGTGATGTACAAGACAAAATAGTACCCATGTAGGGATACAATAGAAGGATGAATTGTACCGTACGGACTGTGAGCAGGCTCTTAGAACAACCTATTACAAGCTAAGGATCGTACCATACGGACAGTTTCGTATCACGTACGGAGGCAACTATGCTCCTCATGGAGTAGGACTGCATAAGGAAAAGGTTCAGGCAACAAAATATTTTTTGGAGGATATGAATAGTATATTAAAATTTGCTCAAGAAAATATTAAGAAAACTTAAGATCGAGCTAGAGCTTATGTAGATCCTCACCGAAGAGACATGTCCTTTGAAGAAGGGGAATTGGTCTATCTTAAAATGCTTGGACAAACTGAAACCATGAAAACGGGATGATGTCCAAAGCTTTCACCCATGTATTGTGGTTCTTTCACAATACTTAAGAAGGTGGGGGAACAGGCTTACAAGCTCCAACTACCTGCTGGTAGTAAAACACATCCAGTTTTCCATGTAAGCAAGCTAAGAACGAAGCTGGGTGATATGGATAATCTAGTCTTAAATGATAAGATTAAGGAGCTATTCAGTGACCAATGTATTCCTCATGAACCAGAAAGAATTTTAAATGTTCGTAATAGACGAACAAGGCATACTATTTATCAAGAATGTCTGGTAAGCTGAACATGGGAGGAGTAAGCACTTTAAGAAAAAGGTTTCCCAATTTACAGTTAGACCTTTCGAGTGTCATTTTCGAGGATGAAACCAATTCTTAAGGGGGAGGAAATGTTACATTAATGAATGTAACTTATGCGGAAACATCACAAGAGATGACCGTCCGGGGGCCTTGGGCGCCCGAACGGGGATCGGGGGCCTTAGGAAGTAAGTGGAAACAAGGCCTTAAGTAAGTGAATTATAAATTAGTATAACTCTTGAGAAATTGACGTCTGGCATGATTCGACGCTCGCTTCTTCTTGCATCTTCTTGAGCAAGGCTGGGTGGTGAATCGGAAGGCTCTCGTGCTTGCCCATGACTTTACTACCCTAAATTAGGGTTCCCTCACAAGGTGACTCCTAGATAGACATATTTCCACACATGCTCCATTATGTCTCCCCCAAATGTGAATTGGTACATAGATCTAGTCACCCATGTTGGTGAAGCATTGAAGACCATGGTTTTGGTCTTCACTAGGTTCACTATGAGGTCTCTTTCTCTTCAAAAGATGCACAAAGCATCTAGATGGCATTGTAGTCCCTCCAGTGAATTTAAAGTGAGAACAATATCATATGTATACAATAATATTGGTATCAACACCCTTGTTGGGCTGGGTTCGGATCCTCCTCCTTTGTCAATGTAATTAGACACTTGATCTATATATAAACCAAACAATGTGGGTGAAAGCCAGCATCCTTGTTTCACTCCTATGGTAGTGTCAATCCTCTTTGATAGCCTCCCAAGTGCTATCATTGTCTCATTTAATGCATACATACCCTATTGTATACCCTTTAATACTCCAATATCTTGTCTCGAGCTCGACCCTCCTTGATAATGGCTCTAAGTATGAGGATATGGTTTAGCGTGGTATATTCGTGTTTGAAATCTGCCTATCCTTGTGCTCTCTTGCCTTGCATCTTAGCCCACTCAATGAGTTCATGCTCTAGTATAGATCCATATATCTTGGCCAAAGTATGGCTGATCATGATAGTCCTGTAGTTGCTAGGGATCAAAGGATCACCAGTCTTAAAGAGTGGAGTTATAATATTGTCTCGCTAGCTTATAGAAAAGCCTTCACATACTACTCTATTGAACATATGTGCTATTATGGGTGCTAGCGTGTCGCAAGCATGTGAGAAATGTTCTGCCACTAGCCCATCCTCATCCTATGCCCTCCCATTTTGTAATCTATAAATTGCATTCCTAACCATTTTCTAGGTGAAGAAAGACCGCTCTATTGGCCTATAGGCCTGTAGGGGCTGCGTTGGTGGTTGCCTTGGTAGGCCATATAATTATCTACCATGGTCAAGCCAAGCATCTGGTGATGTAATCTGTATGGGGGGCTGTCTTTCATGAAACATCTTCCATGCACTCTTGCTATCCCATTCCAAAAATAGCTGATATATCTCTGCTTCTACTTTTGGTACGTAGTCTTGTTTCTTCCACACAAGGCCTTTGAAGAACGTCTGTACTTGACGATGTGTTTGAGTGCCTATTCTACATTGGGGCAAGGTGTGTGGGAATGCATATATGGCTGATCTATGTATGGCCTCTACTAAGTCCCTTGTGCATTTCTCCAATGATTTGCTCAAGTCCAATGTATGTAAACTAGTTTCTAGAGAACCAATGTAGATGTGTGAGGTGTCTTCTACAAAGTAGTATTTGGGATGTTTAGGGAGGTATGGTGTTCCATGTTTCATATGTCCCCAAGAGAGCATGAAAGTTCTACAAAGTAGTATTTGGGATGTTTAGGGAGGCATGGTGTTCTATGTTTCATATGTCCACAAGAGAGTATGAAAGTTAAAATAACATGATTTGATGCTATGCCAATCGGTCTCTTAGATACCTTAAAGTTTTGGATGTTTGGTATCAACAGTGGTGAACCTATCAAGTAGTCCACAATACTTGTCCCCTCTTGTGATTCCAACATTTCATTCTCAGATCCTAGCCATTGTGGTAGACCATTAAAAGTGGCTAGTCTATGTGCACTTTCCAAAGCCAATAGATGTGTCCCATAGGTATTCACTTCTTTATCCTAGGCTCTCATGCGTAGGCCTATTTTATTTATGTGAATCTCTTTGAACATGTCATTATCATGCATATAAAATTCACTTTGTCGGTCTACACTGTGTGTATTGAAATCTCCCACTAATAATATGTCCCCAATGCTAGCATATCTCATGATATCCTTGTAAAGTACATCAAAGGAAGATCCATCTCGTGCGGCATAGGTCGAGTTTGCAAGAGGAAAGTAGCATATTGCAATGAATATATTCCATAGTCTTCTTGCATGGATCCTAATCCATAGATATTGTGCATCATTCTCTCTCTACATTGCATGAACTATCCCTTTGAGGTCTTCGTGGTATAGTATGACCACACCTCGAGAACCCCTAGTACTTCTTGGTTTTCTAGTTGTTGGACGAAATGCACTTTTCTACTTGTATCCCCGCATGTTTGGTAGTTGGCTACCTTTACATTGTTATGTTTCTGTGCACATGGCTATATCTATGTTTTGGAAGCTATCTTCAAAGTAACGAGCATCCAAGCATAGGGCTCCATTACAATGCCATAACGACATCCAAAGTTTCTCGTATGCCACCTACCATCATGCAATCCTTATGTCAGTGATGATGACTTGTCCATCCTTGTAAACAGCCCATTTTTCCTCTTTGCGAGCATCCAATACTTTGGGCATGTGTTCTTTGTGACGTGCTATTTGTGCTAGGGTAAGGTCCTCATCCAAAGAAATCTTCTCACCTTTGAGGGCTCTCCTCTCAGAGAGGAAGGTCTCTTTTTCTCTATGTCCCCAAAGCGAAGAATTAGAGCGTGGGACTTAAGAGTCCTCTTTTCCCACTCTCCAAGCACTAACTATATGTATATTAGAAGCCCCAATTTTGTTGGCAAGTGTCTTAGCATCTTCCTATGGGCTGTGCCTCTCCTCCCATCCTACTACCTGTACATGCAAAACCCTAGCCCATCTCCTAGTCTCTTCTTCCAAAGTAGCATTCATTACTTGAGTCTTGTTCATTGATGTTCCCTTATTCTTTTTTACTACCTCAATCCATGGGCTGGCCTCTTCTATCTGCTTTTGTGTTGTCTTTTGCCACTTTTGCCTATAAGTGAACCTCCCTTCCACATGCCTTCAATGCCTCATTCTCTTTTTGTAGTTATTTTTGCACATTTATTTCTTCTCTTAAATGTATTCATTTCTTCCCTCAATTCTAAGATTTCAGATTTGCATGCATCTACCACTTCTGCATTTCATTTTTCAGCGTGTACAGTTTGAACAGCATTTGCGTCCGCAATTCGTTCTTAATCTTTATCTACATGTCTTGCATTTCTTGAAGTGAGCAATGCGCAGTGGTGATGCAATGTCCTGCGATGAAAATGTTAGGTAGAGAGCAAAACATGAGCAAGAGTAGAGAGTGAGAGTCAGAGAGAGAGATGCACGATGTTCTTGGGTACAATTTGTTGTTTGTACCTCTTTAGGTTTTAGATAGATATATATGAAAGTACAAATGTGCTAAGGGTGTGTTCACACCCGTGCACATATAAAAGGCACGATAGCCCTTTATTCCCAACAACCTCCCACCTAAAGGCAATGTGCCTTAAGAGGATAAAAGAATCAGCTAAGTCTACGTATGTACAAAGCTGAAATACATATACCTATCCAACTCCCATCAAAGCTGAAATACATATACCTATCCAACTCCCATCATCTATCGGCAATGAGCAAATCCTTCTGCTAAAAGACCCTTAGTGAGAAGATCTTTTATTCTTGTACCCCTTCGCAACCAATCTTGCTTTGTACTTTGGCGAGGAACTAGAAGTGACCTCATCTTGTAAACCCATTTGCATGGAATGGTTTTCTGCCCTTTAGGCAACTGCACCAATTCCCAAGTGCCATTTTTCTCAAGATATTTCATCTATGACAACATGGCTTTATACCATTTCTTGTTGTCCTATCTGTCCATTGCTTCTTTGAAGCAAGACGGATCACAACAGTTTGTCAACACAACATAATCAACCACATTGTTTGCATCAGGAACGAATCTATCAGGTGGTCTAGTAGCCCTAGATGATCTCCTAACCCAACGATCATTGTTTGCCGGCTGTTGAGCTTGCAATTTTCCATTTTCAGCCCATGTCGTGGCATTTCAGCTTGTAGATCAGCATTAACAGCTTGTTGTCTAGGCTGTTCCTGCACATCCAGTGGCTCATCATTATGGGCAATGGCTGGCTGATCATTTCCAGCATTTTTTTCTACATTTGCAAGTTTATTTGTAGCAGGTATTTACTACTTTATTGTGGCACATTTTGCTGTCCAAAAGGTATTTCTTCCTGGAATACAACCCTACAGATGTCCTCAGCCTTTTTGGGCTATTTATGCATGCGATCTTCCTGGAAGAAAACATCGTTGCTACGTACTATTTTCCTCTTCTCGAGATCTCATAATCTATAACCCATTTCACCCTCGTCACCATATCCTAGGGAAATGCATTTATAGGACTTTGGCTCAAGTTTGTTGTGTTCTTCTTTACGAATGTGCACAAAAGTGTCGCAGCCAAACACTTTCAAGTGAGTGTATGAAGCAAGGTTGTCCACGTCCGATAGACTGTCCGACCTGTCCTATTCTGTCGGGACCTGTCCTGTTCCGTCCGGACCCGTCCGTTTGCACCGTGCCGTGATCCGTCCGGTTCACTGTCTGCAACCCGCCTTGAACGTTACACTGCAGCCCGCACGCGAGTCCTGACTCCTGTACGCCTGGGCCTTGCGGCCAATAAAGTTGTAAATGGTCACTTTTTGGACCGTTTTTCTCATCATTCTTACCTTTTTTTCCTTTTTCTTTCTTTACTTTTTTTCTTACATTTCTTTTCTTCTTCTCTTTCTCACCTTTCTTTTTCTTCTTTTCTTTCTTGAATCTTCTCTATTCTTTTTTTATTTCTTTCTCACAAAGACTCAAGAGAAAAGATTAAAGATTAAAGATTAAAGTTTTAAACTAACAAGTTTAAAAACTCTCCCTCACGCCCCCCCCCCCCAAAAGGCCAACCCTAAACCCCAAAGCTCTCTCTCTTTCTACAAAATCTCCCCTCCCCCACCATCTCATTCATCCTTTCAAGTTCTCCACACCTCCTACTCCTCTCAAGCTCTCCATCCTTCCTACTCTCTCAAGCTCTCTCCTTAAGTCCTCCCTTAACCTCTCAACCCTTCCAACCTCCTCCTCGGACCTCCATCAAGCTATAGTCTCTCTCTACTCCCTCAAGCTCTCTACTCTTTCCACTCCTTTCTTCAATCATCTCACCCTATCCCGTGGGCCGTGACCCTCTAGGCTCTCTCTATACATCATCAATTGCACCCCCTCTCCATGAGGCTTTTCGCTTGCATTGTGCCTACTTCGAACTAGTGAAGGAGAAATCCAACACTTGTAAGTGGCAATGCAAATATTGCCCAAAGGTCCAAATCTCATCCGTCACTCGCCTTCTCATCCACCTTTGCAAATTAGGAGGGGAAGCCACACCATGCCTCCGTATTTCCGACGATGTCTATGAAGATTGTTGTCCGAAATACTTGCCATTGAAGCGACGCAAAGGCCTTTCAAGGGCAAGTGAGGAGGTGATCTCTCTTGATCATAAGGTCTCGGATGCGGAAGACGATTCCTCTCCACCTCTCTCGATTTCCTCCGTTGGAGGGGCCTCTTCTATTCCATCTAGAAAAAGCCATTCGAGTGGTGCACCTATGCCCAAGAGACAAGCCACTCTTGTCCAAGCAATGGGGCAAGTTTCCGGTCTTCTCTCCTTTCTCAAGGAGAGGCAAAGGCAAGTGGAAATAGATATTGCACGCACCATAATTGAGTGCAATCTCTCTTTCCATATTCTCAAAGTGGATTAATGGAAGCGGATGGTGAAAGCCATTGCCGCTGTTGGTCCTTGTGAGGGATGGTACGGTGTCACGTATAATGACATGCGTACCAAGAAACTCGATGAGGAGAGAGAGAGGATTGATAAGTCTCTTGAGCCCATGCGTGCCGGCTAGGCGAAGTATGGATGCTCTATCCTATCCGATGAAATTTGTCCGCCTATTCTCTCGTGCACACCAAAATTTGTAACAAGCTTAGCACAGGACAATTGGAGCGACTAATTTATTGTTGCTCCAATTTACGCATGCTATGCAACATGCATGAGATGTCTATGGCAAGACAAGTATTGTATATCTAATTTTTATACTTCTTAGTTCATAACTTTATTCATAGATTATGAAATATATTTAAAGAAGTTTCATTTGTTTAATCTAAGTTCTTCATTCTTTAAATGTATAGATAAATGTGGATTCACTCAAGCTCTCTGCTAGTACACTTAAAAGTGTGACTCGTGCACGGTGGATCTCTCGGACTCGTGCACGGTGGGTCTCGCGCTGATAGCAATGAAACTTCCGCATCGGCATCCACATCGGCTGCCCATGATGCTTGTGGGGCCCTTAGATGCTACACGAGACGTGGGAGTGGCTCGAGAAGTACTCCTAGTTCGGCCCAAGAGGGCATACCTATCACTGCCTCTCACCTAGAGCTTAGAGAGCTCAAGTATGATTGCCAGGGCAATGTCATTAGTGAGGGTGATTTTGTTGAGGGTGATGGCTCCTGAAGCAATGACAAGGATGCTTTCACCTTCGATGTCGAGAGTGATATGAGCATCTAAAGTAATCATGTATCTTGATTCGGATTGAGCCATGGATGATGGCTTTTATCTCAATCCATTTTTGTACACTTTTTGTATGAGATTGCACATCTCGCTCATAATAAAGTTGTTGACTTCATTATTCATGCTACATAGTACACTCTCGAGTCTTATTTCAACTCTCTTTTACACTTTTGACTTGAATCTCTAAGTTTATGTTTTAATTTGTAAGTCTAAACATTAAGCATAGACTTAATATTATATGTATTTTTTCTTTCATCGGACGTAACATTAGACATAAGTCCAAGATTTATTAGTCCAATTAGTATCGTACTAGCATCGGGCTGTACTAATCGAACGTCATCGGATGTGACAACCATGGTATGAAGATGGCTTGCCCAACCATACTTCCTGAGGGATTTCGCCCCCAAAGACCTTGTTTGGTGACCGATTAATCACGTGAATAGCTGTCATAACAGCCTCTGCCCAAAAGCTAGGGGTTAATGCAGCATGAGACAGCATAATACGGATTTTATCCTGTATGGTCCGTTTCAGATGCTCTGCAACTTCATTTGGGGTGGATTATAAGGGGTAGTGAGCTCCCTCTTTATCCCCTTTCTGTCACAAAATGCTTGAAAGATCTTGGACACATATTCCCCACCATTGTTAGAGCGAAGACACTTAAGTGTCTTATCAGTCTGATTTTCAACCAATGCGAAGAATTTTTGAAACTTATCAAGCACTTCGTCCTTGCTACGAATAGGGTAAATCCATACCTTCCGTGTAGCATCATCGACAAAGTTAAAGTATTTCTATCCCCCTAAAGATAACCTTGGTATCTGACATACATCGGAATGTATTAACTCTAGAGGAGAAGATTTCAGCGAAAGAGACTTCTTACGAGACGTCTGTGCATGTTCACAATGCTCAAAATTAGCATAATGAAGATAAGGCAAGTAACCTAAACGAGAATGCACTTGCATTCCAATTTGACTCATGTGTGCCAACCGGCCATGCCACAAAGAAACACTTGGCTACTCGGCCATGGCAACATGGTCACACACACTAGATACATGGAGAGGATACA
This sequence comes from Lygodium microphyllum, assembly GCF_053477565.2. Lineage (NCBI taxonomy): Eukaryota > Viridiplantae > Streptophyta > Polypodiopsida > Schizaeales > Lygodiaceae > Lygodium > Lygodium microphyllum. The sequence goes on from NC_141141.1 coordinate 30,660,065, forward strand.
AGGTATCACTTTTACAACCTCTGGCAATCACTCTAGATTCCTTACAGATCTTCCATTTCCCATCACCAAAGGTGGTATGGAATCCATCGTCATCTAGCTGCCCTTTGCTAATCAAGCTCTTCTTGAGCTGAGGTACACGCCATACATACTGAAGTGTGAAGACAGAGCCGTGTTGAAACTGCAACTGCACACTACCAATACTTGCAATGTCACATGCATAGTTGTCCTCAAGATGGATAACACCATGTCGACCCCCTGTATAGTTAGAAAACCATTCACGATGAGGGATAACATCAAAGGAAGCACTGGAATCTAGAATTCAAGTGTGCATGTCATCATCCATATCTGCAAGTAAAACATGTGTACTAAAGTGTGAAGAGATAAAGAGTATGCCATTGCCATTGTCAGTGTCATGAGTGACTGCACTGACTTCTTCAATTTTGACACTGCTCTTCTTAGACTGACTCTCTTTCTTCTCTTGCTGTCATCTGTCTTCTTGCCCTTTCCTTTCTTCCATTTGTAGCAGTCACGTTTAAAGTGACCCTTCTTGCGACAATGATGGCATTCAACATCCTTACCACGTGATTTACTGCGTCCCTTGCTATAAGATGTTCCTTTCTACTGTGATCTGCCCCTAGTATGCAAAGCACTGGAAAACTTACTGGATGCATTGTTTTTCCAATTCATTTCTTCCATGAGTAGAGCACTCTCTACATCAGCATACAAAAGCATCGCATTAGAATTGTTCATAGCAGTCCTGAATGTATCCCAATTTCGAGGCAACCTCCTGGCTGAAAATGGAGTTAAACTCACTCAACTGAGTAGACATTGCTGTATCCTCTTTCATACGCAAATCCAAAAGATTTTTTAGGCAGTAAACTTTGCTTGCGGCACTCTTTTGGGCATACAATTCTTCCGGTCAAGTCCAAATAGCATAGGCAAAATCTAAACCTTCAATGTTGAATAGCAAGGCATTAGAAATTGATACCTTCATGGTTTAGGGTGCAAGCTCATTTAACTCATCACAGTCTTCATGTTCCATATCTGCGGGCTTTGCCCCTTTGGTCTTAATCGGTCTTGCCTGCTTCTTCTGCAACAGGATGTTATAGCACTGTTTTTGCCAAACTACAAAGTTATTTGCTCTTTCAAGCTTCTTAATGTGCATGAGATGATTGTTGTCACTGTTTCCGGCCATGATTTTCAGACCAAATGTGACAAAAAAATTCAGCAAATGCAAGCCCAACTTGTCACACAAGTGATCGAGGTACAAACAAGTACCAACCAACAATAAATAACCACGTAAAAGCAGAAATTTCAAATCTGCAAATAAATTTTTAGAAGCACTAAACCTTGTGCTAGAGCACTCCACAACTGATTACAGCTGTTCCAAGACAAATACATAAAATTACATGAGAAGTCCCAAATTTTAGCTGCAATTACTGTTGTACATGCACCCACAGGCAGAAAATTTGACACACATTGTCAAAAGCCCCAAAATTTTGTGCTCAAAGCATCAACCATACATCTCCACTGTCTCTGACATGCATATAATAGGCAAGTTTTGCCAAAATAGAGCAATTTCAGCAAAACTCCTAAAATTTTCCAAGTGCTAGGTGTCCAAATGGCGCACAAATTTCGCCCAAACAGCAAAAGCCCCAAATTGCATGGGTCTGGTGTGCACAAATTTCATTGAAATTGAAGAAATTTCACTTAAATGTGAAAAGCCCCAAAATTTCACGGGCAAATGTGCATTGATTTTGCAATTTCCGAGTCAGATTGTCCACTTCTGCAATAAAGTTCCCAAATCCAAGAAAAGCCCGAATTTTCTTGGGGAAAATTTGGCTTTGTGCCTTTGCATGTGAACACCTGATGAAGAAGAAAAAAAGAGGATGTTGACCTCTGCCCATTTTCTCCTGGCCTTGCGTGCCACGTTTGTGGCAACTAGTCTTGCTCGCCAGTCCGCGTTAGCATGGCTGCTGTCTCATTTGCAGCTTGAACCTGGTTGCGTGTTGCAGGGCTGGTCGCGTACTACCGTTTAGCCTAGTAAACCTTCCATGTCGCCTAGTTGGTTGCATGCAGGTTGTTGTTCGTCCAGTTGCAAGTCGCATGCCGCGTGTCGTCTACAGTGTTTTGTCTTTAGCGTGTGGCTTGAGCTTGGTCTTCTCAAACACATTTCCTAGTACTTGCGACCTGCCAACTGCCGTTCCACATCTGGGACTTGAAGCTCCTGCTTGCTTGCACTTCTTGCTCGCCTAACTCGCATCATTGTCTTAAGGAAGCGTACACAGCCTGTATGCTCTGATACCAGTTTGAAGTGAGTGATGTGCAATGGCAATTCAATGTCCTGTGATGAAAATGTCAGGTAGAGAGCAAAACGTGAGCAAGAGTAGAGAGTGAGAGTCAGAGAGAGAGATGCACAATGTTATTGGGTACAATTTGTTGTGTGTACCTCTTTAGGTTTTAGATAGATATATTTGAAAGTACAAATGTGCTAAGGGTGTGTTCACACCCGTGCACTTTTTTTCTTTTTGCAAGTAAAATGTGGCTGATTATATTAGTCAAAACAACTGATTACAACAGAATGCTCATGCTCAACAGATTAACTGGAGCTGATGCAAAGTCACCACTACATCATGTATACAAGCCTCTCAAGGCGGTCTAGGGGGGATGGGGGCAAGAAGCCATGGGGGGGGGGGGGGGTACATCGCCAGACGGGACTACTTGCCTGTATCACAAAGAATAGGCCCTGGCCACCCCAAGTACGCATGAAGTGACCACGGAGCTCCCAAGGAGCCCTGGACTCGCCTTGCGCCTAATCCCATCGGCCGCGGAGGGAGTGAATGATGGAGGTCCATAGCTTTGCTAAGGTCGCAAGTGCTGAAAGTCTCTCTCCGCCGAAAGCCACCTGGCATCGCGCCTTCCAGATATGCCATCTAGTAAGGCTCCCTATGATCTCCCATACCTCACAGCGGTCTGCTGTGGGCTCCAGTACTTGGCGGATGGGTAAAGCCTCCAGACCAACCACTGCGCATGACCTTGCCTCGATCATGAATATCGTGTCCTACATCCCGGCCTCATACAAAAGGTGACGGCCCTAGGTAACTGCATGCTAACAGAAAGATCCCCATGAAATACACCCACGGTTGGGGGCTATACGTCGAAGGATATGGCATGCTCCTCTCCACACAAGCTGCACCTCCTCACAAGACCAAAGGCAGTGCTTTGGGGTTTCTAGAGGCTGCTGTGTGCAGCGCTTACAACCTCCCTCCTTCTGCATCTGGGCAAGCCAGCTTCCCACCGCCAAACCTCCATGTGTCACCAGCCATGAAAAATACGACACCCTCCTCGGCCTCCAGCTATCCCATAGATGGCACCAGAAGGTCTGTCGGAAGGCCTTCGTGATGCTGTGCTCTGCCTAGTGCGTGCTACGTGACGGCGCCCAGTCCATATCCTTTTGCATCAGTACACGTCTGCCAATCCTGGCAGTATACTCTAGGAACTTGGGCCAATTTTTGGCAACCGCAGAGGCCGGCCATAGCCACTCTCCTGGATCCCACTCCAGCTCATCAAGTGGTCTACCCTCCTAGATCCAAAGGCGCCACTCCTTGACCTCCATCCAGAAAACATAGGGGTCCAGTCGCCAAGTCTTCCCCTGAAGACCCACCACCCGAATCCTCCTCCATGACCCGTGCACATATAAAAGGCACAATAGCCCTTTATTCCCAACATTTTTGCCTTTTGATTTACTATTACTTCGGTCTTAACCTGCTCTTGTAATTGTTCCAACTCTCGTCTCATAATTCGTAACTCAAAGCGAATCATGAGATGAATTTCTTCATATTTCCTTTCATTCATGGTACGTGAGGTCTTTCGATGCTTGTTAGCTGTTGGGGAGATGGTCTAATGATGAATCCTACAGTCATACGTCTTGTACCATATGTTCTTAGAAGGGGTGTTAGACATTGCTTCCATGGATGGTTTTGTTAGTTTTTGATCAGATTCGTCTCCCGAAAATTCATTTGCCACGGTTTGATGCTTAAATTTGTCTGCATTATCCATTCCTCACACACTGTGCAGCTCCACTCAGCTTTTACTTTACACCCGTCAAATCAGAGAAATGTCTGCGATTCCTGCAAATTTTCAAGTTTTCCCTAAACCCCTTACAAAATTTTGCAGGCTCAGTATTCTTTCACAACCCCAAATTCCTTCACACTGTTTACAGTCGTTGCAAAATACAAGTTGCAGCCACAGTCACTGCATTACTGCATAACAGATTCACGTCAGTGTGTGGTCTTCTATCTGGTCAATTTCGAGTCCAAAGGGTATAGGAGGGAGATGACATCTATGCTTCACACCAATGGTGCTAGAGACGATGTCTAGAAGTCCTCCTAGGTATCTCATGCTACCTAACACCATCTTGTATAGTGTGTAGATGCCTGAAATCATGTCCAATGGGATACTGAGTCTCTGCAGCCTCTGTGGTAGTCTATCTCATGGAACTGTATCGAAGGCTAGAATCTAGAAAGCAGCAGTAGAGTCTGTTCTTCCTAACTTTAGCCTGCTTAATCATGCCCCTCAAGGTGGAGATGTGGTCGTGTAGAGAATCCCTGTTTGAGTCCAGCCTATGCTACTGCCCTCAATCTCCCTCTCTCTGCGGTATGTGGCCTCTTTGGTTTTGGCTTAACTGGGGTACTTTTGTTGGCCATTGTTTCTCCTGTGGCCACTTGGGTCACTTCATGGTCAAATGTCTAGATAGAAAGAGTACCTTGGTGGATCAGCGCATGGACAAAGACTAGAACACGCTCTCACCTTCTAATTAGCAGCAAACTATATAGTGCAGTTAGTCCAAAGGCAAGCAATTGGCTCCTTCCTTAGTTTTGGAAAAACAGGGCTAGGGATGGACGCTTGTCGCAACAAGGGAAAAGTGAAGGAGACTTCAATGCCCCCAACACCTAGTGACCCTTCTTCCTCACAAGAACCCTCCACACTTGTATTGCCGAGACCAATCCTTTGATGCATCCACGGGCCACGGCTCGAGTTTCTACCCTTGCCTTCAAACAACTACAATAGCAACACTTTAGCTAGCCACCATGTGTCAGTGGTATAAAGACAAAGGATCTGCAGTCCCCCTGAAGAGCGACATCAACCACAGCTTGCTTGTGGCCTTTGATACTTTTGGTGGAGTCATCACTCCATGGGATTGCAAGTATCTTGATTCCACCTCCCACACTATAGATGTGCCTTCATTCTCACGGGCAGAACATCGGAGGCCCAACACCTTTGTGGTGTTGTGGGACTTCTTTGAGGATGGTGTATTTGAGACATTGGTGGTAAAGGCACAAGCTCACAGGACAAAATCCTGATAAAACTCTTTATTCGTGTTGGTCTAGTTCCAGGGTGTCTGTTGCACTCTCATCTTCTTGCAGTTACTGAATCCATTGTCCTTGGTTTATACATGATGGTCTAAAGCCACATTGACTTTGTAATATCATTATCATGGACTTTTTTTCATAATTAATATAATTAGCTATTACAAAAACGAGAATCCCTGTTTGAGTCCAGCCTATGCTACTGCCCTCAATCTCCCTCTCTCTGCGGTATGTGGCCTCTTTGGTTTTGGCTTAACTGGGGTACTTTTGTTGGCCATTGTTTCTCCTGTGGCCACTTGGGTCACTTCATGGTCAAATGTCTAGATAGAAAGAGTACCTTGGTGGATCAGCGCATGGACAAAGACTAGAACACGCTCTCACCTTCTAATTAGCAGCAAACTATATAGCGCAGTTAGTCCAAAGGCAAGCAATTGGCTCCTTCCTTAGTTTTGGAAAAACAGGGCTAGGGATGGACGCTTGTCGCAACAAGGGAAAAGCGAAGGAGACTTCAATGCCCCCAACACCTAGTGACCCTTCTTCCTCACAAGACCCCTCCACACTTGTATTGCCGAGACAAATCCTTTGATGCATCCACGAGCCACGGCTCGAGTTTCTACCCTTGCCTTCAAACAACTACAATAACAACACTTTAGCTAGCCACCGTGTGTCGGTGGTATAAAGACAAAGGATCTGCAGTCCCCCTGAAGGGCGACATCAACCACAGCTTGCTTATGGCCTTTGATGCTTTTGGTGGAGTCATCACTCCATGGGATTGCAAGTATCTTAATTCCACCTCCCACACTATAGATGTGCCTTCATTCTCACGGGCAGAACATCGGAGGCCCAACACCTTTGTGGTGTTGTGGGACTTCTTTGAGGATGGTGTATTTGAGACATTGGTGGTAAAGGCACAAGCTCACAGGACAAAATCTTGATAAATCTCTTTATTCGTGTTGGTCTAGTTCCAGGGTGTCTGTTGCACTCTCATCTTCTTGCAGTTACTGAATCCATTGTCCTTGGTTTATACATGATGGTCTAAAGCCACATTGACTTTGTAATATCATTATCATGGACTTTTTTTCATAATTAATATAATTAGCTATTACAAAAACGAGAGAGAGAGAGAGAGAGAGAGAGAGAGAGAGAGAGAGAGAGAGAGAGAGAGAGAGAGAGAGAGAGAGAGAGAGAGAGAGAGAGAGAGAGAGAGAGAGAGAGACGCGGGCGCCTGCTCTCGTCAGCAGTCGGACCTGTTCCGCTGTCGTCCGCTTACCCTGCGGGCTCCGTGCCTGGTTTGCGCCTGTCCGCCCTGCGCATCAGGGTTTCTGCCCGCGCCCGATCCCTTCCCTGCGCCGTTGCTGCCTCGCCCCTCCTGCAGTCGGACCTGGGCCCTGTTGAACGTCGCCTCCCCTGCCTTGGTTCGTCACCTGTCCAGCCCTGTCGTCCTCTGCCTCCCCTGTGGTTCGCCCTCTTGCACGTGCACTGTCAGGGTTGTGCCCTGTCACTCGCGATATTGGGACAGGCTACGACTAAAGCCGCTTCTCTAGTGCATATCCTGTTTTGCCTGAGAAGGCGAGAGAGAGAGAGCGAGAGAGAGAGAGACGCTGCCCTTGCCCGTCAGCCACCGTGGTGGTCGCCCCAGACTTTTAACGCCTGCAACCTGTCCGTGTGACGTCCTGAGGGTCGTCCTCCGCCATGTGCGCAACCAGCTTATAGGGGCGCAGATTTCTAACTCAGCCGACACTGATCTGCACTGTGCGTCAGTTCTTCTTCGAGATCAGCTCGTCACACACGATGGCTGGTTTGGATCTGGATTTCATAGACCAAACGGTGGCAGCACTTGGCCCGGATTCTGATGCTGAGGAACCGGAGGATATGGTTCTGTGCATTGAAGAATTGCCCCCGGGTCCTGACATCCAGCCTGCGGGTAAACGTACCAAGCATACCCCGGAAGAGATAGGTGATACTCAGGATCGTTCCTATGCGCAGGTTGCTTCGGATTCTGTGGACTCTCAGGAGGTGGACTGGGAGCATCTGTTGGAATTTGCCAACACTCTGCTTGGCGAATATGTTCAACATAATCAGGAAGCCTTCTTTGACTCTGCTCCAGACGATGTTCTGGAAGCTACCGTCGACCCAAAAACTGTCCTACGCTGCTTTTCGGTATTTTATGATCGCGCGGTGATACTCTTCTTCACTGTTCGCATCTCGCTGCTTTCCCGTATTCGCCAATGGCTACAGAGTCTGCTACAAGGGGAATGTGTTGAAGAGATTTTTGTTGGATCCCGAGGATTTTTTGAGGTCCTGTTGAAAACAGAGACGCACCGTGCTGCTCTCCTGTCTAAATTGCCTTTGTTTTTTGATTGTCGGTTGGTTCATGTGGTTCCATGGCGCCTGATGGCAGATTTTCAGCGCCTCCTGCAACGTGAATGCCCTGTGTGGGTAGAAGTGGAAAATTGTCCGGCTGTTTATTGGCCGCTATTGAAGGATGCTATGGCCGCTGTGGGCACGGTTCTGGTCCCTCCCAGTCTGAGGGCTGTGAATTGCAACCGCTTGTGCATGTTATGGGATACTGCAAGTAAACGGCTTGCTTGGTTAGGCCTCAATTGCTCTGGCATGCATCCATTACACTTTCGTTTGAAATGGGGCAATTTTGCAAGCCATTGCTTTTCCTGTGGACAGTTGGGGCACTTTATGGTTGAATGCCCAGAGCAACAACACGTTTCAGATGCGGGTCATATTGCTCCGCCCATGGAAGATATGGTGTGTGATGCTCTGTCGCTGGATACTATCCACCCGCCCCAAGTTTTGGCCAAAGGTAAACAACAGGTTTCGGGTCTGGATTCCCGTGCCACTGATTGGGTTGAAGTACGTGCCAAAAAAGGCAATAGGATTGGTGCTGGCATGGAGAGTACTGTGCCTACTACCTCACAAGACTCCATGCGTACATATATGCGGAGGAAGGAAATGATGTCTTCCGAGCGCTCTGCTCCTGCTATGGTTTCCTCAGCCCCCCGTCATCTTCCCGCCAGGAAAATATATTCGGATCGTCTAAAGGGTCCACCTGCACAGTTGGCCTTTGATACCAGAGGCAACGTCATTACTCCGTGGAACCGTCGTTACCCACGTTCCAACCCCAAGCAAGTAGATATGCCGTCTACTTCCAAATCTGGTCCTCAGAACTCTTTTGCGGTGTTGGCGGATTTCTTGGATGAGGGAGTCTTGGACATTCTCGCCGACAAAGTCAAATCGAGGCAAGCTGTGCCTCGTACCTGATTGTGTTTTGTATACACATGAAAATAGCCACATGGAATGTGCGAGGAATTTGTTCTCGCCATAAGGAACATGCCATGTGGACTGCATTGTATGAGAATCAGTGGAATGTCCTGTGCGCTGTTGAGCACAAGAGTCACGGTGACGCCGGAAAAGTTGTGGATTGCCATGGCTTTCGTTTGTTCTATGGAGGAACACAGGCCATGCATTATTCGGGTGTGCTCATGATTGTACATGCCAAATATCAGCCTGTTCTTATTAAAAATGATGTTCATGGCCGCTTTTTGGTGGTTGAAATCTTATTCGAAGGGGAAATCCTATGGTTACTTGGCCTCTATGCTCCAAATGATTCGTTATCTCGCCGGGAGCTTTGGTAGACTTTGCAGACTTCCTTGTCACTTGGTAGACGGGGCTTCTTCATGGGGGATTTCAATATGTGTGTTGATTCTTCCCAGTCTACATCGGAGCACTCGGTCATGGATGCGCCGGAAAGTCGTATGTGGCAAGAGTTGGCTCTTGCTGTTCTTAAGCAAGATCTTTGGTCCTGGCTACACTCGTCTTCTCTAGGCTTTACTTTCCATTCGGCCCAGGATGCCACAACATGGTCGCGGTTGGACGGTATATATATCTTGCAGAATGATGATTTTCTGCCTGAGATGCTCGAAATAAAAGTGTTGCAGCAATATGCCTTGTGGGACCTTCCCTCTGCAATTCGAGTTGCTTGCACAACCCATTGCCCCTTTCAAGCAATTTCTGGAGAGACTCCCTTTGCGTTTCAACTCGTCCTACTTAAAGCATACAATCTTTCAGGGCTATATGCAGCAATTGCTTGACAGATTCTTCTTGGACTTTTCCTCTCAGGGCACTGCGTCATTTGAAAGATTGCTCTCTAATGTGCAGCGGGTTGCTCGGCAATATGGGATCTATCATGCCTCTCTTTGTCGGCGCCGTCGACAGGCAGCGGAGGACCTGCTGGTTTTGGTTCGCTCCCTGCTGGTGGACACTCCGGATGATGCATTTCTGCTTGCACTGGCCATGCGGGTGGCCGATCTTATTAAAGAATTCCAGTTAAAATCGTATCAGCAGGCCAAATTGCAACATCTGACAGAGACTTTGCAAGATAGTGCATGTCAGACCTATAAGTTCTTTCGAGCTCTCCATGCCTCTCCTGCTCGAGAGAATATGACCAGACTCGAGGATGCACAAGGCCACCTTATCCTGGATCCACAGACTATTGTGCATATGTGCACGAATTATTTCCGTGACCTTCTCGGTTCCGCTTCTCCACCTTCAGTCCAAATTACTCAGGCCCGTTCGGTTTTTTATGACCTGGTCCGCAATCAGCTTCCGCAGGACATGCAAGCTACTCTGGAGTCAGATATTGGTGAAGCAGAGGTTATGGACGTCTTGTTACACTTACCCAAAGATAAAAGTCCGGGTTGGGATGGTCTCACCAATGAGTTCTTTGAAGCTTTCGCTACCCAACTGGCGAAACCATTGCAGGCTTTGTTTCAGCAGGTGTGGGAAATGGGGATCATGCCTTCCTCATGGAAACAAGGACTTATTAAACTGCTTCCAAAAGTTCCTTCGCCATCTAAGTTGACACAGTGGCGCCCAATTTCTTTGATGGGTTCAATGTACAAAATCTTTTCCAAAGTAATGGCGAATCGGCTCCATAAGCATCTCCCTGCCCTTGTGCACCCTCTCCAGTATGGTTTCATTAAGGGCCGAAATATTCTACACAATGTTTTGAATGCCCAATTGGCCATTGATTATGCCCGGCATTCTAACTAGGAGGTAGTACTGATTCAACTGGACCTGGAAAAGGCTTTTGACTATCTGGATTGGTCTTTCGTTTTGCTGACCTTATGTCTGCTATGGGCTTTGGTGCTCGGATGTCTCGTCTGATCTACACCATTAGTGCTGCGGCGTCTTCGCGAGTCATGCTGAACGGAGGTGTTACTGAGCCATTTGTCCTTGCCCGTTCTGTCAGACAGGGGTGCCCTTTGAGCCCTTTATTCTTTGCCCTTGCGACACATCCAGTTCTTTCCATGTTATCACATATGGCCGCCTGTTCCTAGTTGGCCGGACTGTCGCTTCCTACAGGACAACACTTCATTAGCCAATCCCTGGTGGATGATACCTTTATGATTTTGCGTGCGGACAAGGATAACCTTCGAAAAGCATTGGATGTTTGGGGTCTCTTTGGTTAGGCGTCAGGCCTTCGTATCAATGCGCTCAAATCAGCCATTCTAAGCTGCACGGAGTCGGATTTGCAGTCCTTGGACTGGCAGGGTCTGGTTGTTCCTCGAGGTTCCATTGTCAGGCATCTTGGATACCCTTTGGGTGTTGATGTTCCCCCAAAACAGCTTCTATAGTGGATTTCTCAGAAAATGGTGGCCAAGTTTATGTATTGGAAGTCTCAGGCCTGGCCCTTTCATGTTCGCCTCAAAGTAGCCCAGATAATTATATTGCCCATGCTCACATATTTCTTGCCATTGTTGCCCTGGACTCCTACGACTCTGAATGCTCTTACTCAGTCTATTCGCTTCATGCTATGGAAGAAGGACTCATTGCATGCAGGTATTTCCTGGATCTCGTGGTCGCATGCGTGCACCCCCAAATGCATGGGTGGTGGAGCTATTTTAGATGCCCAAACTCACATCCAGGCACTTCGTTGGTCCCTTTTCCGCGCCATGTGCTCGGATCATCATCATCCGTGGGTCACTATCGCCCGTTATTTCCTTGAGGGCCATGGGCTTCGGCATGGGAATACCCAACTCCGGAGTTCTTGGTGGCACGTTCTTAATGCTGATTCGCGGTTTTCCAGTTCTTCTTCATCGCTGCTTACTCATTTGGTGTGTTCCTGGAAACACGTCCTTCAAAAGGCTCAGTGGCACCCAACGGAGAATCGCTTGGCTACTAACTCTTTTCAATTGGAATTACTGGCAGTCTCGCGTTTACTTTCGTGGGAAGGTAAACATGAGCTTAGACCACAATTCGACCGGATGGCACGTTTGGGCTTGTCTTCAGTTGCGGATGCCACCCTTGCCAGTCGCAATGTGCTTATATCGTTTTGTACTGCTAGGAGGCTTTTCAGGATCCCTCGTGGATATAGGCCTTTATGGGAACAGCTTTTGACGGTGCTCCAGAGCAGACAACCCTTTCCTGCTATTGCTTCGGATCATCCCTGGCAGGATTGGGACCTACAAGGCCGGCTGCATTTGAGCAAAGCTTCTGCTAACCAAGTGTATCATCTTCTGATTAAAGATAATCAATGGCTAGTTACCAAAGCAAATGCTTTATGGGGATTGCGTAAATCCCGGTCATGGTGGAGGGCAACTATGATGGAGGGCTGGGTTAACAAGACACCCTTTAAATACAAAGTCTTTCTTTGGAGAGTGATGATTGGGGGTCTTCCGCTTGCTTCGGCTCTTTCCAAGCGACGAATCTCCAATGGCACCTGTTTCTTTTGCACCACTACTATGGAATCCGCCCGCCACCGATTTATTTCTTGCCCCGTCGCTACGAAAGTCTGGTTTTTTTTGTCGTCTGTTTGGCGAGGGGTGGTTGGTATCACACTGCGCCCCTCTCATTGGGTTTTTGGCCGGCCCAAATACCCTACTCCCGCACAGCCACATATGAAGCTCATGTATCACTTTCTTCGATACTGGGGCTGTTGGCATAACTGGACCATTCGGAATGCTTTTCTGTTTGACTCCACCCATAATGTTCAGCGGCATATTGTGAGGCTTAAGGGCCTCTTGTATTGGCAGTTAGCTCTTCTCCATCGTTCTGATTTGCTCTCTACGGAGGACTTCCGTCCTTGGCATATGGCAATTTCCTCCGCATCCTTGCCATGACATTGTAACTTGTAGTACTTAGCACCTCTTCACATGATGGCTTGGATTGTCGTCATGTATCCTGTAATCAAGTAATCTTGTATTTTTTTTCGTAATTAATACAATTACCTTTTACGAAAAAAAAGAGAGAGAGAGAAAGAGAGAGAGAGAGAGAGATGAAATGAAATGATATATTAACGTCTGCAAAAAGGCAAAAATGACCTATGCGACCATGGGTTACAGTCATTTGTATGATGATACAAGTGTGAACTGTCTGGAAAACAGTAAATGGAAATGTAATAAACACTACAAGAAGACTAAAAGCTATAAGGGAAACTCTAGCTGGAAAATTAAAGACTCCTAGCTGATATGATCTCATGGGGATATAGAGGGCTGACTTTGAGGAATAATCTCCTGTATCTGTCAATGGAAATGTAATCAACGCTTGCTTCGAGGTCTGGGATGTCTCGATCCCCTAGCTGGACAGTTTGATCAATCAATACCCCCTATGTATGTGTAGATAACTGAAGCTGTGGCTGTGCTGAAACTTCCTGGGTCTCTCTCACAAAGAAATCTGTATGCTGCCTTTGGATGGGATCTTGGTGTAGTGGAGCTGTTGTACTTCTTTTGGGGGGGGAGAGAGACAGAGAGAAAGAGAGAGAGAGAGAGAGGTGTCTGTGTGTACACGTACACATATATAGACATGCGTGTGCACTTGTGTACATATACATATATATAGATGTGTGTGTGTGTGTGTGTGTGTGGATGTAGATATTTATTAGGTTGCTGATGATTTTGGCAGTGGAGCCTGGACAAATAGAATGTCTGATAGAGTAGAGCGTGGCTATATCATTTATGAAACTAGAGCTTAGCCAATATCTTTTTTCAAATCATATCTTAACAATCTATTTGATGGACTGTAGGAGAGAAAATGTACATTATTTGTATGTTCCAGTTTTACAGATACCTGGATGTGCTGTTTTCTTCCTTTGCAGTGGGTGGATTGTGTGGCTCAACTTTTGCGGCTTTACCCCCGTGCATTTGAATTCTCTTCGGTAAGGACTAATAGCTCTTTCGGCCAGATTTAATTTCAGTTTCCTACCCTATATATAATTTCAGCATGCTGTTACTGCAGGCATTCCTAGTGGAGATGATCGATTGTGTGTTTTCATGCAGATTTGGTAACTTTCTATGCAACAGGTATATTAACAAGTTAAGGTGGAACTTCTTTGGTTTTTTTTTTTTTTTTTGGGTTTTTTGGGGGGGGGGGGGGGGGGGGGTGTGCAGGGACCAAGTTCAGTTGTGAAGTATTATACTGCTACAAATAGGGCAATCTTCAAGATTATGATGCTTTCCAAGAGAAGTGTTGATCTGAAATGCTTATATCATGCTTAAATCTTGAGATTTTTCCTGGTGCTTTTAAAGAAAACATGCTTCAAAGAAATATATTAATAACAAAGGTCCTTTTAATAAAATTTAGAAACTCTTAATAATGATTTCAAATGTGAAATAGTTTACTATCGTCTTGGAGATGTGAGATGTGTTGTTGTGGTTTAAGTAAACAACACCTACCTAAGCTTGATAGTTGCAATCTAAGTACGTACTAAGATAAATGCTGATTTGGAAAGCTTTTATCATTTTTAAATCGTGAGGTTAAGTATATGCATGGTCCTTTTAGTAATCTGAGCAACTCTTTTATGTCATCTATTAAATCATGCTATACATGCATATTCTCCATGGAGAATCACACTCAAAGCCCATGCAAGTAGGCACAAATATGACACAAATGCCATTAAACCTTCTTTTTTTTCTTTTTTGTGGGGGGGGGGGGGAGGATTCAAAGTACTTTTAATTCATCAATGTAGTTTTTCTAGTTCATATACTTGGTTTATTTTGCAAATTTTGAGCTCCTCTTTGAACAATAGAGAAGAGATGCAATTTTCTAGGATAAGTGCTTTTGTTCCTGAAATTCCAGTATTTATCCCATTCAATTGGGTCATGATGCTCCTTGATTTATCAATGTAGTTGTTGTGGTTCATACACTTGGGCTTGTTTTTATAGGAAGGATTGCTTCATGTTTTGTTCTTCTACAGTGACTTTATGACATTTGTGCTTGGGTGGTGGTCTTTTGGAGTAGAAAACATCATGTTTATTTTGCAAGTTTTGAGCTCCTCTTTGAGCAATAGAGCAGAGATCCAATGCTCTAGGATAACTGAATTGGGTCATGATGCTTTCTGATTTATTTATTCACTCGGCTATGTAGAAATTACATGGCACAATGTATAGAATCCATGCAAGGAGTAGAGAACACATAGTAAATATGAGAAGAAAAGAAACTACTTTAATTTCAAACGAATTGATACAAAGATGGCTCTGTCCACCCATGTGCTTCCACTGTGAAGCTTAGATGGCGATCCAGATAGATGATAGGCAAGAGCTTAAGGCTAGCTAGAAGAACTCTGACTGAGTGAAGGACTGATTGATGATGGATTTAGAGGGGTCTTCCTTTTATAGCACGGAAAAGTAGTTAGGAATATTCCCTTTATCGTCGCGGGTCTCCCCGTCAAGGGGACCGTTGGCTCCCTTGCCCCCCCCCCCCCCCCCCCCAAGCTAGGGGCCATTTCCACAGCTCACAGACCCCAAAACAGGGGCTTGTGATAACGCCCATACCTCGCAACTTGATGCATTGTGTCTTGACTTGCTACCTGCATAAGTACTCTATCTAATCCAAAGGCTAGATCCACAATGGTCACCTTTTTGTCATCTGGTCACAAAGACCTCATCTGACATACAAGTCAGGACCCACCCAATGTCCATGCTCACGGATGGCTTCTCCTCATAATAGCGTTGACATGAATTGCGGCATCTCCTCCATGCCCTTGGGATACAGTCGATGGCGTGTACTATGCTGAAATTCATATTGTGCTTCCTCTCGATCTTGGCTAGCTTGCTGGTACCTAGCGAGCCACGTCTCCATAGAGGCATGGTGCAACATACAAAAGCGATTCACCTTCTCCTCCATTGCAACATCCATTATTTTTTCTACCCCATTTCCAACCACCACATCTTTGGTCAGTCTATCATCGTCCTTCAGCGACCATGCATTTTTTGTATGGATCCATCGTTGGTAGCCATTGTGAAATATGCAATAGTGCCTCAAACACCAACCCACCTTCAGCCATGCTACCTTCTAGCTGAGCTCGTTGTTGCACAAAGCCTTTCGGGGTTTTCATGAAGTGCTCCAAGAAGAACATGCATCGCGTATGGATAGGTCCAGCAATCTCCACTTCATCTACAAACAAGAAGGTGGATTTGTATCGTGAGCATGCTGGTAGCCAGGTATTTCTCAAAGAGACAGACTGTCTCCACTGCTCCCCGCCTCGTGGAATAGTACTAGTGTACCTCGAAATGGTGTTTCGGTAGGTCCGAAACGGACCGGCCATTTCGGACCGGGACGAAAATGGGAGACCACTGTTTCAGCGGTCCTACGGCCTGTTTCGGGTGGTTATCCAGCGCGACGAAACTTGTTCTCCTTCCCGACTTCGGACTTGCACGCGCGGCACACTAGCAGCTCTCGCCTCCTCCTCGGACCTGTAGCTCTCGCCTGCTCTTCCTTTTTCTCTTTCCCTTTTTCTTCCTCTTCCTCTTCCTCTTCCTCTAAGCTCTTCTTCTTCTCCTTCTCCTTCAGACTTCTCCTTCTTTTCCTTCTTCTTCTTCTTTCTTCTTCCTTCTTCTTCTCCTTCTTCTTCTTCTTCTTTCTTCTTCCTCCTTCTTCTTCTCCTTCTCCTTCTCCTTCTTCTTCTTTTTCTTTTTCTTTCTTATTCTTATTCTTCTTTCTTCTTCTCATTCTTCTTCTTCTTCTTGAATCTCCTCCTTTAATCCATTACCTAGGTCCTGACTTCTAAAGGCTAATCATATCATGGTGCTGGACCCATATTGGAAGCACGTCACTCCAATCAAGGGATACGAGGGCTTCGGCGGATCAAAGAAGTGGCGGTGCAACTATTGTGGATTGGAGAAATCGGAGAGTGTAACGTGCGTGAAAGACCACTTGGCTTGCGTTTCCAACAAAGACATCGGGCCTTGTGCAAATGTGCTGACAGAAGTAATAGGAAGTCTCCATCTTTGGTGCCGAAAGCATATGGATATTGAGCTAAAAGATGATGAATCAACATCACATTGGGCTAATGAAACAGAAGTGGGGCAAAGAGAGGCTAGTGGGCCTAGTAGCGCTAGCCTAATTGGAGGTGCTAGTGGCCCATAAAAATGAAATGCTTCCATATCCGTATCGGGGCTAAGTGCAAAAAGGACTCCGTCGCCATCTTCTAGTGGTGGTGGGCAAAAGAGCTCATTGCATGGTGCAAGTGTTCATGTAGGACTTCAAAGACAGGCAATTGTGGAGGCAACTAGGGAACTCACACGCTTATTTATTTGGTGTGCTATCCCTTTCAATGTGGCCACTACACATCAATGAAAGAAGACAATCAGGGCAATAAGCTACATAGGGTGTGAGTGGGAAAGTCCATCCACAGATGCATTCGCACACGGGAGCTTCAAAAGGAGAAAGCATTCATAGAGGCCCAACTGGAGTCCTTGAAGGAGACATGGGTGAAATACGGATACACAATATTATGTGATGGATTGTCAAATATGCGCTGAAGGAATGTTTACAGTATTTTGGTGTCTTCATGTAAAGGCTTCATGTTCATTAAGGCCATCGATACCTCTGCCTCAGGTCTTACCATCACAAGAGCTTTCATTTGGGAGCACATGCGACATGTCATCATGGACATAGGAGTCCAAAATGCGGTGTAGGTGGTGACAGATAATGGAAACAATTGTGTGTCAATGGGACGTATGCTTGAGGAGGAGTTTTCTAGCATAGTATGGACTCCATGTGCATCCCATTGCCTTGACTTGCTTATGGAAGATGTTGGGAAAATATCTTGGGTGGATGACATTTTCAAGACGGTAACAAGCGTGGTAAGATTTGTGAAGAAGAGGCCATCCATCACAAGCATGTTTCGAGCCAATAGCACACTTGAGCTATTGAAGCCCTCCACTACTAGATTTGCTTATATGTTTATTGTATTGGAGAGGTTGATATAAGTCTGTCCAAATTTGATACGGACCATTGCATGTCAGGAATGGCTCACATGGAGTGATAGAGACTCTCCAAAGGTTCGTGCTTTTAGACGTAATATTTTAAATGAGAGTTGGTGGGTTGAGGTAGAGGCATTGGTGAAAAGTCTCGCTCCTATTTACACTGTATTGCGCATCACTGATATGGAGAGGAGTACTTTGGGGCTTCTATATGAGTATATGGATAAAATTGGCGAGGCCTTGTTTCGCAACAGCTTTTTACCCCAAGCCAAGTAAGTTTTTGTCTAACTTTTAGACATGTAATTATTTGGTATTAACAACTTCTTGATGATTGATCATTATTCTAATTTCTAAGTTTTTAACTTATTTTATCTATAGGGTTGATGAGATTCATACAGTGTCGAATGTACGATGGGATTGGTTCCATAAACCAATCCATGCTGTCTCACATATCTTGCATCCCCTTTGGTGTAGCGAGGAGCAGTACACTAGCAAGAAGTTAGAGGAGGGCTTCATGGAGTACATGAGGTGCCTCACAGGGGATGATATAGATATGATGAGAAGAGTAGAGGATGATTTGTTGGCATTCCGCAATCATTCTCTTCATTTTGGCGGAGGCTTCGAGACACACAGCTTCAGCCCGTCTCTTGGTGGAAGAAATACGGAAATTGTGGTCCTACTTTGGTATGTGACTGGTGACTTTTATATTTTAAATCTTGATTATCTAATACATTATACAACCTAAGTAACAAGTTTTGTAATCTATTGCCCACTCAAATGTTGATTTTGCGGCATGCATATTAGCAATTGCCAAGTACTTCAATCTCTTAAATTTGAATAGAAACGCATTGCTATTCGGGTTCTTTCGCAAGATTGTAGTTCAAGGCCTGCTGAGAGGAATTGGAGCACATGGGCCCTCTTTCACACCAAAAAGAGAAATAAGCACACAACTGCCCAACTAGAGCATTTAGTGTTTTTGCCATTGCAATCTCCAATTTCTTGAGAGGACCGCTTTGTCCCCTAAGCCTTCACAAGTAAATTGGTAATGATTAGTATTATGTATAATTAACTTTTTAAACTTGAGTCCTTGACACTTGACATTGCCAATTTGCTTGGAAGTTGGATTATAAATTGTGATATGTATGAACATTGAACATATTGAATCTCCTCTCATATGACATATCTTCGTCTCGTTCACCTTTATAGGTGAATGTTAACAAGATTGATATAGAGAAGGTGCGTGACATTCTGCAAATACCATAGGAGGAGCGGGATGTCTACTCAATGCTCTATGAGGAGCTATCGGCACCGGTGCATGAGACTTGTACACAGAGGAGGGTTAGAGTGAGGGCTACATGTGGTCATGCATTACAAGCAGAGTTAGAGCCAGAGTCTGAGGACGAGGATGAGGCAGAGGTTGTTTCATCAACTTCTCCATGAGGGTCCTCGAAGTCGGACGAAGAGATGGTGCACAGATCCTTAGAGTCGAGATGAGTCATGAGTCTTAAGTCATGACTCGTGATATATAGAAGTCCAGACTAGAATTGCCAATTGTTCATTGATATTACTTATAGCCTCATTGGAATTTGGAGCCTTGACAGATTATTCACATGACATAGTTACTATCATTATATCTTGATCCGATTTATTATGCATCTTGATTCTTGTTCCATTGTTCCAGATGTCAGACTTCAGTTTTCATTGCTCTTTAGATCATAGATTATTCATGAGTCATAAATTCTAATTCATTTTGTTGCCTTAAGTTTTGAAAATTGAGTCTTAATTCTGTTAAGCTATCTTAAGTTTCAAGTTTCAACCATTGAGTCCTCAGTCTTGACTCCTCAATCTTCACTTGTGAGTCGTAACTCGTGACTCGTGAAATGTGTAATGAATCATGATTTCAATCATATGACATAAAGACTCAAAGTTTTGTATGAAATTTGGATGTATGTGGTTGTAGGCATTGATATATTTACATACCCACATATTACTGTGTTTTTTAAAGTGTACAATCTGAAACACCGTTTCTCTGTTTGCAAATTTGGCAGAAACTCCGAAACTCCGGTTTTTCCCGTTTCTGTTTTCCCCGTTTCCGAAACTCCCCCGTACTATGGGCCTTACAACTTAGAGCACAATGGATCTTTGGTGGTACCTTTTGAGGGTGGGGCATTGAGCATATCTAACAAGCTATTGAACTCTTAAAGCACATGTTTGATCATTTTCAAGTGAAGCTCTCGATTCTTGGATCTTAGGTGCAAAACTCATATATGCCATTGTGGCGGGTAGAGAAATGCCCTAATGCAGAAATACAAATACAATTGTATGACAAAGCACAAAATGATAATAAAACACAGTTAGGGTTAGGATAACTCAGAGACAATGAACAACATGAATAATTGTGAATGAATGAATCTGAGTAGTAGATACACTATGCAATGAATGAATAGTGTACCTCGAATTTGTGTCTCAAGGACCGAGGCAAAGATAATGAGCTAGAGAGTGTGTCGTACTCGAATGGATCCCAATGTCCGTTCTCACAGATGGCTTCTTCTGATAATGGGGCCTTACAACTTAGAGCACAATGGATCATTGGTGGTACTTTACGAGGGTGGGGCATTGAGCATATCTAACAAGCTATTGAACTCTTAAAGCACATGTTTGATCATTTTCAAGTGAAGCTCTTGATTCTTGGATCTTAGGTGCAAAACTCATATATGCCATTGTGGCGGGTAGAGAAATGCCCTGGTGCAGAAAAACAATCGTACGACAAAGCACAAAATGATAATAAAACACAGTTAGGGTTAGGATAACACAAAGATAATGAACAACATGAATAATTGTTAATGAATGAGTCTGAGCAGCACACACACTATGCAATGAATGAATAGTGTACCTCGAATTTGTGTCTCAAGGACCGAGGCAAAGATAATGAGCTAGAGAGTGTGTCGTACTCCAATGGATCTCGAAATGCAGTAAGGCAGCTTCCGAAGACATCTGAGAGCAGCAAAAACAGCAGTTTAGATACCGGTCAAAAGACATGTAGAGGAGAGAGAAAATCTGCAAATGCAGCCTTTGATGATGGGCGATAGGTTGAGTGGCATCAGATGGATCAAAATGCAGCCAATAGGTGATGAAGAAGGGTCAAGTGGCATCAGAGAATCCCAAACACAGTAGGAAGCTAATCATCAAGATGCTGCAGTTGCAAACGCAGTGTGAAATCAAGCCATCAGGCTGAAACACAACCTCCTTGAGTGGTGGTCGCAACAACAAAAGGGTGTAGCCCATAGAAAAAAGGGATGGGGGACGGGGTTGGGTACGGGGTTCGGCCAAAACCAGGGAACGGGCACAGGAGGGGTAACAACATATTAAAAAAATGCATTTTCACATATAAAATAGTTTTCAGCTCATCACATTGGACTCTAGTGCAATGAAATATAAGCATAGTTTGAGCTTTAAAAACATCATTTTTCATTGAAATTTATCAGCATATTGCATAAGGAACATGAGATGAGCAAATGGCAAATACAAACCATATGGATAAACTTTAACAATCAATGTATTACAAAAGAGCATGTGTCCAAACTCCACTATGACCTGTCATTGTTAATGTGACATGAAAGCTTAAGAGTTCAAACTTCAAACTTCAAAGATAGGAACTAAAAACAAATGTTCAAGGAGAAAAAGAGTCAACATTGAGTAGTAAAAGATGAAAGACTAAAGTAGCTTTATCATTCATGACATCATGTAGGCCCTAGGGTGTAGGCAGCAGCCAGCTAGCTGCTAGGTTGTAATCAGCCATTAAGCAATATACAAAATGAACTTTAGCATTGAATTAGTCCAAATCTAAAGGAAATCAATAATTATCATCATCTGCAACAAAATGAGCATCTACAGGCTGTGCCATGTGGCAATAGGTCATGACATCTTATAGACAATTGGCAACTGGATACCAAGCTATAACCAGCCATAAACCTAGAACCAACATACAAAATAAACTCTAGCAAGGAATAAGACGAAATCTAAAGGGAATCATCATCATCTCCAGCAAAATGGGCATTTGTTGCTCTTGAAGTGCTAGCCTCATGATCATGGGTTCCATGCATAGTCTCCATAAAATGAGTATGCTCCTCCTCTTGCTCCATCTCCCACTAGGTAAATGTATTGGCCTATGATGTAACACTTCTACAAAGCATTCTCAAGTTGGCACTAACAAAGACCAAATCATTTGCTTTTTCTACTCCAAGGCGATTCCTCTTCTTTGAAGCAATATGACTGTAAGTGCTCCATAATTGCTCCAAGCAAGAGGAGCTCACTACTTGACTTAAGATACGAACAACCAACTTTTGCAACTCTGGCCCATAATTGCTTCATAATTGCTCCAAGCAAGAGGAGCTCACTGCTTGACTTAAGATACAAACAGCCAACTTTTGTACTCTGGCCCATCTGATCCAAAATCGTCCCACCATAAAGGTGCCCCACCCTGCATCGGTCATGTAGAGCATCCGCACAACCATACGAGTTTTTTGCTCTCCTAGAGAGAGCAAGTTGATCTCTAATTTTGCTCCTAGTGTCAACATCAGGCACCATGCGCTCAAGAATTTGCCTTCAATAGAGATTGACCTCAGCATCATTTTCTTGATCCTTACCCTGAAACTCAAGGCCCAAAACAAATGCAGCTGAATGCAGAGGTGAGCTATAGACATTCCACCTCTCAATACACAAATCATGTATCTCCTCATATTGCTTAGCATCAGGCACTAAGTCTTTTAACTTTTCAATCATCCTATCCATTGCCTCGTACACTTTGCCAATACATGGCTGCATACCATCAACGAGTCTCAACAACTGTACAATAGGCACAACCATTGCATCAAAATTTTTTACATTATCCCAAAATTCATTGCTCTCTGCATTTTCTCTGCATGCCATGCCCATAGGAGTGACTGTCAATGAGGAAGTACTAAACTCATCACTAACAAACAACTGTCTCACTGCACCCATGCATTCTTTGAGGTGTCCCAACATCAAAAAGTGTAAAAATTACACGGCGCAGTGAACATAATCTAAGAAAGAGATAGAGAGTACACAACAGACAAAAGGAGAATAACAAAATTTCTTTATCTCCAAACAATCGATACAAAGATGGCTCTATCCACCCATACGCTTCCACTATGAAGCTTAGATGGCGATCTAGACAAAAGATAGGTGAAGAGCTTAAGGCTAGCTGGAACAACTTTGACTGGGTGAAAGATAGATAATAGATCACTGTGAAGGGGTTTAGCTTTTATAGCTTGTGAAGGGGGTCATGATGGATGACCTTCCATATGCACCTGTGTCTGTTGACTTTCCATGTGCCCATGTGTCTGTTGACCTTCCATATGCACATGTGTCTATTGACCTTCCATGTGCACCTCCACTAGTTGGCTAGGGAATACCTTTATCATTGGCTAGGGCCCCTGATAACTCTCTTACCCCGCAACTCGATGCAATGTGCCTCGAGTTGCTACCAGCTTAACTACTCTGTCTAATCCAAAGATTAGACCCACAACGGTCACCTTTTTGCCATCTGGTCACATAGACCTCATCTGATACACAAGTCAGGACTCAACCGATGTTCGGGCCCACATATGGCTTCTCCTCATAATGGGGGCCTTACAACTTTGAGCACCATGGATCATTGGTGGCACCTTATGAGGGTGGGGCATTGAGCATATCTAACACTCCCCCTCAATGTCCACCCGCAGGTGAATTATATCCTCGGTCCAATGCCAAGTCTCTGAAGATGAACTTGAAGCAAATCCATCGTAAGTGCTTTGGTGAAGATATCCGCCCCATTCTCCTCTGTTGGATAGTAGACTAGTTCCACCATCCCATCATCGATCAAATCACGCACATAGTGATACTGGATCTCTATATGTTTGGTGCGCACATGAAACACTGGATTTTTGGCAATGGTGATGCAACTCTGATTGTCACATCTCAGCACAGTTGTTCTTCATCCTGCACTCCCATATGCCATAGGATCCTTCTCAACCATAGTGCTTCACATGCAGCAAAATAAGCTGCCTTGTACTCTGCTTCGGTAGAAGACAATGCCACTATTGGCTGCTTCTAACTAATCCAAGAGAAAATTCATGAACCTAAAGAGAAACAATAACCAGAAACAGACTTCTTGGAATCACAGTCTCCTGCCCAATCCGAGTCACAATTCCCCACAAGTGAAGTTCCAGAACTGTATGTGATACCATAGTCAAGAGTTTCCTTCAAGTATCTGAGCACCCGCATCCCAGCTTTCCAATGACTCTCATGAGGTTTGTTTGAGAACCTGCTCAAAACACCAACAAAACTCATATCTGGTTTGGTGTTACACAAGTAGATCAGACTGCCGACCAACCTCCTGTACCTCCCAATGTCTACTAGTGCTGATGTATCCTCAATGGATAACTTTGCATTCACCTCCATAGGTGTAGCTATTTCCTTGCACTCAGTCATGCTAAACGCCTTCAAGATCTCCCATTGCATACTTCTTCTGAGAGATGAAGATCCTTCGTGGCTCTTGCCAGACTTCAATGCCCAAACAATAGTGCAGCAAGCCTAAGTCTGTCATTTCAAACTCAGATCTCAAAGCCTTTCGAGTTTGGTTGATCATATCTTTATAGTCACTTATAATAAGAAAGTCATCCACATATATGACAATCACTACAGACTTTTTACCATCCTTGTAAACATACAAGTTAGCATTTGAGGCACATCTTTTGAAGTTTAAGCTTAAAAATAACTTATCTATCTGCTAGTACCATGCTCTGGGAGACTTGTTTTAGCCCATACAATGCCTTCTTCAGCTTACACACTTTGTTCTCAGAATGGGGGGCCTCAAACCCTGGTGGCTGAGCCACGTACGCGTCCTCCTTGAGGTCACCATTTAAGAACGCTGATTTAACAACCATTTGGTAAACTGGCCATTACTTGTGGGCAGTCACTGCAAGTACTATGCGAATAGTGGTTATTCTAGCAGTTGGGGCAAATGACTCTTGAAAATCAAACCCTTCAACCTGTGAAAATCCTTGGGCAACTAGTCTGGCTTTGTACTTTTCTAAGGTACCATCAGCCTTGTACTTTACCTTCCAGATCCACTTGGTGCCAATAACCTTTCACTTTGCTGGCCGATCCACTAGCTCCCAAGTGTCATTCTTCATTATGTTATCATACTCGGCTTGCATAGCTGCCTTCCATGCTGGATCTACAAGTGCTTCTTTCAAGTTAGTTGGCTCCTTTACTTCTCTTGTAATCTCAGCCATCAAGGCCATATTGACTATGGGAGCAGAAGCCCTCCTTTGCTTCTCTATTCTCTGAGACCTCCTTGGTCTGTCTGCCTTCTCCTCAACAGATACAGGTATAGGCTTATTGTGGTCATAGAGTTGCTTCACCCAACGCAGCAATGGCTTTTCCGGTGAGATGATGTGAGGTTGATGAATTTTTTTCTCATCATTTGAAGATGATGCTTCCTCCTCCTTAAGGATAGGGACAGCTCTTGGGAGAGGTTCATAGTGGACTACTTCTTCGCTTGATGATAAAGTGGAAGAACTTGCTTTCTCCTCCTCCACTATATGCGGCTCCTTCTTGAACACCACATCACGGCTCGTGATGATCTTCTTTGCCTCTTGGTCATATAATTTGTAAGCCTTCTGCTCATCACTATAACCCAAGAAGATACATTTTGTACTTTTTGGTTTTAACTTGTTTCTCTTCTCATCTGGTACATGTGCATAACATTCACATCCAAAAATTCTGAAATGTGAGACAGATGGTTTCTTACCAGTGTAAGCCTCATGAGGTGTTTTTTCCTTGAGAGTCTTTGTGTAGCTTTGATTTAGAATGTAGACTGCAGTATTAACAACTTCAACCCAAAAATGGTTAGGCAATCCCTTGCCCTTTAGCATGCATCTTGCCATCTCCACAATGGTGCGATTTCTATGTTTCACAACATCGTTCTACTGAGGTGTGTGAGGCATCGTCAATTGACGCTTGATCCCTTTGCTCTTGCAAAAGTCTTCAAACTCCTTTGAGTTGAACTCACCACCATCATTTGTTCTAAATTTCTTCACACTTTTCCCTGTTTCATTCTCAACAAGTTTTAGCCATTCTTTAAACTTACCAAAAGCTTGAGGCTTATCACGAAGGAAGTACATCCACATCTTCCTACTGGGGTCGTCGACAGTCAACATAAAATAAGAAGATCCCCCCAAGGCCTGTGTAGGCATCTTACCGCACAAGTCAGCATGCACCAACTCTAGAGGAGCTTGTGCTCTATTCTTGCTTTCTTGTGGAAATGCCTTTCTCTGTTGCTTGCCCATCATACAAGCTTCACATGGTTGCTTCAATTCAGTCATTGTAGATAGGTGAGCAACTATACCTTGCTTTTGCATCTCCTTTAACACTACAAATCTGATGTGTCCAAACCTTTCATGCCAAAGCTTACTTGTGTCCACTCCAGCGGTGGCTGTAAGACCACTTAGCTCATACATGTTCTTCTTTCTGTCTCCTTTGCTAACAATTTTGCCAGCACTGTGTCAAGAATTTATGCACCTGTTTTCTTTAATAACAATTTTGCCATCTAAGAAAGAGATAGAGAGTACACAACAGATAAGAGAAGAATAACAAAATTACACAACAAATAAGAGAAGAATAACAAAATTTCTTTCTCTCCAAACAACTGATACAAAGATGGCTCTATCCACCCATGCACTTCCACTGTGAAGCTTAGATAGCGATCTAGACAGAAGATAGGTGAAGAGCTTAAGGCTAGCTAGAACAACTCCGACGGTGTGAAAGATAGATAATAGATGGTTGTGAAGGGTTTTAGCTTTTATAGCTTGTGAAGGGGGTCATGATGGATGACCTTCCATATGCACCTGTGTCTGTGAAGGGGGTCATGATGTTGACATTCCATGTGCACCTCCACTTGTTGGCCAAGGAATATTCTAGGAAATATTCCCTTTACCATTGGCTAGGGCCCCTGATAACTTTCTTACCCCGCAACTCCATGCAATGTGCCTCGAGTTGCTACCAGCTTAACTACTCTATCTAACCCCAAGATTAGACCCACAACGGTCATCTTTTTGCTATTCGGTCACATAGACCTCATCTGACATACAAGTCAGGACTCAACCAGTGTCCGTGCTCACATATGGCTTCTCCTCATAATGGGGGCCTTACAACTTTGAGCACCATGGATCATTGGTGGCACCTTATGAGGGTGGGGCATTGAGCATATCTAACAAAAAGTTGTAGGCAAACCGTGTGTTTGAATACTTCATCTTTTTTAACCTTTTTGTAAACTCATAGTGAAGATATTGGTGATTTAAAATAAAAGTAACCATTTGATTTGCATCATGTATCACAGGATGGACCCATGATAACTCACCAATATTCTTCAAAAGGTTATTCAAGCAATGTGCCATGCAATAAGAAAATGTGATATGCTTATATACTCCTTGAACAACGGCATCTGCTGCCCTATTTGTGGGCTCACCATCAGCCACAAAACCAACCACCAAATGTGGCCCAACAATCTCAATGGCAAAGGTCCACTCTGCTGCAAGCTGATCTATAGACTTCCGAGTCTCTGAAGCATCATGGGATGACATAAAATACATCTCCCCTTGAGAATAAGCTACAATGTCACTCCACCCATTAGCAATAAGTGTGATGCAAATTTTCTCCCAATCTCTCTTTATGTTTGCTGCAGCTTGCTCCACAACACGCTTTTCCTTATCGAGCAAGTAGTACGTAAAGTCTCAGAAGAGGGAGGCACATAGTTAGGTCCATACTCTCCAACCTTCTTCAACATGGCTCTAAAGTATTTTGACCTAGGGACATAAAATAATAAACACAATAATTATCATGGAGACATGATTTTAGAATAAGTTATAAGTTTATATTATATAAGTTATAACCAAGTCATAAATTTAAAAATTATACTATTTAAGGGAAAAAAATGTAAATACTAAAGATTTGAGCATATCAATTTGTCACGACTCAAAACCTAGCTATATGAAATGCAATATGGTCGTGGTAGAAGAAACGAGCCACTGCTCAATCTATCTCCTCTTTTCTGATTGGGTCCCAACTTCCCTCGAGAGTAGTCTGGCGTCTAATGGTCGAGGACGAAGGCACTGATGGTGAATATGGACTCAATCCAATGACTCCATGTGGTGTGAATGCCACACTCGCTACTGTAGATGAAGCTCTAGGCCTATCAGTTGTTGTTGTTGTTGCCGTTGCCGCAAGTGTAGCTGGATCGACTGCCACTCGTACACGCATCGATGCAAATAGAGCCTCTTGTACAGCCATACAATCTAGAAACTCCCTTCTCTTCTTCGGCGTAACATTAGGACAAAATTGCACTTCCAATCTTGGCTCATGCAATAAATGGGTCCTTATTTTATTTGCGCCACTTGTACGTCGATATGGACACAGCTTGCATGACCAAGGGCGTGATCCACCTTTACTTGATGGGCGTTCAGCATTTACCTCATCCCACCACGACCATGTGTCGGTGCATCTGTGAGAGTGCGCAACGGAAGAAGAAACATGAACATAGAGGAAGAGAGAGAGAGAGAAAGCAAAAAATGAAGGAAGAAAATCTGAACTGACTGTAATGAATGCTGAATACAAAACTGTGGACTGATCAGTCCCTGCATGCAGCCCGAAACGTCAGTGAGGGCACCAGATCCGGCTAATGATGATGGCAGCACCGAAGACGGAGGAAGATGATGGAGTCGGAGTGTGCACTTGCCAAAGGAGGAGGGAAGATGATAATAGAACTGACTGCCAAGTGGGAAATGGCTATAAATAGCCAAAAAACTCAAAAACTGGCCGACCTGAAATTTGAGGCCATAAATATGTCCGACCAGCATTTAATGCTGGTAAAAATGCTAGGAATGCTCAGAAAAATCCCAGAAAGGGTGGACAATGTCTGGCAGGTGAGGCAGGCTGAAGAATGAAGAAACTGCCCCGGGAAATGCACATAAAATCCCAACTGGAGGAGAAAATGCACTGAAATGCAATAAACTGAGTGCTCTAGAATGAGCTACCTTCTCCGTCAAAACAAGTGATAGACAAGTCAGAGCTCCTAAAGTCCTCGTCTGATTTAGACTGAGGCTCACAGGCAGGAGATGACAAGGCATAACAAACATGACTACTAACACCCCCTCAGATCCTGAATGTGGTGGAAGGCCAAGGGAGAAATGGATCCTGGGGTGGCAAGAGGAATGCCAAGGTCGATGAAGTCCGTCGATGAAGATTGCAGATGAAGAAATTCCTCGCGATCCTCAATACAAATGGCCTGCTCGGTGAAGACAACCCAGGTACCAAGCCTAGTAAGGCCATAGATTGAGAGGAGTGGAAAGCCCAAGTCAGGAACATAAAGAGCGTGGGAAAGGGAGCTCGACGCGCGGTCGGGAAATAAAGGCAAAGTGCCAACACCACAAATAGGCACCGAAACAATGCCACCAACAGTGACTGAACCCTCAGAAGGGCATAGATCCTGCAACAAATCACCTCGCGGAGTCGTATGACTAGAAGCTCCACTATCAACCAGCCAAGGTCTCTCAGAAGATAAGGCAACCACTGAAGAAGGCTCCTCCAAGTCAACAATATGAAGGAACACTGACTCATGGGTAACCGCTGGAGTAGAGGTAGAAGGCTCAGATGTTTTAGCTCCATCCTTCGCTCCTGGACGAAGGTGAGGGTACTTCTTCCAACATTTCTCCTCTGGATGTGTCCCCTTCCCACAGTATGGGCATTTAGGCTTCTCCGAGTCAGAGTCAGAACCTGAAGAACTCTCCTGTCTTTTAGCCTGTGACTTCCCTTTCTTTTGTGTCCCCTCTCTCGAACCTGCAACAAAAGCTTTGATGGAGGTGGATCCACTGGCTACCTCTTTGGCGCGCTCGTCATGCTCCTAAACAAGCGGGGCAAGCTCCTCCCATAGAAGCTTCTCATGGTTCCTCGATGTAAGAAGGCTGGTGTAGAAGACATCAAAACAGGGAGATGGCAGCTGAGTCAAAAGAATCATGGCCATATCCTCGGAAGAGATCATCGTGTCAAGGGACGCAAGCTCATCCCTCATGTCCTCCAACCTGTTGATATGATCCTTCATGGAAGAAGAATCATCAACAATGAGCATTCGTAATTTCTTCTCGAGAGTAATCCGATGGGCAAAAGTCTTCTGATGCTACAAAGAAGCAAGCTTTATCCACACTTCCACTGCTTTCCGCAACCTGTGCACATGCACTAGGACAGAATCCTGTAAGCTCATAAAGAGGAAAGATTGAGCTCGTGAGTTGAGCCGATCCCATAAGGCCGCACGATCCATCGATGATCCAACGGTGGGTGTCAGGCGACTCAGAAGATGAAGAAGTCTGAAGACTAGAGGAATTTAGTCCGACACTCAATTGGCACGAGATCCGTTTCTCCTCCCAGCCTTGCCTAGTTAATTGCTGGCAACTCTCATCGTGATCCGATTGCCAGCCGTCAAATCTTGGTGAGTCCTACTATTCTTGGACCCTCTTTAATTCTAGGCTCCCCTAAACCCCGTTCGGGTGCCCAAGGCCCCGGACGGTCATGCCTCGTGCATGTTTCCCTTAATTTACCTTATAAATATAACATTTCCTTCCCCTTAAGAATCGATTTCGTCCTCGAAAACGATACTTGGAAGGTCTAATTGTAAATTGGGAAACCTTTTCTTTAAGATACTTACTCGCTCCCATGTTGAGCTTTCCTCTGAACAATCTTTCCACTTAACCAAACATTCTTGATAAATAGTATTCCTTGTTCGTCTATTACAAACATTTAATATTCTTTCTGGTTCATGTAGATTAGATTGGTCATTTAATAGCTCCTCAATATTATCATTTAAAATTAAATTATCCAAATCACCCAGCTTCTTCCTTAACTTACATGAAAAACTGGATGTATTTTACTACCAGTAGGTAGTTGGAGCTTGTAAGCCAGTTCTCCCACCTTTTTAAGTATTGTGAAAGGACCACAATACCTAGGTGAAAGCTTTGGACATTGTCCGGTTTTCATGGTTTTAGTTTGTTCAAGCACCTTAAGATAGACCAATTTTCCTTCTTCAAAGGAGATGTCTCTTCGGTGAGGATCTGCATATGCTCTAGCTTGATTTTGAGCTTTTTTAATATTTTCTTGAGCAAATTTTAACATACTATTCATATCCTCCAAAAAATCCTTAGCTGCCTGAACCTTTTCCTTATATATGCAGGAGCTCTAGGCTGAAACCCATACATTAACACAAATGGACTATATCCAGTGGAAGAGTGCTTGGCACTATTATATGCAAACTCTGCTATCGGTAGATACTCTTCCCAATTAGTTTGCCTTTTACTTACATATGCCCTAAGCATATCTTCAAGGATTTGGTTAACCCTTTCAGTTTTCCCATCAGTTTGCGGGTGATCCGCCGTACTCATGCTAAGTTTAGTATCCAACTTCCTAAATACCGCACGCCAAAATTGACTATCAAATTTTCTATCACGATCAGAAACTATATTTGCCGGAAGGCCGTACAATCGGTATATGTTCTCTACGAACAATCTAGCCAATTCTGGTGTTTTAACATCAGTTGAAGTTGGAATGAACCTAGCCATTTTGGTTAACCTATCCACAATCACCCACACAGAGTCGTGCCCCCTTTGTGTTCTGGGTAAAGCAACAATAAAATCCATGGAGATACTCTCCCATTTTCTCGAAGGAATCTCTAGTGGATGGAGAAGTCCTCCCATTTTCAATCTATCAGCTTTATTAACCTGGCATTTATTACATTTAACCACATAGTCAAGGACGTCCTTATTCATTCCAGGCCAATAGAACTGCCTTTTAATAAGACTATAAGTCTTATTAACTCCTAGATGTCCCGCGCTAGGGGTATCATGACACTCAAAGAGTATCTGGCGCCTTATTTCTGTATCTTTCGGGACACATACCCTACCCTTGTAGAGTAAATAATCATTATCAATTGTAAAATTCTTCCACTTGAATCCGGTTTGAGAAACCCCTAATGCTCGACCTCTTTGCTGAACATCCTCAGATATTCCTTCCTCAGTAGAAGCACTTTCATTTGGATCCCCATTTTTTATTGCTTCCCATATGTTGGAATATGCCGGATCAACCTGGCATTTCCCTTTTAAAGATTCAAGCAAGTTGGAAGTGAACTGAGTAAAACTCAATTCATTAATGATGGGCATTCTGCTGAGTGGATACCAATGTCAGGCGACTCAGAAGATGATGAAGTTTGAAGACTAGAGGAATTCAGTCCGACACTCAATTGGCACGAGATCCGTTTCTCCTCCCAGCCTTGCCTAGTTAATTGCTGGCAACTCTCATCGTGATGCGATTGCCAGCCGTCAAATCTTGGTGAGTTTTACTATTCTTGGACCCTCTTTAATTCTAGGCTCCCCTAAACCCCGTTCGGGCGCCCAAGGCCCCGCACGGTCATGCCTCGTGCATGTTTCCCTTAATTTACCTTATAAATATAACAGTGGGATCTCCACTGGACGGGAAATAGGGTGTGTAACAAACTCCCAAAGATCGAAGGTATCAAGGATACACTCCACCTTACACGACCAAAGCGAGTAGTTGGAACCATCAAGTCGGTCTTCTTTGGGCAAAGAAGGGAGTACGGGCACCTGTATAGAGGGTGCCATGGAGGGCATATGAAGGCCAGCAGAACGAGCCTTCTGTGAAACATGGAGAGAACAGGGAATAGAGGGATCTCGGTCAAATGGGCTAGGTGACCTCCGCACGAAAGTCTCTCCATCTCTCAGAGGAAGGAATAGAGACCTCATCCTCTGAATGAGCAAAGAACTGGTGATAAGACATCTTCGTATAGAGGTGATAAGACATCTGCAATCACCAAACAATCTACAAGCAACAGATAGTCAAGATGGAGCCGCCTATGTCAGAAAAGACCCAGAAGATGCTGTCGCCTGCAAGAGGAGAGAGAAAATGTTGCCGCCTGGAGAAAAAAACTGTTGTCTATCCTCCAAATGATGACACCTTCTCCTCTGCTGATGTTGACCACCTCCTGTTGGCTGCGTTTGATGCAAACGCAGGCTGCAAACACCTAGAAAACTGTCGCCTACTCCTCCTGATACTGCAAAACAACAAAACGCAGGTATGGAAGGCTGCGTTTCAGCCTGGACAGCAGCGCCAAGGGCTGGAAAGGAGGGAAGAAAGGCTACACTTGATGGTGTCCTCCTCTGCAATGGAAGCTCTCCTCTGTGCTCTCAGTTAGGCTCTGATACCATGTGAGAGTGCGCAGCGGAAGAAGAAACACGAACACAGAGGGAGAGAGAGAGAGAGAGAGAAAGCAAAAAATGAAGGAAGAAAATCTGCACTGATTGTAATGAATGCTGAATACAAAACTGTGGACTGATCAGTCCCTGCACGCAGCCCGAAGCGTCAGTGAGGGCACAGATCAGGCTGATGATGACAGCAGCACCAAAGACGGAGGAAGATGATGGAGTCGGAGTGTGCACCTACCAAAGAAGGAGGGAAGATGATAATACAACTGACTGCCAAGTGGGAAATGGCTATAAATAGCCAAAAAATCCAAAAACTGGCCGACCTGAAATTTGAGGCCATAAATATGTCCGACCAGCATTTAATGCTGATTTGACCAGCATTTAATGTTGGTAAAAATGCCAGGAATGCTCAGAAAAATCCCGGAAAGGGTGGACAATGTCCGGCAAGTGAGGCAGGTTGAAGAATGCAGAAACTGCCCCGGAAAATGCACATAAAATCCTGACTGGAGGAGAAAATGCACTGAAATGCAATAAACTGAGTGCTCTAGAATGAGCTACCTCCTCCGTCAAAACAAGTGATAGACAAGTCAGAGCTCCTAAAGTCCTCGTCTGATTCAGACTGAGGCTCACAGGCAGGAGATGACAAGGCATGACAAACATGACTGCTAACAGCATCTGCCTCTCCCTCTGACCCGACGAACCGGTCGTGAAGAAGCCATACTGGTTCCTCAGTTTCTCATTGCGGGACCCAGGTGCCTGATGTAGGGAGGCTAGTAGTCCAAGCTGCAAGGAGCAAGAAGAAAGAGAAGATGATGATGATGATAGTTAAGAAGAGGAGGAGGAGAAGGGGACAAGAAGAAGAAAAAGAAGAAGAAGAAGAAGCAGAAGGGCTGTGGGGCTGCAAGGCGGGTAGTAAGGTGGGCAGTAAGGCGGACTCTAGGGCGGGCTACAGGGCGCGCAATAAGGCGGGCTGTGGGGGGGAGTGGGAGTTGGCAGTTGGAGCAAGTGTCGGAGGAGTCGCGAGTCAGGCGAGAGATGCGCGAGGCGGCCTAGCAGGAGTTGCACAAGAGGCAAGACAACCCAAAAGCGGAGGACGGTCAATCTCTCCCCAACAGGCAACACATCCCCGGGACGGAGGAACGGACATCCCCTTGTGACGCTCCTGAACGGGGACGTCCCCCGTTCCACCTCCTCGTCCCGCACAGGCGTCTCGTCTCGAGACGGCATTCCAGCATCCTAGGGGCCTGGGACGAGCGTCCCCTGTTACTAGAATGTAGCCAGCGCTAGAAGGTTGGAAACAGGTGCCAGATAGGTGTAGACAATGTGGAGCAGCTTCAGCTAAGGTGTCCTTTGTGAACGAGGTGTGGGCAATAAAGCTTTAGTACCTGAAACCTGCAAGAATGAGATTGGATTGAGTGGGAGGGAAAACTTTCTATTTATAGAAAGTGTAGAGCCTCCCAAATTAGGGTTTACACGTGGGACATTGAAACTCCCTTGAACCACTCCCGTTTAAAGAAATGGTTAAATTTCTTTATTAACTTGAGTTTTGGGGCTGTTTAATTAAGGCTATAATAATTTAGCTCAACACCCCCTTTCTCATCCAAAACTAGAACCAGAAAGGGACTACAAACAAGCCCAAGCTTGTTTTCTTTTCTTTTTACAAGGCGTCCCATCCCAAAGCAGCTAGGGCATTCGGCAAAGGGTGCACGTTGGTTGCCCAATGACCTACCAAGACTACAGAGGCAATGATTATCTTACCAAGGGAGCTCAAGTGTTCACCCCAAAGAGAACATATCATTGGATAAAGGGTGCTCGTTGGTTACTCAATGGCCTACTAAGTCCCACAAAGGGTGAAAACATAATGAACTATCTTTTTTTTTTTGGAGGAATTTTGTTGTGTTTTTAAAAAGATTCAGTATTAAGTGAGGGTTGTCAAGAAGTATTTGGTCAATTGAGTAACAATGTCCCAAGGGAAGATAGGGATGGTTAGTCTCCTAACCTTCACAAAACAAGCAAATCTATCCCAATCACTACCGGGTGTCAGTGATGAAGAAAATAGACTAAGTGTGAATGAAGCAAAATATGAGGGATATATAGAGGCAAAAAAGAAGTGTGGAAAGCAAGCAATAGAGACTCCCTCGGAGATTGCTATGTGTAATTCCATGAACATGGTGGATCCAAAGTCGGCTTCTTCAAAGACTAAAAAGGGATGATTGCACACAAATGCATGTTTATAGGAATAGAAAGCAAATGCATTGGAGTTACGCAAGAGGCAATGCAAGTGTGATTATGCTCATGTAAAATGTAATGTAACGGTGCCACTTGAAGAATGTCCTTGCAAGGAAATTATTCACTTGTCCAAGCATCCTTTTACAATGGTGGTCATTGTAATGAGATAGATGAAAATACAATGTATAATATACATAATATTTAAATCAATAGTAGTAAACAATACCTTGTCACCATAGTTGTTAGATAGGAAAGGTACGATACGGTACAGTACGATACAATATGGTACTAAATGGTACCTTATAATTTTATAAGGTATGGTATGATATTAGTATGAAAAAAAATATGATTTTTTAAATAATAAAAACCATAAATCATTAAATGATAGATCATAGAATACATGTTGAAAGTGAAAATAGCCATTTCATTACAGAATAAGATGAATACATAAGGGTGACCATTGCGGTCACATGGACTGCGCAAAACATGCAATACAAGTACAATCTAGTATATCTGATACAAAAAAGAGAGAGACCTATGAATCTATGATGAGACATTACTATCATCATTATCATCATCATCATCATCATCAGAACCATCTGACTGCTCATCAAGAGAGTCTGAAGATGACTCCTCAGCATCGGATAATGAGACACACTCATACTCGTCCTCACTGATGAGGTTACTATCATTATCAAATGATGGCTGCCTAGGTGGCAGCTGTGTAGGCAAGGGGGGGATGTCATCATGAGGCACAGAATGTGAGCTACTAGAGCCCCGCCTTACATATGTCTACAAGCCACTCGAACCACCCCTCCTTGATAATGAAGGTGGTTAAATGACCATGCCCTTGCTACCACCTACTCGAACTCCTCGCCCATGAGCACGCTGACTGTGAGTGTCACGAGTATCTGCTACTATAAGCTCTCTATAGAGCTCTGCAAAAATCATCTCCTTCTCTTCCACCTCCTAATGTATACTCCGAAAAGTGTCACCCGTCAACTTGAATGTATCAACATTCACCTACACAATGCAGCAATGCATGTAAGATTGATCATTGAATGTCTAAATAGTATAGTATAAACTTCAAAGTTCAAAGTTTAAAACAATAAATTTTAAATGTTATGATTAAGTGTTTAAACTTTACCTTCTTCGGACTACCCATGCTCTTTACAGTCCTCATCATATGTAAGTTAGTGTGGCAATAGACTAGCTGCTCTAATTGTCGTGTGCTAAGCCAATTGCGAATCTTTGTATAAATGAAAGAATAGGCACTCTAGTTTCTCTCACTTGCACCCGAAGGGCAATCTTGGGCAGGAC
This sequence comes from Lygodium microphyllum, assembly GCF_053477565.2. NCBI lineage: Eukaryota > Viridiplantae > Streptophyta > Polypodiopsida > Schizaeales > Lygodiaceae > Lygodium > Lygodium microphyllum. Next base: position 30,696,521 of record NC_141141.1, read on the forward strand.
CCTCATGGCTAAGGACTGAAGGGTCTCCAATGCGTATCCAAAGTTTTGCCACCAAAATAAAGGCTTCACAAGTGACTCTCTCCTCCAACAAGTGGAAGAAGCAAAAGGCACATGCCTCTCTGATCTGCATGGCATCCTAGCTCCTCCAGCACTGCATTGTGGTCATCCATAAGGATCACACGAGTCAAATAAGCAAGCTCGTTCTAATGGAACTCTCTATCATCCATGACTACCGGTGACTTGTAGGCCGGATGTACCAATGCGGCAAAGCCATGGATGGGCTTATGCATCCAAGCCCATCTCCTCTCTGCTATCTCTAAAACATGTGCATGCTGTGTCTCTATGACCACTATACAAGCACATGCCTCCACCAATGCTGCTCTAAAAAAGTGAACGAGAAGGCCCATGGTGGACCCCTCGCAATCACACATACGTAACACCCTATAAAAGAGAGTCACGACAATGACAATGGCACAAACTTTTTGCCAAAACTGCTCATTAAGGCACAAGCACTGTATGGCTTTGGCCTCCTCTGTCTTGTGCTTATCCCACTCATTCCATAGAGTAGACACCATTGTCTAGGTAGACCGCATCTCATAAAAGCACTCCAACAATAACCACATGTAAGCAAAGCGTGTTGAAGAAGGCTTCCTCAACTCCAGTGTGCTATGCTCACGATACATCGCAAGCACCTTTACCTTTACCATGAAGAATGTGACAATTGATATAGCTTTGCGGACCACACTCTTCACCCACTTAAGCTTCCCAATGTCCTCCATGAGCAAGTGCAAACAATGACTTGCACATGGAGTCCACACAATCGTGGGAAACTCACCCTCAAGCAAACGGCCCACGTTCAGACAATTCGATACATTGTTGGTAACAACTTGCACCACATTTAAGGGGCCCACCTACAACCACAATTTACAAATTACAAGTATACTAACATTACTTGGAGGTTAGAGAGAGAAAAAGAAAGTTGAGCCTTTCAAGTTTGTACTTTTAACTTTCAAGATTAAAAAATAAAGAGAGATGGGGGTTGGGGGCCTTGCAGCCTTGGGGAAAGAGAGAATCGAGATAGATACTAGAGAGAAATTAGAATAGGGAGATAGATAGTTATGCATAAATCAATTATCATAATGAAAGAAAGTTAAACAAATTTAAAAGGCAATGTATACCTCAATTATAGCTTGTCGAATGTGGCAGTAGATGAATGCGCCCGTTGTATTCCTCCCCCTCTTGCTAGTATCTACATCCCACAAAAAGTAAGTGCCGAGTGGCAAGTATGTTGATGATGCCTCATTTCTTACGATCACTCCATCCGTCAGTGAGAATGAAGCAACCATATTTTATCCATGCGGCCTGAATAGGATCAAGGACTCTATCAATCCTCTCCTTCTCTTCATCAATCTTTTTCGTCCTCATGTCGTTGTTGTAGGCAACACCAGTCCATCCTTTACATGGACCCACATTGGCAATGGCTTCTACCATCTTCTTCCATTGCTCTTGCTTTAGGATATTGAATGCAGGATTACACTCAATCACTGTGCATGTAATTTCAATGTCTGCAAGTTGTTGCCTTTCTCTAAGAAAGGCAACCGATCCACGCACATGACTGAGAGCTTGAGAGAGAGAGAGGATTGTCTCTCCGGTACCGCATCAGCCTCCATTCTTTGTCTTTTACCAGAGCTGGATGCAGATGTGGAGCTCCCACCACCAATAGTAGAGGCCTCTCCCGCATCAGTTGAAGATACGCCCACGTTTTATACTTCCTCGTTAGTAGGCATAGGAGTTGGTGCTGATAAGCCACTTCCTCCTCTTGTGGATTCCCCTCTCATCTTGGTGAGAATCTCCTGCACGATATGTTCAGGGATCTCCTTGCATGGAGCAACTTGCCCTCCCGTCTTGGAAAGATGTTGGAGAAACCGAGTTGTATCACTTGTATAGCACTTCCCATAATACTTGCATGTCCAATGGTGGGAGTTGGACTTCTTTGTGTCCCTCTCCACATGGATCACGTGCAAATTGAAGACCTTGTGCTTCTCACGAGTCATGGTGCCGATGATGGATAAAGAGGAGAGAGAGAGAGAGAGAGAGAGAGAGAGAGAGAGAGAGAGAGAGAGAGATGCTTGAGTCTCAACTTTTGAAACTTGAGTCTTGAAAGTTGAAAGGGAGAGAGACTTGAGAGGCCCGAGGATTAGGGTAAAGTTGAAAGAGCAAGAGGGAGAGAGAGGGGATGGGAGATGAGATTTGAGAATGGCAAATGCTTTGATAGGGTGCGGGATAGAGGGGATGGGAGATGAGATTTAAGAATGACAAATGCTTCGATAGGGTGCGGGAAAGAGGGGATCGGAGATGAGATTCAAGAATGACAAATCACAAGTTCATTCAAGATCCAAGAGAGGAAGATGAGAATGGTAAGTGCTTGTTGAATTGGTGTGGGAGCATGGAGGAGAGGAGCATTTTTTGTAGATGAGAGAAGGGTCAAAGTTGAAATAGGGGTCAACGGTCAAAGAGAGGGCTGCAAGCTAGAAGGAATCCAAAGAGGGCTTTGGGGGTTTGCGGGGGGGGGGGGAGTGCATGGCTGGAAAAATGGGTGGGATGAGGTATCCAAGGCTTCCCACCCCCCCAAAAAGTACCACGCAGGCAGGCGGAACGTATAGGAGTAAAGGCGGGGGCGTAGGAAACATGGGACACGAGACACTGGACGCGCAGGTGAGGTGGCCCAAAAGGGTGCAAAATAACGTACGAAAACGTGCTGTACGGTGCCATACGGATCGTACGGTATGAACAGTACCGTATGTGGTACGGAGGCAACTATGTGTGTCACTATCAAGAGAAGAGAATTGCTCCCTCTCAAAGAGGAAGGGAAAGCTTGAGGGAAGCATCCTCTTCCCATCAATCAAAAAAAGTAGGGGAGAATGAACCCGAGCTGATCTAGAAATATTGAAGCATCGGTCGATCGACCGCCTTGGTCAATATGTCTACAAAGTTTCTGATAAAGGTGTACACTTTAGTTGAATAGTATCTAGCTCAACTCTCTCTTTGGTGAAGTGAAAACATACATGAATATATGCCACATTGGAGGTGTGATGATCAGGTTACTAGCTAGTATAATCGTACTTTTGACTGTCGCAGTAGATGATAGTTGGTGTAATACATGGGAACTGAAGTGTCGCTAGTAAGCTTCTCAAGTAGATGGTCTTGGTGGTGCCATCAAAGAGAGTCCTATACTCAGCTTGAGCCATGGAAGCCACCATTGTCTTCTACTTATGGCTGGCCTAAGAGATGGGAGTTGTGCCCAAGGTAAAGAGGCAGCTGCCTTAGGAACACCGGGTATTAGCATCTCTTGCCCAATCAAAATCAATGTACCCTTGCAAACATAAATCAGAATTATAAGTCAATCCATAAGAATAGATACACTACAGATATCTCAAAACAGAAAGACATACAATCCAATGTGACATCCTAGATATAGTGAAATATTGACTGAGACAACTAATTAAGTATGCTAAAGTTGGCCTAGTATGTATCAGCCAAAGGAATTTTTATACTACGGATCTACAAGTGTGCTCGTCGAAGGGTTGAAGCCTATGTAGGATATCCTTAGATAAGTGGACAATTAGATTAAGAGACGTGGTCACAAATTGTCTTTGATTCTAGCAAAACTGATTCACCAAGTGAAGAGCGTACTTCGCTATGACAGAAAAATACATCCCCTAGATTGGACTATCTCCATCTCTAAAAAGAAAGACAATAAACTGAGGTCTGTTATCCATAATGTAGCATGGAGCTTGGCTTTAATTTCCACTATGATAGCAAAACCTGAGCGAGTGATGAGTAAGTCGTGTACAGCTAATCCCCTTTGAAAGTGATACAAACACATAAGTTTAGGTCACAAGGGGTAGAATGGTATCCGTGAGTTCAAAGGAACTCATCCATCCTTTGGAACCAAGACCGTGGTGCTTGCTCCAACTCAGAAAGAGCTTTCCGCAACCAAAATACCTTATCTTTCCGATCAGTAGAAGAAAATTCAGATGGCTGCTTCGTATAGACTTCCTCCTTCAGATAACCGTGCAAAAAGGTACTTTTGACATCCATCTGATAGATTGGCCAATTGTCGTAAGTGGCTAGCGCAACCAACAAACCGAATGATGTTAACCACACAGTAGGAGTAAATGTTTCTTCATAATCAAAACCTTGCTTTTGTTGAAACCCTTGCATGACCTCGTACTTGTCTAAAATCCCATCAGCCTTCATCTTGGTCCTAACTATCCACTTCATCTCGATGACTTTCTTGTGACTCAGACGATCCACCAAAGACTTAAGTCCTATTTTGGTCAATACTCTCTAGCTCCTTCTCCATGGCCTTTCGCCATTGGGAATATTGAAGGGCCTCCTTTCAACTATCTAACTCAGAATGCGCTATCTAATCAGCTATAAGAAGTGACACATATGAAGCTTGAGGTGCAAGCCGGGATAGATCTTCTAGGGCCCTCTAGAGTGAAATCTGATAGAAGGATCCTTGAATTCCGCACGGTCTCCTAGTACCAACGAGGTTGCTGGTCTTGTGGAGGGGGCTTAGGAGTGGAAGAATCTGCAAGTGGAGCAAGAGTGGGCAGTAGACCCAACTCAGAAGGCACGATCTTCAAGGGAATAATGTGAGGAAAGGGCTCGGAGTCTGATGCAGAAAACTACACAATGTCTCTCATTAAACACTACATCTCTCGTAATGATCACCTTGTTTGTTTGAGAATTGGATAGATGATAGGCTTTCACTTCGAAGACATATTCTATAAAGATCAATAGATTAGCTCTAGGAGTGAGCTTATCTATCTTATCATCAGCGATGTGCATGTAGGCATGATTTCCAAAGACTATAAAGTGGGAAACTACAGGCAGAGAGCCAAAAAATGCCTCATGCGGAGTCCGTTAAGGGGCAACCGTGGTCGTGGACGGGTTGAGGATATATATCCAAGTGTTAACTGCCTTGACCCAAAGGCACTAAAAGAGCTCTCTTGTGAATAGCATAGAGCATGCCATGGTCATGATGGTTTGGTTCTTATGCTCTATGACTCCATTTTATGAAGGGGATTGATAGAGATAAGCTGGCGTGAAATGCCATGCTTGTGTAAAAACTCGGAAAACTCGTGGGAAGTGAACTAGTCCCCCATTGTCACTCCTTGTACATCCTATATGACGACTAGTCTGGTTATGCACCAACAACACCCAAGGTGAGAAATATGTAAAGGCATTGGACTTATACTTGAAAAAGTACATCGATATGTATCTAGAATTATCATCCATAATAAAAAAGAAGTATAGTGCATTGCCGTGGATGCTACCCTACAAAGATAAACATGAATCAATTTAAGAGGCGCCTCAGCTTTATATGAAGACTACTGATAGCTAGGTCAAGAAGGAAAAATCGGAAGGATCTGATTCATTGGATTAAGATTGAAGTAATGGAACTTGTAGGGTAAGAAAAAATACAAAACTCAAACTCTAAAACACAACAAAACTCAAAAAGCATAAAAGCACAAAAACACAAAACACAAAACTTAAAATGTAAAACTCAAAACTCAAACTTTTCTTACTTAAGCAAACCATGTGATATTTTTGCAGATTGAAGATACATAATACTTGTTATGCTTATTGGGTTGTGTGTGTGTATTGAAGAAAAACTAACACAAAAATGCAAAACGCAAAGTGTTAGTCCGGAGTCTCTTTGGCGATGTTGGAAGTTAGACAAGCAAGTTGGGAGGCCCACTCCATGTTGTTTCTCGATGTGCTAGGCTCAGGAGCATTATTATGTGGTGAAGATGTGTTTGAAATCATCTTGCCTTTCTATTGTCTGTACTTCTTGCGAAGGGCTTTCAGATCAAAGGCCTGGGTTTCTTCAGAGAGATCCTTGCTCTGATACCATGTAAAGAAATACCCTAACACTAAAACATAAGTGAAACGTACGACAAAGCATAAACTCAACAGAACACAAGGTTAGGGTAACTCAGAGACAATGAATACAATGAAGATTTGAATGAATGAATGAATAAAATATGATGCTCATGGAGCAAACAACCCATGCAAGGGATGAAAAATGTACCCCAAACTCTCATGTCTCAAGGACCGAGGTAGAGGTAATAAGTTGGAGAGTGTGTCATGCTCCTGATGATGGAACCCAAAATGCAGCGATGCAGCCTCCAAGATGTCGGACAGCAGCAAACACAGCAGATGATGTGTTGGATCAGTGTTGGACGCACTAATGATGTGTTGGATCAGTGTCGGACCCACTGAGGAGAGAGAACAATCAATGCAGCTGCAGATGATGACGTGGCAGGCTGTATGGCAGCCAGCATAGAACAATGCAGCAACATTTGCAGTCAATAGGGGCAGAGCGGCAGCCAGCAGGTGTAAATGCAGCAGCTGCTGCAATGTGATAGCAGGCTGAGTGATCATCAATAGTCATTGGGGCTGGATAACAGTACTAGATGGTGTAGACTGCATGATGAAGGCTGGAAATAGCTGCCGGATTGATTTAAAAAATGTCAGGCAGCCTCGGCTGAGATGTCCTCCACAAATGGGGTGTGGGCAGCAGAGCTAGAGGGCCTGAAACCTGCAAAAACGAGATTGGACTGAATAGAGGGCAACGTGCCTATTTATAGAAAGTTTTGGAACCTTGAATCTCTCCCCGTCTTAACTCTCTCGAACCGCTCCCTATTTTAGGGTTTTTCATTATTTAAGCATTTTTGGGGCTGTTTAAAAGGCTAATTCAGCATGTAATGCATATTTTAGCTGAGCATCCCCTAGTAATGTGTGCTGAGTATGAGTAAAGTTGAGCTAAGGGAGTGGAGGAGTAGAGACAAGTACAAAATGCTCGTTTGGGGTAAGGCACGATGGCCTAGTTCAAAGGAACTAGACAAGTCTTTCACAATAATTTACATAGCATCTTATTCGTGCTTTCAACTTGGTCATTATTAAAGTTTTGGATACTAGGCAAAGACTTCCAATGAAAACTTTTGTATTTGGTGAGGAGGGCCCTGATGGTCTCATTGATGATGTGTTAAGACACATCAACACATAGTCCCAGAAACCGTTTGTGATAGTGAGTATGTCCAAGAAAAATTTGAACTCCTTTTAATGTGTTTGGGGTAGGTAGTATGAGGATGCCGATAATCTTTTTTGGAACTAGGGTGAATTCTTTTGCTGAAACTAAGTGACCTAAGAGGGAGCCTTGGACCACCACAAAGTGACATTTAAATGGATTGAGCCAGAGTGCAGTCTGTAAACGCTTTTCAAAGACCAATGGTAGGCTGTAGGTGATCTAAGTGTTCCTTGAGGGCTTTTTCTTTAGGTGTATGAACTGTTCTTGACAAAAGTGAGGAATGGCTTGAAGATAATGTATATAGTAATGTTGATGCCATTGCTTCAGCTCACTTAGTAGCATAGTTTGTGGTCACCAAGATATTTGGTTCTTGAGGGAGAGGCTAGTGGGGTTACTGTGGATCCACAAAATCGAATCCTATTTCTCAAAGGGTGACATCTTGAGCCTGTGCGAGAGGGTTGTGATTGACTTGGGCTGGTTTAGGACTCATGTCTGGCATGTTCTTCAAGCTTTAACGAAGGGCTTACAGTCGTTACAAATGGTGGACCACATAAGACCCTCTGGGAGAATCTTGAGACTTATGGTCTACAAGCTTTAAGGGAAGGCTTACAAAGGACCACCATAAGACCCTCTGGGAGAATCTTGAGGCTTGTACCTTGACCTAGGTAATCAACACCTTGTGGATCTACATGGGTCGCTGTAATGAGACATTGGACTGCATGAGACAAGGTATAACAAAGGAGCACCTCATTATGACCTAGGTTGTAGAAATATCCACTGCATTGAAAGAGCTAATTTCTGATTAAGAGCTGCCATTTATCTTGAGGAGTCATTTCTTGAAAATTTTCTCCTTTAAACGATAGTGTGACAATGTTTGTATATTAAGGCAATATTGTTCCACTTGGTAGAAGGGAAAAGATGCCAGAAATAAAGCATTATTAGGAAGCTCATCATGTATACCTGAAGCTGGTTCTCCAAATCTTGACTCTTGACAATCGGCAAGCCATGACACAATGTTGCCAGGGTGAATCAAGATCTTGAAGTCGAATTTCTGCAAAAGCCAAAGCCAAAGCCAGGTCCATTGGTCCCTGGAAGCTTTGTTCAACAAGCACTTATGATGGCTGGTGATAAAGAAAGGGAACTGAATTGTGTACCTAAAAGATAGTGCCTGAATTTTCGCTAGGCATATATGATTGCTAGATCTTCTCGTTTTTGAGTTGAGTAGTACCCGTGTGCACATGAAAAATCTTGTACCAGTCTCAGGTGATTGAAATGGCTGCTTGGGCGAGCCTAGAATTCTGATAAGAGTATTTGGATTGATGACCATATGTGAGAGCCACTTTGAGTTTTGTATCGGGCAGATAATATTTGCCTAGCATTTTGTTCATCTCTTGCTTGATTGCCTCGATATATTTGGGATTGAGCTTATAGGGTCTGTTGCAGAGGGGTTTGTAGTTGTCAACTAAAAGGAGGTATTGACCATTGGATATGCTTACCTGTGAGAGATCCTTGTAAGACCAAGAAAATACTTTTTGTATTCCAGAAAGGAGGACCTTTCCTTGTGGAGAAGAGTTAACTGGACCATAGCCATTTTGCTAGTAGGATGGCCTCGCTTCTTCTGTAGTGCCCTAGTTGTACTCCTGGATAGGGACCTTGAATGGTTTGAGTGGGAGCTCCTTGCCAGGTTGCCTTCTTCCTTTCCTTGGCTACTGCTTCTAGCAGATACAGGTTGTAGAACGGCCTCTTGTCTATAGCAAATGTTCCCATGTTCTCTTCCTTCCAAGCTAGGGGCACACTGTCCTTCAGTTCCACTTTCTGTGCTGTTACTGATTTCTTTCAAACTTGGCTCTTTGTCGGCTTACAATCTCCATAGCAATAGCTGCTTCCACGGCTCCACACTTGGGAGAAGATCCATAACACCTTGAGTAACTTTCACCCTCTTTATCACACAATCAGAAGTTACTCTTTTCATTTGTTTTCAGAGAAAGCGAACTAAGGACCCAGATTTTTGTTAGCGCAAGCTTCCACTTCCTTTGCTTATTTGTTTCACTGTTTTGAGATGCCCAGTTGTGGTACTAGAGCTTCCATGTTCTCTATTCTATTATTTTGTGGGCTCATTTTTAAGGCCAGAGCTTGGGCCCAGATGTATGAATATATCGTGGGTGAGCTCCTGATTTATTCATATGTGGGTGAGCTCCTGATTTGAGTATTTTGTGGATTGAGATGTCAGTCAACACCCAAATGCATTCCCAAACATGAACAATGCATGCTAGCTTTTCTATTATCCTATACACAACTTACATGCTTAGGCTTTCTGTTTCTTTGATGCGTCTCCACCCACCCAACCCCTCCATTTGGAACCTTGCTATGGTTATATTCTTCCTCTTCACCCCATGAAAAATTATAATGTGCTATTTTGATGCTGACCGATGCATCTTTGTGGGTATTTAGCAGTTGCAAGTCATGATTTCTCTAAGCATTCTTAGCATGTTGTGTTCCAGTGAAAAGGAAAGGGTACAAGCTGGAATTCGAGATTCATGTGGTTGCATGTGGGTGTATCTAGAGAAACAGCGCTCTACTAAAGGAAGGGATCATGAGCACTACAATATCTTCTATGATAGGCAGAACCAAGATGGACCATTACTACCTCCTGCTGCTGCACTGGCACCGACTCTTTGGCCCAACTTTTTCCTGCGATGGGCTTGTCCTTCTGAGCTTATTTCAGATGGAAACTTTTCTAGCAGTTGGGTGCAGGGTAATGAGCTGGAGAATCAGTGTCGTGTTCTAGCGCAGTCATTTTTTGGAATAAGAAAGGTAATTTATACTTCTCTTCTGTGTGAGACAGGTTTATGTGTGTACCAAGTGACAATGCAGTTTAGCCCGTATCTTTTAGGTATAAACACATTTCAAGGTCCAAGTTTTTAGGAAAAGGGAAAATGTCGGGCTCCTATTATGTAGGTTTTGTAGGTTTGCTCTGCTCTAAAACTGACAGTTTGTACTCATTGTAAAGGCAAAGGATAAGGCTGAAGCAAAGGTCAAGGAATTGACTTCACGGTTGAAGCTTGTAAGTGAAGAACTGCGTGTGGAAAAACAAGCATCAACATCCGCAAGGGCATCCTCAGGACGAGTCTGCCAGGAAAATGTCACAATGAAGCGTGCCTTGAAAGCAATGGGATGTAAAGTACGCTTTTCAGATCGTGATACTGTACTTGACATGAGCTCTGATGATGATAATGAAGCTTCTGGAAATGATGGGTCAGCAAGAAAGCAGAATGATCATGCTGCTATGAAGGATGCCTTGTCTAGGACTAACTCAGAAGACCTTGCAGTCTCTATTTCCATTTCCCCAGATGTAGACTTATCAGCAAATTTGTTCAGAAGAACATGCGGTGATTCTTGTGATTTGGACAGTGAGGAGGGCTGTAGATGGCCTGCAAATGGGTGTGCTCGCATGGGTAGTGCATTCATAGGATTGAGGGCCAATTTTGAGGCACTAGAACGTTTATCCATACTGGATTACTACTTTGACATTGAACAAGATCTCAGCGAAAAGTCCTGTCTGCATGATCCAGACCAGAAACCACCAGATGTGACTTAGGATACCCTGTGCCCATCTCTCCTCTCCCCCGTTATGTTCACAAATTTTTCTTCTCATGCCTGTCTCTCTCAAGTCTTTCCTGCAACTTCTGTGTATATGCAGGATTGAAAATTTTGACCTGTATATTATCCGTGCAGTTTTTCCAATTGCTTTGACCCCCACAGCATTTAGTTCATTCCTAACGCAGGAGCATGAGGGTGGAAAGACCATCCCACTGTGTTAAATGCTAGTTCACAATCGGTTGATAGTGTAGTGCCCATTAGCAACAAGAGAAAACCCAAGGTCACTCATGCTTGCAAGCAGCAATGTGTAACAGATCTCATCATATTTGCCATTTTTGTAAACATTTCACAGGCAAAAGCATATATCATCGCGAATTTGGGGGACTCTTGATAGTTGGTTCTTGGGAGTAATGTTGAGAAACTAGCAGGCTAAATGTTGTCTAACGCTAATTACAATGGATGCTGCATGAAGCTAAGATGAGCAGACGATTGTAATTGGTTACTTCAATGAGAGCCATAAATGTTTCTGTAGTCACACACATTTATCTGACAGTAACTTTCATAAATGTGTCTGTAATCAGATTGCTCATCACCCACCTGTTAAGTCCTAACTATTGAGCTTGAGTTTGACCCGTATCCCACATATCCTTTTAAAACATGTTTCTTCTCTTTTGTCTAAAATTGTTTGGGATTCGATGGTCAGATCAGAGTCTTTCTTGAATATATATACGTTTGTGGTGTTATTGGTATAATTGTGGGCCATAATTAGTAAAGGGAAAATATCAAAATGCCTCAAGGCTTGTAGCAATACCAAGGTTCTATCATTGACCAAAATTGCTACAGATCAGCTCACAAGTAATTGCATTTGTGTCCATAAAATCATGAGCTATTTCATCTCATGTATTGTACCTTCACAAAATCACTATATCCTCTCATAATAATGGAATATCATTATTGTCATAAAAACCAGCAAAATATGATGTATTGGGAATCTTTTGTGATCATGAGGAATGAAAATGATGAAGTTTAGTACATTGGATATTTTTCTCAGATTGGAGGTGGGAATTTTGACCACTTGGGGGTGTTTTGCCAATTGTTTGTACTTTGGGGGTGTTTTGGCAATGTTTGTACTTAGGGAGTATTTTGGGGTTTCCACTCAACTTTAGGGGTGTTTTGAAAAAATGTTTTCTAAAAAAAATTGTACCTCTCATAGCAAGCATGGACTCGCATGTTATTCAAAATAGCTAATGAAATATTTTATGGAAATTTTAACATTGCAGAATCTAAGAGTTTGCACTATCTTTTGTTGGCCTAATTAAGCTTGCAAGCATTGAAAGATTCTTCGAGCAAACAAGTGTGCACAATTTCTTTAAGAATCCACATTTCTTGCTAGGGGAACGAACTTTACATATTATTATTGAGAACGTTCTATGATTGATTGTTAGTGTATTGTTTCATATATAGTATTGTTTTTGTGTATGAGATCCTAAAAATGGGAATATTTCTTTTTCTTCATTTTTCTCATGTTGTCATTTATCCATCATGTATGGTGTTTTGCATGTTTTAATTTGTTGATGTCTCTTTTATTATTGAATTTTACCTCATAGATTAGCTACGTTGTCTTTTGATATGAGTAAACATTTTTATAATTATATATTTGTGGACACTATTTCCATGTAGATTACAATCTAGCAATATAACTCCACATACCCTTCAGATATCTAACCACCTCTCTTTTTAAACCTTGAACAGAGAGTTGCATTAAACGAGGTTCCAACATGTGGTTTGGACAATGTGAATAATGAAGGTAGTCTAAGTGTCTTTTGATGGGAGGGGCTTTTAGGTGAGGGTATTGAACCTTGCCAGTTTTGAACTTTGTAAGGTGTACAACTTGTCTAGTGATTGCAAGGTAGTCTAAGTGTCCTTTTGATGGGAGGGGCTTTTAGGTGAGGTTATAGAACCTTGCCAATTTCGAACTTTGTAAGGTGTACAACTTGTCTAGTGATTGCAAGGTAGTCATTGTCTTTTGATGGGAGGGGCTTTTAGGTGAGGGTATTGAACCTTTCCAATTTCGAACTTTGTAAGGTGTACAACTTGTCTAGTGATTGCAATTAGAGATTTGTATCCATTTATTTGAATTCTTGGAAGTGTTGAGAGTCTTTTGAGTGGTAGGAGCTTTTAGAGGAGGGGCTAGACCTTACCAATTGCAAACGTTGCAAAACAAACATTTTTCTCTTAGTTGTAATGAGATAGACTCAAATCTAGGCATCAACATATAATCACAAAATATTTGGGTTTAAATGACAATGTCAAAAATATACATGACAATCACATATAGGTATCACTTGAACATGGAAAGATGTTGGCATGAACGTGAATGTGTATTGGGAAAATATATATGAACATGAGTGTGTTCTAGTCAAAGTTTCCTAGTCGAGAGGGGAAATGAGCAATAAGCAAAGCATATTGATAACAATATGACATGCCATCAATTAAATTGTGTAATTACTTGTTACTATATGATTGTGCAATATTATAGATCTTGATAGTTTAATATATTTTTTGTTGTGGTTTAGAAGTATGGAAATTGAGTTGGGTAGTGGAAAAAAAGAAGGCAAGAGTTCTTTATTACTAATGATATAAAGAGAGAACAAGAACATAAGAGAAGACATGATATTTGGAAGCCTATAACTATTTACTTTGGTTAAGGAGTTCATTTATCGAGGTGGGATGAAAAGGATTGAGCAAATCTTAGCATCCACTCTAAACAAATGTTTGTTAGGCTAACATGACACTAAATGATGGACATTCTTTTATTATTTATGTGTTATCGAATCATGCAAAAAAAAAAACATCTCCAACCAAACTATTTTGTTGAGCACACTTTTAACGTGCATAGTATTCTTATATGAAATTTGACATACAAAACATTGATTGGTTTGAAAATTCAAAAACATGCATATAAATTAGGTGCTTGTGTGGATCAATTCGTTGTATAACTTAGTGCGACTAAAAATGTCTCAATTTGTTTTATATTGAATCCTCAACTATTGGTAACTTCATGTCTTAAATTCAATTGTGCACTTGTCAAAATCATCATTTCATGTGCATGGTTCTTAGTGTGTTGTGTTGATTATTTAATTCTATGTACATTTGAACCAGGGCATCACTTGGACACCTAAATATAGAATTAGAGAGTGAACTACATGAAAAATAATTTAAGATAACATTACAATAATAGTAATCACAAAGGAAGCTAATATATGAATCAATGTAATAAAATGAGGATAGAAGTTAATTTATGATTATGCTTGTATGGAATGCATACTTGTCTACTAATATTTTTGTGTAGTTTATTATTTTTGCATATAAATGAATTCAATCAATTTATACTTCCTACATCATGCACATGTACTTTGAAATAGTAAGGTGTTACAATTCATCCAAGCTAGGCATTAGAAAACTGCCAATCCATTATTTACATTTGTAGCTCACATTAGTATATCACATAATTAAATTATGTAGAAATATTCTTAATATTAACATTTGAAGGAAGAGTGTAATATGATAATCCAATGTGCATAAGACTTGCAACAATATGAAAGATTGTTTAAAAGAGAGGATCATTGTCCTAGTTCACAAGTGTTTTCTATGAGTCTACTTTTTATAGCTTGCAGCTTTTACATGTTATTTCTTAGCTTTTACATATCAAAAGCAATAATGAAGGGTTCATTGTGTGTAGGTGCTTTTGATTTAATTTCCTACACTCCTTTGTCCATGTGGAGAAAGTCATATGTATTTAGAGGGCTTGGGATAACATAAATTAAAGAAAAAATATTACTTAATTATGGATTCGTTTTTAGATATATTAAATTCTTCCAAAGTTGTGTACTAAGTCGGATGTCCAATATTAATTGTTGTATTTATATGTAGAATTTGCAAGGTAAAATTTTGTGCACAATATATACGCCATTTTGCAATCTATAATAGTTCTTTAGAGAAGTCCCTCCTCCCCTCCCTCCCTCCCTTTAACATGCTATGTTATTTGACACTAGATGAAGCTTGCATGCATAGATTCAGTGCTCTCAAAGGATGGCTTCTCAAATTTCAATTCTTGATCTTTGCATTACAAAATTCTACTAAGGAAAAGTGTAATGTTTTCATACACTCCAAACCTCCTAAAACTTTCATGGATCTCCACTTTAAACACTAAGTGATGGACGCCTAACTCTTGCCCAAAGTGTGGGCATGCACTATTTGAAACTAGGCGCCAACATGAATACAATACCTTTACACAAGAAAAGGACACATTTTGCAAAAATGAAAGAAGGAAAATAATAAACATAATGTTTTTACTTGCTAAAAATGCAAAAAAATAGACCCTTGTCCATCACTTTACAAATTGGGCGGGGGTGGAGCAGACTCCTTGTTGTCCAAACCTAGGCAGGGAGTTTAGCTTTTTGGTAAGTAAATAATAGGTCATATCCTCTGTAGTGTGTAAACAATTGTGGATGCCCAATCCCTAAATAAGTACATTGATACTGACAAAGTGGGTGTACCTTATTTGGTATGTGTAACTAGCCCAAGAACTAGGCTCTATGTCTAGTATGCTCTTCAAGATGCCAAATTTCCTATCCTCCTTTCTTCACGCATGACTAAAAAATTATAACCTTGATAGCTATTGAAAGAGGAAGCTTGTGAAACATGTTCTCATGCTTCCTAAGGAAATTGATCAAACTCAAATGGACACTAAACATAAGAAAAAGAGTGTTTTCCTCTCTTTCCCTTTTCATAGTTCTGTTTTGTCTTTATAGGGTACCCTTATTGTAAAATATTTTCTTTTTTATTTCTTATCATTTGTATTATTTCTCAAAGGAGTCAGTCTGATGCCATGACATATCGTCAGGACTAATATTTTATTGGAGAATGATTAAAAGCTTAATAATAATTTTGTTTGCAATGTTGAATGTTTAGTGCAAAGCATTTTTTTAATTGTTTGGAGACATCAAGACATGTCAATGCATGCAAGCAATAGATAGATGGAGGATCTCCCCCATCCAAAAAAAAAAACAAAAGAATAAAAAAGGATAGAAAAATGCCAATAGCTACTTAAAAAGGAAAAGCAAGCTCGAATGTATTCTCAAACTAGTCATTGATATAATTGTACTTTGCTAAGTCCTATTAAGTGAAGATTTACATACAATCCTTAGGGCCAAAAATGCCTCCAAAATTTTTTAGGGATGTTCCAAAATAATCAACTTCTAAGATCCACATTCTTCCATTATCTTTTTTTTTTAAATGAAAAAAAGTGTGGCTAATTACATTACTCATAAGAACTCCTCGCAAGATGGTCTAGGGGAATGGTGGATAGAAGCCATCTTAGGGGGTGCATGGGGGTTATTTCCACCTTAGTTTGCTTGCCTACACCATGAAAAAACAAGCTATGGTCACCCTAGGTGATCGTGGAGCTCCTATTGGGCATGGCAATGACCACCCTATAGTAGTTGATCCCAAGGGCCATGGAGTGAGTGGATAATAGATGTTTAGATATATACAAGGGTTTTATATGTTAAGAAAATCTCGGCATTGAAAATCATTTGGCAATCATGCATGCCTTCCAGATATGCCATAGTGTGAGGCTCTCAATGATCTCCAAGACCTATGATCATGATGTTGTAGGCTCCAATACTTGGCAGAGGTGGCTAGGTAATGCCTCCAAGCTCACTAGAGCACAAGAAATTGCACCAATGAAGCTTGTGTCATGCATCTCTACTCATATAGTAGATGGTTACACAAGGCCCTCCAAGAAATACAACCTAGGCTAGGTGCAACTTGATGGACTATGTGGCAAAATCATCTCTATACTAGCAATGTTGCCTTGCATGGTCAAAGATCATTTTTTTAGAGTCTCCAAGAGTTGCTATGGGAAACACTTACAAACTCCATCCCACTACATCTGGACAAACCAACTCTAAATTGCTAGGCCCCCATGTGTGCGAGAAGCCAAAAGACGTAAGGCACTCTCCTCAACCACTAACTATCCCAAAGGTGTTGCGAGATGGTTTGGCCAAGAGTCCTTGTGATGCTATACTTTGCCCCAATGCTTAGTGTGTGAGGGTTCCCAATCCATATTAGCCTACATCAAAACATGTTCGCTAATCTTGGTTATGTAGGCTAAGATGCATTCTGGCTTCTTGGCTACTACAATGGTCAGCTAGAGACACTCTCCTATATCCTAGTCAAGCTTTTGTCTAGAGTCAACTCTCCCAAATCTTAAGGTGCCACTCATGGATGTCAAACAAGTGTTCATCTAGATCCAACTGGCTAGGACTTTCCTTGAACTTTAATGGCATAGATTCTCCTCTAAACGATGTTAGGGAAGGTCAAACCTTGCTATCCCTTTTTTTAAGGGGGATTCCCATGAGCAACAACTCTACTTGCTGCAGTGGCTCTTTGTGAGGAGGAGATAATCAATCCTGGGGAATTGGGGCATCAATATCCCTCTTCCTAGATTTTGCCTTACTAGCATCTTATAAACTATTGTAGGACCTCCAAATCCACTATCATGCCATAAATATTTGAGAATGAGGTTTCCAACACTTCAACTAATTTAGTTGAAAGTGGATGACAATAAGATTACAAAAACAGTTGATTGGAATGAACCGACAATCAATTAGACTATAGTTGAACCAAACAATGTGACGGTAGGAGAAGTGATTGTGCATACTCAAAGAGATAATGTATTGATTGGACATACTCAAAGGGATAATGTATTGATTGTAGATAAGTAATAAAATGATACGAGAGATGAATTGGGTCTTCTCACACTTCCTCACCCTCCTTACTCTCCTCATACAATGGTTAGTGAGACTAGCTCAACATAAAATAGTAGATGAGAATCATGCTACTACTCCTCTATCTAGACATATCAAATAGCTAGTTTCCTTGTGCCCAAAACAACCTTCTAAGTCGTTTTCTTCTACCCAAAACTACTTTATAAAACTATGTTATATGTAGTTTCATTTTGTCCAATACTACGTAATAGGTAGCTCTTCAAACCACCACCCCCAACCCCCTCCCTTGCTTGCATACATCAAGCTTATTTGTGAAGATGGTTAATTTGTCTAGTTCAAGGGGCTTTGCAAAGATATTTGCAACTTTGGATCCATCATCTTTCACAAGCTTCAAATTACTTTCCATTGGAGTAAATGCTTCCTTATGTGATGGTTGGCATGTACATACTTGGTTGTTTCGTGTAAACTTCTTCCTACAAGTCTATATTCAAGTAATAATTTTATGCATCCATTTGTGTATGGGCTATCCATACTAAGTAGCAAGAGAAATCATTAGTCTAATTTTCTTCATCTTCACACAATTGGAGAAATGATGTGGCTTTGTATCTATTGATTGTTTAATTAGCATTCAAGTTAACTTTTTAGCCTCATTTACATCCAATGGCCTTCTTACCCTAGTAGATCACCAATATCCCATGTATTATTGTCCATAAGAGCTTTATATTATTCATCCATGGCTGAATTCCATTGTTCCTTAATGCATGCTTCATTATGTGATTGAGGTTCAATGATGGAAGAGACTTTTGACATAAATGCTACATGTCTAATACCAAGATTGGTCGAAAGGTAAGCCTCTGAAGTAGAGTGACTCTTATAGATCTTCTAAGGGTTGGTTGTGCTAAATTTATAGTTGCATTCTCCACTTCCTCTTCTAACTACAATCAATATTTTCTTGAGCTGAAGTAGAAGCTATATTTTTTGAAATTGGTTGCCGTGTGAGTCATCTTAATTGTAGAAACTTTGTGAGGCTGAACACCACTTATAATCTTCATCAAAGGTAACATCTTGTGAGACAACAAAGTTTTTAGAAGTAGGCTCATACAATTTGTAACCTTTTGGACTAAATGGAATAACAAATAAAAATACATTTTTAAGACTTAGATTCAAGCTTTCTTCTCAGTTCATCATGGCTAGCGGGTCTCAATGTAGCCAACAACCCCCCTAATGGGATTCTAGGGCAGCACCCGTGACCCACTTATAAAGGGAAAATATTTTGGCCAATTAGGGAAGGTTCATAATATGGTTGAATAGGTTGATCATACTAGCTTCCCAGTCTATGAAAGGAAGAACCCTCTAAAGCTATCATCAATCTATCTTTCACCCAATTAAAGTTCTTCAAGCTAGCCTTAAGTTCTTTGCTCCATCATCTATGTAGATCACTATCTATCTAAGCTTCATAGTGGAAGTGCACGTGGGCACAAAGCCATCTTTCTTTCAATTTGTTTGAAATTAAAGCATTTTTTGTTCTTCTCATATTTGTTGTGTATTCTCTACTCCTTCCTCAGATTTTGTCTTCTATGTTGTGCAATTTTTACATGGTATTAGAGCCTTGGGGGCTCTAAGGAGTAAAGAGTACATGAGAGGAAAGGGCTTGAATGGCAAAGAGGAGCAATGTCATTTGAAACATCAGATAACAGTTTGTTTGGTGGATAAGGTAGTGGTGCTATTGTACTAGCAATCCAAACATTGAGGATTCATTTACCAACCTTCGGCAAAGGAAAGTTAGATGGTACGAACTACATTTTGGGGAAGTTTAAAACTATAACTATCCTTGATTCTTATGAGCTTCTAAAGATAGTGCTATTGGGAACTAAACCAAAACCACAGCCCATCCTCGACCCATCAAATTTCATTGTTGTGATTCCTTCAAATTCAAATCTTTTATGGGCTTGGAAATGAATGAATGCAAATGCATTGTATGCCTCAGTTACAAGGTGTTCTAATAATATTTTGACCTTGATTCAATATATAGTCAAGGTATTAGAGGCTTGGAACATACTAAATGCTAAATCAAACAAGGATTCAAAACTTGAAGAATCAACTAGCAACAAAGAAGTCTTCTTAGAGGAGAGAGACAACAAACAATCTACATGAGCACATGGCTGGTGCTTGGATACAAAAGACTAGCAAGAAGCTATCTCAAAGGTGTCTTCAAATTTAACCATTGAAGTTTGATGGATAGGTAATTGGCCCTAAACACTTAGGTGAGATCCCAAGCTTTGAAGTTTGAGGAATTTTGTGCACTAGTAATGGAGAAGGAGTTGTGGCTTAAAGCTTGAGAAGGTGGTTCCTCTACCAATGGTGAAAAAAATAAGAAGGGTGGTAACAAAAATACAATAATGAAGATGCAGCATTTTCCACCAATGTGAAAGGAAAAGGTGGCTTCTCTACCAATGGTGACAAGAAGAAGAAGGGTAATGACAAAAAGTTTTAAGGAGTGTGCTTCTACTATAAAAAGAAAGGACATGTAATTGCACATTGCTATGTCAAGAAGGTGGATGAAAAGAATGGCCCCTTGAAAACTAAAGGGATAGAGAGAGCCAATATGACTGAAGTTGAGTTGAAGTTATTCATGGTGATCTTTGAAAAAGTGTGTTCCTTTTCACAAGGAGTATCCACCATTGACATGGGTATTGGAGAGTGGCACTTCTCGTCAGATGACCAACAAGAGAAGTCTATATAGTTCTATAGAACGTTTGCAAGAATCCATCACTATGATGGTTGGGAATTATGCAAAATGTGCTACGGAGGGCACATGTACTATTTCCTTTATTGCTACAAATGGTGAACTCATAGAGATTTTAAATATACTATATGTCTCAAAGGTTAAGAGAAATCTATTATCAGTTGGTTGCATAACTGATCTTGGCCATGAGGTGAGATTTACTAAGATGGGTGTATAAATTCTCAATAGTGCTAGCAAAGTTTTGGGAAAGGAGAAAGAAGGAATAACTTGTATGAGTTAAGTGCTCTTACAGCCATCATTGGTGTGAGCACAAGTAAACTTTGGCATGAAAGATTTGGTCACATTGGATTTGCAGTGTTAAAGGAGATGCATAACCAAGGTATGGCCTATCTGCAATAATAACTAAAGTGAAGGAACCATTTGAAGCTTATATGATAGGAAAGCAACAAAGAAATACATTTTCATAAGAAATCAAGAACACAGCAAAGGCTCCTCTAGAGTTGGGCATGTTAAGTTGTGCGGTAAAATGCCTGCACAAGCCTTGAAAGGATCTTCTTATTTTATGTTGATAAGTGACAACTATAGTAGGAAGATGTGGGTGTACTTCCTTTGTGATAAGGCTCAAGATTTTGTTAAGTTTAAAGAATGGCTAAAACTTGGAGAATAAACAGAGAAAATAATAAAGAAGTTTAGAACAAATGGTGGTGGTGAGTTTAACTCAAAAGAGTATGAAGACTCTTAAGAGCAAGAGCAAAGGGATTAGGCATCAATTAATGATTCCTAATAGACCTTAGCACATGACATTGCTAAATACTGAAATCACACCATTAAGGATATGTCAAGGTGCATGGTTAAGGATAAGGGATTGCCTAACTAGTTTTGGGTGGAAGATGCTAATACTACATCCTGTATTCTCAATCAAAGTAACACAAATGCTCTTAAGGAAAAAAATCTTCATGATGCCTATACTAATAAGAAACCATTTGTCTTCCACTTTAGAAATTTTGGATGTGAATCTTATGCACATGTTGTAACGGTTAAGAGAAACAAATCAAAACCAAAATGCATAAAATGTAACTTCTTGGGTTATAATGATAAGCAAAAATCTTACAAGTTGTATGACCAAGAGGTAAAGAATAACATAGAGAGTCATTATGTGGTGCTCAACAACTAGGCACATATAGTGGAGGAGGAGAATACATATCCTTCCACTTTATCATAGAGAGACATTATATGGTGTTCAACAAGTAGGCACATATAATGGAGGATGAGAATACAAGTTCTTGCACTTTATTGTCCATCGAAGTAGTCCACTATGAACATGTCCCATGAACTGTCCCTACCCTTAAGGAGGAGAAAACATCATATTCGAGCGATGAGGAGAAAGTTTACCAACCTATAATCATGGCAAGGGAAAATCTATTGTTACATTGGTGAAGCAGCTCTATGATCATAGTAATCCTATGTCTACAACTATTGAGGACAATGGAGATGGACCAAGGAGATATGAGAGAATATAGGTGCAAAGCAAGGATTCTACTCACATAGTCAATATGTCCTTCACGGCTCAAATTATGAGAGAAGTAAAGGAGCCAACAAACTTAGAAGAAGCACTTTCTAATCTAGCATGAAGAGCAACTATGCAAGTTGAGTATGATATTATAATGAAGAATGATAGTTGGGAGTTAGTGGATCGGTACGAAAATAGGAAGATTGTTGGTTGGCAAAAACTAGGTTTGAAAGGTAAAGTATAAGACTGATGGTAGCATGGAAAATCACAAAGAAAATTTAGTTGCACGGTTATTTCATAGGTTGAAGGATTTGATTTTCAAGAAATCATTTGCTCCAATTGTTAGAACAAACACTATTTGCACAATACTTGTAGTGGCCAATCACAAAGAAGTAGCAAGTTTACCAAATGGATGTTAAATCACTGGGGTTCGAGGCTCTCGATTCTCAAAATAAAGTTTGTAACCTAAAGAAGGTATTGTGTGGACTGAAACAAGACCGTAGAGCATGGTATCATCAAATAGATAAATTCTTTTTAGGCTGAAATTTCAAAAGATATGTATTAGATGCTAATTTGTATGTTTACAAGGATGGTTAAAATCCCATAGTGATTAACGTATATGTGGATGACCTTGTTATTACAAGTGACTATGAAGATATGATCCATCATACTTGAAAGGCTTTGAGATGTAAGTTTGAAATGACATACTTGGACTTGTTGCACTATTGTTTGGAGACTGGTCTAGCAAAAGCCTATCAAAAAAATCATCTCTCAGAAGAAGTATGCACGAGAGAACTTAAAAGCATTTGGTATGACTGAGTGTAAGGAAAGCTACACCTATGGAGGTCAATGTGCAGATATCCATTGAGGATACATTAGCACTAGCAACCTCTCTCCCAATCCTACTCAAGCTTTCGACTCTCACAAATCTTAAGGTGCCACTCATTGATATCAAACAAGAATTTGTCTGGATCCGATTGGTTAGGACTTTCCTTGGATTTCAATGACATAGATTCTCCTCCAGGGGTGTCAAGGAAAGTCAAAGCTTGCTATCCCATTTTTGTAGGGGGCTCTTGTATTGCCCACTCCTCTACTTGATGTAGTAGCTCTCTAATACTTTTCATCTTTGCATGATTGGAGAAATGATTTCATCATAATCTTCCCATATGTTTGAGCAAACCTACTAGACATAATGTGGCTTTGTATCTACTGATTATTCTACTAGCATTCAACTTAACTTTGTAGGCTCACTTACATCCAATGGCCCTTCTTACTTTCAATAGATCACCAATCTCCCATGTATTGTTGTCCATAAGAGCTTTATATTCTTCATCCATGACTGAATTCCATTATGCAGGCTTCATTATGTGACTAAGGTTCAATGATGGAAGAGTTTTCCGACATAAATGCTACATGTATAGTACCAAGATTGGCATGTAGCTAAGTCTCCAAAGCAAAGTGACTTTTGTAGAGCTTCTAAGGGTTTGTTGTGCTAAATTGTCAACTACATTCTCTACTTTCTCTTTAAACTACAATCAATATTTGCATGAGCTAAAGTGGAGGCTATATTTTTTAAAATTGGCTACCGTGTGAGTCATCTTAATGATAGAAACTTGGTGGTGCTAAATACCACTTGTCATCTTCATCAAAGGCAACATCTCATGATACAAAAAAGTTTTTAGAAGTAGGTTTGTACAATCTATAACCTTTGGACTAAATGGAATAATAATAAAAAATGCTAGATTGAGACTTATGTTAAAGCTTCCTTCTCAATTCAACACACACACACACACACACACACACACACACACACACACACACACACACACACACACACACACACACACACACACACACACACACACACACACACACACACACACACACACACACACACACACACACACACACACACACACACACACACACACACACATGCAACACAACCAAATGCTCTAGGATGCGAAGTATTCACATGTTCGACCCAATAAGTGTTTGGAAAGTTAGCATCATTTAAGATAGATATATCAAGCTCAAGAATACCTCTATTCTTCCTCTCTAGTGTTGCATTTTGGTAAGGGATATACTTGCAAGTGTATTTTCCTTTATGCTATTTTTTCCACAAAACTCTTCAAATCCATTTGAGATGAACCCTCTCCACCCTCCCCCTTCAAGCCACCCTCGATCTTAAAACCTTGATCTATGCATTACATTCCTTCTCTACCATTACCTTGAACTCTTGAAACTTAGAAAATACTTTAGATTTTTGGTTGATGGTATAAATTTATCCTTCCTTATCATATCATCAACAAAACTAATGAAGCAATTACAATACAGATGTCATTTGGACCGATCTCCATGTAACTTTATGGATTATTTCAAGTATTTTCTTTGATCTATAGATGCTTTTCTTGACCTTATTCTTTGTTGCTTCCCAAAGTAGCATAATGAACATCTATGGTTGTCTTCATTTAGCTGGAGTATAGGTAGCCCTCCAACTCACTTCCCTCTCTTTAAATGCCCGATGCTTATATTGTCCATGTGTCCCAATCTTCTATGTCATTATGCCATTGAGGTAGAGGGATTCTTGCAATGGTTTTCTTGATGAGGTGTGAATACATTTATTTTGGAAAATCTTCCAATCTTCTCTCCCTAGCAACTAGTTTGCTCTCTTTGAACTCATTTATAAAGAATCCCTTCAGATGGGATCTAACCGCATGTCCTTGCTTAACACTCTATCCAACTAAAAGTAGGCTCTTAGTAATTTGAGAAACTACAAGAAAATTAGAAAATTATTTTGTCTTGCCTAAGGACATTTATATTAGATATGCTCAATGCTCCACCCTTGTAAGGTGCCACCAATGATCCATGGTGTTGTAAGTTGTAAGGCCCTAGAGAAGCCATGTGTGAGGTTGGGCCCTAAAATTGTATATGATATTACGTTTATGTGATCGAATGACAAAAAGGTGACCTTTTTGGATCTAGCCTTTGGCTTAGATAGAGTAGTTATGTTGATATCAATTGGAGGTACAAAGCATCGAGTTGTGAGGTGTGGGAGTCATCATGAGTCCCTATTTTAGGGTTTCAAGGCTATAGAAGCATCACTTGGGACTGGAGGGTCTCAGTGAGGCCCCTCTGGTGGGATTCTAAGGCACAACCCCTATCCCAATGATAAATGAAATATCCCCTAGCCAACTTGAGAAGGTTCATAATATGGTCGGATAG
Organism: Lygodium microphyllum; assembly: GCF_053477565.2. Taxonomy (NCBI): domain Eukaryota; kingdom Viridiplantae; phylum Streptophyta; class Polypodiopsida; order Schizaeales; family Lygodiaceae; genus Lygodium; species Lygodium microphyllum. The sequence goes on from NC_141141.1 coordinate 30,721,498, forward strand.
GCCGACTAGACTATCTTCCTAGGCTATAAAAGGAAGACCCCCTCCAAATCCATCATTAATCTATCTTTCAACTAATCAAAGTTCTTTTAGCTAGCCTTAAACTCTTCACCTATCATCTATCTAGATCACCATCTAAGCTTCATAATGGAGGTGCATTTGTGGACAAATCCATATTTCTATCAATTTGTTTGAAATTAAAGCAATTTCTATTCTTCACATATTTGTTGTGTATTTTCTTCTCCTTCCTGAGATTCTATCTATGCCATATAATTTGTATATGGTGTTAGATCCTAGGGGGCTGTAAGGAGTGGAGAGTACACGAGAGGCAAGGGCTTCAATGGTGAAGAGGAACAATGTCATTTGGCACATCTACTAGCAATTTGTCTAGTGTATAATGTAGCGATTGGTATAAAATACGACTTGGATGTCCTGAATCACTTAAATTTACTAGAAATTGACAAGCTGATCTCGTTTTAGGTCCATGAAGACCCATATCTCTGTAGTTAAGTCTTCAAGTAAGTGGCATTAGTCCTCTCGGGTAGGACTCTTTTGATTATTGATCACCTTCTCAAGGGTTTGTGGAAGGATATGAAAGGAGATCAAAGTGGATTGGTGGGAAGAACCAGATGTGATTTTGGCAAGAAAATTTACAGTAAAGAACAATCTTCTGTAAGATCTAAGAAACAAAGAGAATATGAGAGAATGATATTTCAAATGATTGTAGACAAAAACACAAAGCTACAATATCGGCAATCTAAATATTGAGGAGTAAAGAGTATATGAGAGGCAAGGGCTTTAATGGAAAAGAGGAGCAATGTCATTTGGCACATCAAGTAGTGGTTTGTCTAGTGTATAAGGTAGTGATCCTATTATATCGACAATCCAAACATTGAGGAGTCCCCCACCAACATTCAATGAAGGAAAGCTAGATGGTACAAACTACATTTTGTGAAAGTTTAAAATTATAACTATTCTTAATTCTTATGAGCTTTTGGAGATAGTCTCTTGAGAACTAAACCAAAACCACAGTCTATCCTCAACCCATCAAATTCTAGTGTTATTATTCCTCCAAATGCAAATCTTTTATGGGCTTGGAAATGAAGGAATGTAGATGCATTGTATACCTTAGTTACAAGTTGTGTGTTGACAATGCTTTTATCTTGATTCAACATATAATTAAGGTATCACAGGCTTGGAACATATTGAGGAGTCAGTAGAAATGCCAAATCAAAAAAGGATTTAGAACTTGGAGAATTGAATTGCAGCAAGGAAGATTGCTAAAGGAGAGACATTGTAAGTGTTTATCACTCATGTCAAGAATTTACATGAGTAGATGGCTTGCGCTAGGATACAGAAGACTAGTGAGGAGCTATCTCAAAGGCATCTTTAGATTTGTCTACCAAAGTTTGATAGACATATAGCTACCCTAAAGACTTAGGTGAGACCACAAGCTTTGAAGTTTGAGAAATTGTGTATTACAAATGGAGGAGGAGTTGCAGCCTAAAGATTGAGAAGGTAGCAATAGTGGAGATGTTACATCTTCTGCTAATGCAAAATTCAAAGGTGGTTCCTCTACCAAGGGGTGACAAAAAGAAAAAGGTAAGTAAGAGAAAGTTTCAAGGAGAGTGCTTCTACTGTAAGAAGAGAGGATATGCAATTGCATATTGTCATATCAAGAAGGCAAATGAAAAGAATGGCACCCTAAAAACTAAAAGGAAGGAGATAGCCAATACCACTAAAGCAAAATTGTTGTTATTCATGATGACCATTAAGGAAGTGTTTTCCTCGATGCAAGGGATATCTACCACTAATTCATGGGTATTGGATAGTGGTACCTCCTGCCACATCATGAACAAGAAAAGTCTATATAGTTCTATGTAACCTCTATAAGCATCCATCACCATGGCAGTTGGGAATGATGAAAAATGTCATATTGAGGGTAAAGATACTATTTTATATATAGGTGATTGAGACAAATATATTATCATTTTCTTCTATAAGTGATCGTGGCCAGAAGTGAGATCTACTAAGATAGGTATAGAAATTCTTGATAGTGTTGGAAAAATTGTCACCAAAGGAGAAAGAAGGAATAATTTGTATGAAGAGATACATAGCTAAGACATGGTTGCTCACTTACATGCAGTATTTGAAATGAAGGAACCATGTGAAGCTTGTATGATGAGTAAGCAAAAAAGAAAGGCATTTCCACAAAAAATCAAGAACACAACAAAGGCTCCTCTAGAGTTAGGGCATGTTAGCTTGTGTGGTAAAATGCCTACACAAGCCTTAGGGGAATCATCTTATTTTATGTTGATCATCGATGATTATAGTAGGAAGATGTGGGTGTACTTCCTTCTTTGTGATAATGCTCAAGCTTTTGTTGAGTTTAAAGAATGGCTAAAACTTATTGAGAATGAAATACAGCAAAGTGTGAAGAAGTTTAGAATAAATGGTAGTGGTGAGTTCAACTCAAAGGAGTATGAAGACTTTTGCAAGAGCAAAGGGATTCAACATTGATTGACAACACCTCATACATGTAGCAGTATGGCATTGTTGAATGCTAAAACCACACCATTGTACAAATGGCAAGTGCATGTTTAAGTGCACTAACTAGCTCGCAAGAATCGAACGGACCATGAGAGGGCACTAGAAGGAGACTTAACGCTGAGTGAGCTTCTTATGAAGCAACTGCTCGATAACACGGCTACAGAGCAAAGTGCCATGGCTCTAGCGACATCGCTGCTCACAAGACTAGGAGCAAACCAAGGCTCAAAGAGCTAGGCTAAAATCTCTATTGTTGCCAAGCAACTCGATAAGTACCAGGATCCCTACAGCTTTGTCAAGCAGTTTGAGCAAGTCTGCAAAGCCAATGGCCTCAACGACCTGACCCAACCCTCGCAAGCGTTCAAGCTTTGCTTGGGCGACAAGGGTAGGATGTGGTATATGAGCTTAGATAACGCGGAGCGAGCCAACTTCGATGGCCTCAAGGATCTCTTCATTAAGAGATTTTCCGAGCTTGGATACTCCGATAATCTACTAGTACGCTTGATAAACGTCAAGTAGAAAGAGAAGGAGGACATTCGCGATTATGTGACCCATGTACGGAGTCTCTTCAAGAGAATCCCTACTGGAGAGCGACCGACTGAAAGAGCAATGCCAACTGTATTCATTAGCAGGATTCAGAACGAGGAACTATACAAGGCTTTGGCACGCAACTCGAGCTTGTAGTGGGACGCCTAGCCAGGGTCTTTGAGGAGGCCATCCGAGTTGACGATCAGGTGAAGGAGTGGAGCTCCAGGAGTGCAAACCTAGAGGAGACCAATTCTCGAAGCTCAGAGAGAGCGTCAGCCTCGAGTGAGCGATCGGCACCATCATCCCAGGATAAGGGGAAAACCACTGAAACAAATCAAGACTTGGTCGATGTTAGAATGGAACTAGCCAAGTTGCAAGATATGTTGAGACAACCAATGGGCCCACACATTCAATGCGTGTACTGTGGCGAAAACCACTTGTCGGCCGAGTGTCAAGACCCTAGGTCACGACCTTGTGCTAACTACGGTAGGTTCGGTCATGATGTCACGCATTGTAGACTGCCAAGGAGACTTCCATACTCACAACCATATGGCCAGCCTTACCTAGTGAATAGGCTGTAGCCATTTTTTGAAAAGGGAGTCCCATTGGGCCTCCCCGCACCCAACGACCATAAGCCGGCCGTTCCTAGGATGGAAATAAATCCTTGTGGGAGCTTTCGCTCAACCGCCAAGACCCATGGACCGCTTATTGTTTCAAGCGTTCCAAGCGAGCTCTAATGGCTATCTCTCACCTAGCCGACGCATCGTCGATCCTACAAATGCAGTGAACTTAGCTTGATGCTCGATCGAGTACCCTGCTCTCTCTTGCACTCCGGTAGCTCCACGATTCTAGATGCTAGCTCAAGCATCCTCAAGCCTCCTCCATCTCCAAGTTCCATCCTCCATAGCCGCGCGCGCAAGAGAAGAGAAGTAGAGAAGAGGAGATGGTGAAGAGCTTCACCCTCTTGATCCCTCACTCTCACCCACACTCACTCCCTCACACTCTCACACTCCCTCTCTCAAGAGCTCACATAAGCAAGAAGGGGAGAAGAAGAGAGGAAGAAGAAGACTAGTTTTGCCACACACCAAAGAATGAGCTCCTCATTCACTTTTCAACCTTATATGCAAAACCCTACTTCCCTTTTGGGCGGTCATCCCCTTTTCCCTTTTTTACATGGCCGCCTAGGCCCTGTTTTCCATTGTCCTTTTATCTTCCTAGTTTCCTTTTCACCGCCCTTCTACATTTACAAATTGCACGAGTGAGAGCCCGGCACTATTTACAAGATTTTAGGATGCGCTTTTTTATTCAAAAATGCGTCTTTCCCTTTTTGTGTTTGCCTTGGACTTTTAAGGTTGTCCTTGCGCTTTTGGCCTTTTCTTATTTTCTTTCTTCAGTCGGGCTACCTTTTTTCCGCCTTTGCCCTGCGTCTTTTCCACTTTCTTTTGCTTTCTTCGTGTTGGGGTTAACATTACCCCCCTCCTAGACGAGTGCCAGTCCCATGGCACTCATTGTCGTAGGTAGCAGGTGGTAGCATGCACCGAAGACTTGGGGGACAAGGATGCCTAGGGCGTGTACTAGTGACCGACACACGTGGGGGTTTGTTGGGGATGCTGCCTAGGACGATTCTTTCCAGGCTTGTTGGATGTTGAGGGGGCAATTAGCGTTGGGCGTTGATGAAGAACGAATGCCACTTTCGTTGTGGTCGTCAACACCTGCAATTGAAAACCTCTCAGGTGGTCTCTCCCTAAGGGTAGTGCTAGTCTTTTGTATTGTGCACAAGACATATTTTATTAGTTTGGGAGACAGGTCGGACTCTAAGCAAGCTGAGAGTATTGTCCTGCACTTGAGGACCCAAACTGTGAATATAGTTCAGTGTAGGCATTATGTGAGTGCGGTGCTTGTGCATACTTAGATATTACTTAGTTAGAAGACTGGTCGGCGTGGTGCCTTATAGAGCAAGGAGCTATGTTGGTGAAAAAATGTGTTAATGAGAAGATGGAGTACACTTTTGAAGATTGCTTGGAGACGTCGTTATGGGTTTTCCATTATCGTCGAAGCTTTGCTTTCTTTTTTTTTCTTGCTTTTTTTTTTTTTTGGCCATGATGAGGCATGTACATGGAGGCAGCGGTATAGGGCATAACAGGAGTTCTACTCCTCATTATTCAAATAGTGGGTAAGGGTGGGTGGGGGGCAGGGGGCCTTGTTAAGGAATTTTCAGCTTAGCAAGTAGCCCTTAATGTGGAGGCGGGTTTTGAGGGTGGTGGTAGAGAGAAAGGGGTGGTTGCACTGGGTGAATTTGCTATCATTCATGTCTTCCAGCAGTGCACCACAGAAGGATGGCAAAAGAGCAGCACGCATCATGAGGCGAGTCATGGTGGTGCTGTCTATGGCGTTGGGGTCAAAATAGAGGGGTGGAAGGTGGCATTCTTGGAGTGCGGGTTCTTGGTGTACTAGGATCCTAATTAACCTAAGATAGTTACAGGTGGTGATGAATGCTGGGTCGGGGCAAGAGGTGAATTCGTTAAGGAATTTATTTATAGAGCTGTACAAGTCAGGAAGGGTGAAGAGGAGAGCGTTCCTATGGGAAGTGGTGTTGGCATTATAAATGATGGGGAAGTCGAACTGGCCGTGGATGGACGGGTTGAAGTCCACTCCAACCCTTCGAGGATACGGCGTAAAGGTGGGGTCATTTCTCTCTGAAGGGAGGGCATTGCAAAATGCCATCCACGCTTAAAGGTTGAGTAAAAAATGCGCCTCCTCCAGGTGGGTTGGCAATTATAGCCTTCCACTATGCGAGGTACCTGGAGGACTTTGTCTTGCCAAAACTCGCGGTCCTCGGCTCCCCAAGCAGTTGGGTGGGCCTCACGCTCTGCTAACCATTTGGCCTTGAGCCTGGCCCCCATGGCAATGACATCCTCCACCAACTGAATGGGCAGCACCCTATTCAAGGCAGTGGGAAACTAGAAGCGCAGATCGAAGGGGTCTCGGCTATACTCCTGCTGTTCCCAGATAATCATTTTGGTGCGGTATTCAGCAGGGGAGTCTTGGGTGCGCAGTGGAAGAGGGGCAGGCTGTTTTTGGACAGGTCTGGCCTTCAGCTTTCTTCTTGCCTTCTCCACCATCTCCTTTCTTTGGTTGGTTTGGGCCGCTCTTCGCTCGGCAAATGTATCAGGGGGTGGCACTTCGGCTTGTTGTGGTTGAGGGGGTGGTGGGACATATTCCTCTTCCTGAGGCCCCAGGTCAAGCTTCGGTTCACCCCCTTCTGCTTGCTCGTCTTCCTGTGTTTTCTCCTCAGTGAACCCAAGGTCGTCCATCTCCTGTGCCGTCAGGCCTACTTGTGCCAGATATTTTCTCTGTTCTTCTAGGCTCTGCGGCGGGCCTCCTAGCTGCAGCGGTATGTGCAGGCCCGCTGTGAGAGCTCTGCGTGCAATGGTTAGCTTTCTTTGCAGCTAATCATTGGCTTCATCTGCTTCTGGTTGGGTGGCGTGGAGCAGCGTATTGAGAAAAGTGCGCTGCTGAGCTATCATAGAGAGCTGGGCTGCCTCTGCCTAATTCTCAGCCAGCACCCTGTCTCCTTCGGCCTTGGCTAGCCGGCGTGCTAAGTCCCGTACTCTCTGATCGTTATGATTGGACCATTCTTTTGCCCTTCTCTCCATATCTTCCAAGCTTTCCCCCTGATGGAGAGTCATTGCCATGAGTTGTTGTTGCCGGGCTTTGAGCTCATGGTGCAGGCGAGACTGCTCTTGGTATTCCTCTGCGATCTGCGCATTGAGTTGGTCCAGCTTTACCTGCATCCTGCGCACCTGTTCTGCCCTTAACTGATCCAGCTCTGCAGCCTCCTGTCTAATTTTCTCAAGCTGACTTTGCGCTTCCAGGTTGGTTGCAGATAACTGGTCATTCTTGCATTGAAGGTGGGCAGTTGTTTCCCTCTCCCTGTTGAGGTGCTCCATTAGGATTTTCCTTCTTCCCTCCCAGGTAGCGTCGCGCTCCTTCAGGGCTCTTAGCTCTTCTGCCTCCTTAGTGCTGGCCTCCTCCTTAAGCGCAGCGATTTCCTTTTGATATTCTGTTATCTGCTTCACTCTGTCCAGCTGGAGGGCGGCTTGTGATTCGCGTTTCACTGCCAGCTCCTCCACAACTATCCTCCTTTTTTGCCTGGCCGTTTGCAATTGTGCGAGCAACTCCTTCCTATAGTCATCGTAGTGGCCTGTTGGAGGTAGGGGTGGGACATGGTTGTAGTGGTGGCAATCTCTTCCACTTTTTGTCTTTTTACTTTCGGCCCTGGCTCCAGCTCGGCTGTTGCTTCCCTTTTGGCACCTGAAACTGAGGTGGCCCCGCTCCCTTTCCACCAAAAACTGCAACCAGGTAACCACGTTGCTTTCATCGATTTTTGGGGTGTGCCCCTAGGTGGTGGTGGTAGGGGGTGTCACCATGAGGGGGGTGGCTTGCATGGGTGGCACGAGGAGAGGGGAGACTGGCCTGACTGGGTCTTTTCCTTTCCCTTCTACAGGAGACAGGTGCACAGTTTCCGGCACACCAGTGCTGGGACCGAGTGCTTCAGGTTGGTATGGACTTCCTGCTCCTTTCACGTCTTTTCTTCGCTGTTCCTCGATGGAGCGACGGGTCGCCAGCTCCAAATCTTCTTCTTCCCTCCTTCTCAGCTCCTCCTCAGCCATCTTTCTTCTTTCCTCCTCTTCCTTTACCGACTCCCTTTGGGCCCATTCGAGCTCTTCCTTCTCTTTTCTCCTTCGCTCCTCCTCTCTTTTTCCGTGCAGGGCTTTAGTCCGTTGCTCCGCCTTCCTTTTTGGTGTAGCCTGGGGTTCTCCCTCCTCGTCGGTGTCTGTTTCTGTTTCTTCAGACTACTTTTCCGCATGAGGCTGGGACTGCGATGGCGATTCGCCACTTTTCTCATCATCTCCCTGTTTGTCTTCTCCCGCTCGTCCCTGCCCTATTGCTTCATGGATGATTGCGGTGAGGGCACCTCCAAAACCTATGGTGGAGGCCTTGGAGGATGAGGCTTTGCGGGTTGATCGGGGTGAAGGGGATTCTCCTGCTACAGCCCTTCCTCCTGTTGCCAGGGCCTTTGCCGAAGCCTCAATTGTCTTTTTTACGAACCCGTTGAGGTTCACCTCATCCAGTGATTGAGCAGTGATGCTTTCGAGTAGAGGTACATAGATTCTAGACATGATGCTATTGTACCGCTAACTCAAAAATAGGGTATGCATCATCCTCGCCTGCAGTTGAATCTCTTGATCGGGGATGTCTGCCAAGCTGACTCCATCGTTGGTGTGGACCTTCACTTTGTCCATTCCCAACATGGCATAGACATCCCTTTTTGGTTTCTTCTCCACCTTGTTTGGAATCCCTAGTGCCCTTTCTATCAGTTCGGGGGTCAGTTCGACCTGCACTTGTCTGGTGGCTTCCCTGTCCCGCATCATGACGGTGCCCTTGTTTCTGTTGAAGGTGCGCAGGAACTCGGCGCATAGGGTGTAGTTTATCCTCTGGCCCACTACGTCTAGGTACCTTTGTAAGTGGCATTGCTCCATAATTCGTCGTACCGCTGGTTCCTCAATGATCATGTCTTCCAGGTTGAATATGTGGCAGAATTTCAGCTGATTGAACGCTCTTGCTTCCACCGTGAGGCCGTACTACACCTGTTCTTCCTTCGAGAAGGGGAGTTTGCCAGCTTTGTCTTGACTTGCCATGGTCGCCACCTGTACATTCAGTCAATTAACTTTTTAGTATTTTTTGGCAACCAATTTGCTGGACGACCACAATCATAACAGATTTTATTGTTCATAATCCTAACTTTTCCTTTCAAACTTCTATCACCTACTTTTGTATGGTATTTCAATTTTGAGCCTTTTCATGCTTGGTTTACTTTTTAGTTTTAACCCCGTTTACTGCCCCATCCCCCTCGTGGAAAAGAAAAATCCGTCCCTGGATTGGAGGTTGTGGGGCCAAGGCGTTCATGTTTATTTGTGGAGGAGTCAATCGTAGAAGTTGGGGTTATATTCCAAGTGTGCAGCGCAGTCCAGGTCACAGGGTCGGATGCCTACATGGGTGATGTACGTGAGGACATTTGTGAGCAAATCATCGGAGTTGACCCGACTTGCGATGTGGAGCTCTTCTTCTATCAAGATGCGGTCGAGATAGGGGTGCCCTAAGTTATGATCGTCCATGGTCCCCGACCTCGAAGAGTGGTTAACACTCGATACGAGGTATGTGCGACGTAGGTGGGATCATACTCAGCCGTTTTGATGGCTCGACGTTGTTCGACATTGGTCACTATGCGGCATCCATCAACTTCCCATTTCAATCTAAGAGCGTACCACTGCTTCAAGAAGAGTGATTCCGTGTCTGCCAGGTGGGACAACCTTGCTTTCTCTTGGCTAGTGATGTCGGATGTCGTGCGTGGGTCAAATGATGTGATGAGGCGTTGCTTAATGGCTTGCTCTTTGGAGACCTCGCGAGCGAGCAACTCAGCAGGGCAGAGCGAGAAGCTTGTGCAAAGGAGAATTCAAAAGTCTCCCAAGAGCAAGGCATATTGCGCACGTCAGTTGCAAGAGGTTCTGCTAATAGTCCCAAGTCCAGGCGGTTATAACTGAGGGCCAGTGCAACAAAGGTGGCATCGAGCTGTTTGATGCAGTCCACCACATCATCCCCCATGTCCTCTGCGAGGTCAGCGGCGGCCAGCATTAGGAATGACTTCCGTTCATAGGAGGGCTTAAGGCTGGCAGGTAGTTGGGGTTTGCTGGAGCTGGAGGTTCTGAGAGTACAGAGCTGCAGCTGGGGGCCCATTTGAGTCGGCAATTCTAGCGTTGGTTGGACGGATGGGTCGGGTTTGATCTTAGGGGCTATGCTACGGCGGTCAGCGGGGTTACTGAGCTGCGGGTTGGGTTGGTTGGATAATGCCACCTCTGGTGATGGCCGTTGCTTGGGTTGTTGGGTGTGTGTGACGCCCGTGGGTTGACTCGCAGAGGAGTTGGATGACTGGGGTGGGCCCTGCGATTCGTGGTCTTGAGGTGTCAGGGGACAAGGCCTTGAGATCGACGTAGAACTAGGGCTTGTGACAGTTGGGATTTTGGGGATCCATAGCGAGGCATATCCCTCATAGTAGCCTTGTGCATGTGGGAGGACTTTAGGGACCCATATTTGTTTAATCACGTGGCGCTTGCGATGATGGTGTCTTGGTTTCCTAGGTTTAGGTTTGTAGGTGTTCCGCGGACACGCGCGTCTAGTTCTAGGCAGTTCTCAAGGCTTCTTAGGTACCCATTGCAAGTGAGTCTGTTGGGGTTTTGCTTTGGGTGCGGCGGGCCGCGGTGCGTGGGGATTTGGGTGTGGTAGATATGCACGGCCCCCCTCCTTAGTCCTAGGTGCGGCTGTTTCTATCGGTGGCCCCGTGAGCGGTGACGCTCCCGATCGTTAGGTGGATGTGTTGCGACTCATAATCAACATTGCAACGAGTCTGCTTTTTAAAAGTTTGCCCGAGCAATGACTCTGTGCTTGCATCCATGGCAATGGGTAAGACATAAAACAGCATGGGAATAGTTTCAGTCTCGATAGAAATGGCAACTTTGCACGTGCCGAGGATCATGTAAGATTGAGCTCCGTATGGATTCAATTTGGCTGTTGTGGGCTGAAGTATTGGTGCGCCAAGCTGGGTCCAATGCTCATGCGTCAAAATGTTAAAATCCGCCCCCTCGTCAATCAGGGCGTTGAAGGAGCATGTCTGCTTGGCCGTGACCGTGATGCGGAGGTAGGCGGGTTCTACAGGCTCCTCCTCATTCTCGCAGATTTTCGTAATTGTGGCTACTCGTATTTTGACGGGTGGTTCTACCATTGGTGGTTCATGCAGCCGATGAGTGGGCGGATAGTACTTCTTGATTCGGCTGCCATTGAAGAAGCCCATTCCCTCACCATCCAGTGTTTCTAGCTCGACATTACCAGTTCGGCTGATTGTGCGGACCTCTAAATTTCATCTTTTGCTTATGTCCTTTAACTGAGTAGAGGAGCACTAGGTCACCCTGCTCAAAATCTCGTTGCTTGACATGTTTGTCAAACCATCTTTTGCGTCGGGCTTTCTCACAGATAAGTGCGTGGGTGGCTAGGAGACGGCGTTCTAGCTCAACCAAGTGTTGCATCCATGCTTCCTTCCCTTCCCATTGTTCTTGGAGTGCTATCCTCAGGCTAGGGGCGAAGAATTCTACTGGGAGAATAGCTTCAGTCCCATAGGTTAGCCTAAAAGGTGTTTGATCGACGGCCGTCTTATAAGCTGTTCGGTAGGCCCACAAGGCTGCCATCAACTTGTTATCCCAGTCACTTCGTGAGGCTGAAACTACTTTGGTCAGGACAGTGATGAGAATTTTGTTGGTTGATTCAGCCTGGCCATTAGCCTGAGGGTAGTATGGTGAGGATTTGTGATGGATGATGAGAAAGGTGGATAGGAGATGGGCTATCACTTCATTGATGAAGTGCATTCCCTGGTCGCTAACCAATTCGATGGGGCAACCAAAACGCGAGATTACTTGCTCCCATAAAAACTTGGCAGTCGTCCTAGCGTCGTTTCTCCACGTGGCTCTCGCTTCCGCCCATTTGGTGAGGTAATCTGTGGCCACCACGATGTACCTGGCTTGCGAATATTGTGCCGCGGGGCTGATGCGTCCTATGAAGTCAATCCCCCATTTTTCGAAGAGTTGGCGAGCGATAACAGGGGTTAACTCCATCTGATCTTTACGAACCGGGACCTTTGTCTGTTGACACTCGTCACAATGCTTGACAAATTGTGTGGCATCGCGGAAGAGTGTGGGCCACCATAGCTGGGACTGCAACACCTTTCGTGCTGTAGTGTCCCCGCTTAAGTGTCCTCCTACAATACCGTTGTGTGCCTCTGAGAGCACATCATGCATCTCATGCTCACATACGCATCTACGTAGCAATCCGTCTTGCCCCAGCCTATAAAGCTGGCCTGCAATCAGCTGATAGGGCTGGATTTTCAGGATTAAGCGCCTAAGTCGTGCCCGTTCTATTGGTCGTTCGGGCAGCCCATGCTCGAGCACTTGGACTATGTCGTCTGCCCAGTATGGTGTCAGATCGGCCCTGAATAGGTCTCTTTCGCTGGACACATGGAATAAGTGGCTGTCCAGTAACTCGTCCATGATGGCTTGTCCAGCAGCTTCTCCTGTGGGTATACGGGACAGATGGTCAGCCATGTAATGTTGTTTTCCCTTCCGGACCACCACTGAGAAGTCGAACTCTAGGAGCAGGAGAAGCCATCGAGCTATACGTCCTGTAGCACAAGGTTTGTTGACTAAATAGAGCAGGGCTTGATGGTCTACGAAGAAGGTGAAGGGGGTGGCCAGTAGGTAATGCCGGAACTTCTCACCGCGAATACCATGGCTAATCCCTCCCTTTCCATTTTTCGAATAATTCATCTCTGTCTCAGTGAGTTGCCTGCTAGCAAAACTCACTGGGTAATCTAAGTTATGCTCACCAGGTTGGCACAGCACTGCCCCCATGGAAAACTTAGAGGCATCGATGTGTACGTGAAAAGTCATAGTCCAATCTGGGGCTCGTAGTATAGGTGCCGTTGTCAGGGCTTTTTTCAGTTCCTCGTAGGCCCGTTGGCACGCTTCAGTCCACTCGAAGACAATTAGCAGTTTGTACAATGGCCTAGCAATCAGCGCGTAGTTCAGTACAAACCGCCCATAGTATCCTGTGTGACCTAAGAAGCATTGAACTCCCTTGTAATTACTTGGGGGTGGAAGGTCCAAGATGACCTTGACCTTCGAGAAGTCTGTGGCAATGCCATTCTTGGACACAACGTGTCCCAAGATGCATCCGTGCTTCACCCAAAACTGACATTTCAGGGGGTTGAGGGAGAGACGGTATAAGCGACACCGTTCAAAGACTGCGCGGAGTTTGTCGAGATGTTGGGTCCAGGCCGAGTGGACACACAGGTCATCGACAAAGACCTCTAACTCCTTGCGAAGCATGTCCTTGAATATGGTGCACATGAGGCATTGAAAGGTGGCGGGGGCATTGGTTAGCTCGAAAGGCATGACTACTATGCAAAGACACCCCACTCAATGGCGAAGGCGGTCTTGTGCCTATCTGCAGGATGCACTTGCACCTGATTGTACCTCGAGAAGCCATCCAGAAAATTGTAGACTTCCTTACCTGCCACCCTCTCAAACATGTGCTCGGTGTACGGTAAGAGGTAGTTGTCTCTCTTTGTAGCGGCGTTTACTTTCTTGTAATTGACGCACACTCGAATCTTGCCATTTTTCTTCATCACAATTATGGGTGACACCCAGTCTGTGTGCTCAATTTCATAAATGAATCTGGCTCTCATGAGCTTTTCAATTTCCTCCTTGATAGCATGAGCGTGCTTTGGATTCATGGGGTATGGTCGCTGCTTGACCGGCGTTGCATCCGTTGTCATGGGTATGTTGTGAGTCACAACACTCGGATCTACCCCTCGTAGCTCATCTAAAGACCAAGCAAATACGTCCCGGTACTCCCGCAAAAGAGTGACAAGACTGGACTCTTCTTCCATGGTCAAGTCCTCGGCAATGAACACTGGTCGGGGTACTTCCCCTTCCAGGGCTAGGTTTACCTCCTTGACCTTGGCTGGCCCTTCGATTGGTTCGCGGGTTTGCCCTTGGCGCTTGACACTTAGCAGAAGCACTACCCTGTCCCCTCTTTTGAATTTCAAAAAGCGCTTAGGGAGGTCTTGTGGCTTCCTTTGTTCCTTTGATCACGCATCATTGGGACGCTTAGCCTCATTCTGCCGTAACCGTCTGCGCCTCAGGTGGAGAGGTAAGTCTCCCTTGGTGCATCTGGTCATGGGTGGCCTAGGGATTTCTGGGTCACCATCTGAAGTAACTTCAGATTCAGAGTCGAATTTCCCATTTTCACTAGAGGAGGTGGTCTCCCCTGGAGGCCGCACTTCGGATGGCGATTCAGTTCTAAGCATTGCTGCCGTTCCTAGTTGGGCCAGGCAGCTTGCTCAAAATCCATAGCTCCCATCTGTTCCAACCAAGCACGATCGCATTTCGTACACATGACTCCTTGGTCCACTCTAAGGGCCAGTCTCGTCTGCGGCTTAGCATCTACCCGGATTTGCTCAATTTCTCACCCTTCGGTGTCGTATTCTACGGTGTCCACCTCACCCTCACTTCCTTCATCAAAGGATTGGCAATCTTCGTATTCGTCACAGGAATCTGCATCGCTAGACTTCTCATCATCCCCCAAGGCCTGCTCTGCCTCGTCTTGTTGGTCGGGAACCAACGCCCAGTTGAACCTGAGGTTCAGTTCATGTACCCTGGTCCACTTCCACTCGGGTTCTTCCAAGAGGTCCTGGAGAGGCTTGAGATTGGCGGCTGCGTTGCGTGCTAGTCGGTTCGTTAAGTGCCCCAGTATTCCCTAGAGTTCCCTCTTGTTGGTAGGCACTTGGAAAGCGATAGGCTTAGGCCCTTCATGGAGGCTTGCTACCATCATGTAGACAGGTGTAGGAAGTGTTTCTTTTGGCTTGCCAATTGTTTTGACAGCGTGCTCGTATGCCTCATGATCTGAGAACGGCAGGTCGAGTGTAGCGAGAACGTGCATCCAATCCCGCTTGTCCTCTGGGAATGGGATATACTTAGTTAAGGACCCATAGGGTTCCTTGTCCTGGGTGTTTCCCTTGAGTAGAGTAGAGATGGCGTCTAGGTCGACTGGCGAGGTCTTCCAAGTGTCCAGCTCTATTCTCACAGCGTTAGTTCGGTTGCCCAGGAAGATCAGGCTGTTACCCCAGTCTTCGATAACTCTAGCATTGCGCATCCAGGGTCGACCCAATAAGATATCATAGTCCACTCCCTTCACGACGATAAAGTCGACAGAGAACTGGACTCCTGCAATCTTCACTGACTAATTCTTCAAGACCCCGAATGGTTTCACTCGCATACCGTTTGCTAGCGTGACATTAAACCGAGCAGCTTCGACAGGCGGGTTTCTCCACTTCTGTAACACTGCGTGGCTAAGCACACTAACCCCAGCTCCTATGTCTACAATCCCCTTTCTCGTTGCGTCTCCCAGGGCTAGGACTGGCAGGACTGCGTGCATCTCTGAGCCCTCCCAAAAGGCGTTGACGTGCAAGGATTTAGGCCCAGAGTGTAGCGTCAAACTTGGCAAGTGAGTTTCCACATCCTGGTCTTGAGTATCTACCGGAGCTTGCTCTTGCGGTCTCTCGACCCAATGCTTGAGGTCATGCCATAGGGCAGAGTGCTGCCTAAGTAGATCTCCCAGGCAAACTGTTACAGGGGTGGTCACTAGTGTGGTCAGGAGATTGCTAAACACTCGTCCTTCCCTTAGTTCAGACTGTCCGGGCCAATGGCCGCGGCTGACCTGCGGGTCTGTTGCGTCTAGGCTTGGCCTTGACTGCACTACTTGTGGCATAGCAGCCTCGGCAGGACTTAGGTTGGGGCAGTGATAGTGGCATGCTCATGCTAGAGAGATCATCAATCTCGTCCTCCGTGATGGGTTCAACATCCTTGAGGTGCTGTTGAGCCTCCCTCACCCATTCCTTCACCTTTTCTATGGCTTCCGATTGCCGCTTGGGGTGTGGGTATTCCCCTACCTTAGCACTTCCCTTTTGGGCTGTTTTAGGGGCTGAAGTCTCTACCTCTGCGTCTGAGACTTTCTTCCCCTGGGGTAAGGTCGTAACGCTGTCGATTTTTAGTGCGACCTTAGCCTCTGATCTCTTATTTTTCCGCCTACGGCTCTTCTTTCCTACTGAGGTCGCGTCAAGATTGCTAGGTCTTGGCAGAGAGACGCCGGCCTGCTTTGTTTGTGCTCGGGTCATAACTCACAAGGGAATAGGTGTGGCCTCCCCGTCAGGGTTTTCAACACCAAACAGCCCCAACAGGACGGACGGCAAATTAGCTGAACCGGAAGGCGACTTCCGTTTTGGGCAATCTATGAAAAGATGGGTGATTCCGCACTCTGCGCACCTTTGGTTAGCTTTGTCCCTGCTTTGCTGCTCTCTTTCGGGGCAGCGTGATGAGACGTGACCGGGATGTCCACAAGTCCAACAAGTGACCGGATCATGTGGCTGCCCTCCTAGGCCTCTACCCCGTCCTCGTCCTAATGCCATCATCGGCACGGGTCGGTAATCCATGAGGATTGCATTGCCCTCGTCGTCATGCGAGACGTAAGGGTATATATAGGTCTCTTCATCACTGGGCTCCTCTACGTAGTGTACAGGAGCATCGCTCGGTGGATGGGTCACATAGAGACCATGCGGTCTTGGAATACCGGTAGGATTTATGTCCAGCCTAGGGACCGCTGGTTTCATATCGTTAGGCGCCGGTAGGGCTAGCGGGGCTCCCCTTCCGAAGAATGGCTGTGGCCTGTTAGCTGGGTAAAGCTGGCCATAGGGTTGCGTGTATGGTAGTCTTCATGGTAGTCTACAGTGTGCAGCATCGTGGTCGAACCTACCACAGTTAGCGCAGGGTCTTGACCTAGGGTCCTGACACTCTGCTGGCAGGTGGTTTCCTCCACAGTACACGCACTGGACGTGCGGACGCGTCGGTTGCCTCGACATGTCTTGTATTTTGGCCAACTCCGTCTTGACCTCGGCCAAGCCATGGTCCCCATCTCGGTGGCCTTTCCCTTATCTTGGGATGATGGGTTTGATTGCTCGCTAGAGGTTGGCATTCGCTCTAAACTCCGTGGGTTGGTTTCTTCTAGGTTTGAGCTCCTGGAGCTCCGCTCTTTCAGCTGGTCATCAACCCTAATGGCTTGCTCAAAAACCCTAGCCACCACGTCTCGTTGCAAGCTTGAGTTGCCTGCTAGTGCCTTGTACAATTCCTCATCCCGAATCCCACTAATGAATATGGTCGACACTGCCCTGTTAGTCGGTCTTTCGCAAGGGGATTCTTTTAAGGAGGCTTCTCACGTGGGTCACATAGTCGCGGATGCCCTCCTTCTCCTTCTGATTGACGTTCATCAGACGTACTAGCAGGTTGTCAGAGTATCCGGGTTTGGCAAACCTCTTGACAAAAAGGTCCTTGAGGTTATTGAAGTTGGCTCATTCTATGGCGTCTAGACTTGTATACCACGTCCTACCCTTATCACTTAAGCAAAGTCTGAATGCTCGCGAACGTTGGGCCTGGTCGTTGAGGCCATTGGCTTCGCAGACTTGCTCAAACTGCTCGACAAAGCTGTACGGGTCGTCCGGTGGCTGGTACTTGTCGAGTTGCTTGGCGACAATAGGTATTTTGGCTTGGCTCTTTGACCCCTGGTTTGCCCCCAGCCCTGCAAGTAGCGAGGTTGTTAGCGCAGTGGCATTCTATTCTACCGCGGTGTTATCGAGCAGCCGTTTCATGAGGAGCTCACCCAGCGTCAGGTCTTCCTCTAGTGCTCTTTCTTGGTCTGTCTGGTTTCAGCCGGCCAAGTTCACCTCATGCAGCTCCATGCTTTGCCTTAGGCTCCTGGCTTGTTGGTCCCTATTGTACTCGGCTATGCCCTGCAATGCCTTGCGGGCTAGCCTCCTCTCCTCCTCTAGGTCCGCAATGATTGCATCTGCCGTCCTGCCACAGTGCTCGTACCTGGCATGCGCATCGTAACTGCTCACCATTTGTTGTATGGCGTCTGGAAATGCGCTAACATCTAGCTCCCCTGTAAACCGATGATCTGAGCCTCCCTCTGTCATGGTTGAATTCTTGCGCTTGGTCGTAAGTCAGATCCTTGTCGTTGACGCTCTTTGCTTGATCCTACCCTACGCTCCGCGCGTTTGCATACACCTTGGGTCTTCTCCTATTGGTGGGTTTTTTGGGCGATTTATCTGAGTGAGTTCTTTTAATTTTTGAATGTAGTGCTCAACTTATGGTCACTTGTGAGTGTGTTGTCCCTCGTGCACTTGTGCTCAATCAGGCTTTCGGCTTTCCTAAGTGTACTTTAAGTGCGGAAATTCAACCTGAGTGCTGTGAGCTCACTCACTCTTGCTCGTTTTGGGCTTGACAGGCTTTGCTACTCTAGTTCTGGCCGTTCTACAGGTCGTAGGGTCCTATGCTGCTTCCTGTTGTTCACGTGGGGGTGGGTCGCCGGGGGGGTGCCCCAGTGTGTCCCTGGATGGGTTAGGTTTTTTTTTTGGTTTAACTCTGGGAATTGGACATCCAATTCACCAGTGGGCCGATTTACCAGTGGTCTGATTGTGGGAATCGGACCAGGTATATCAGGGCTGAGTGGCAGTCTTAAGGTCCGCGTGTCCGATTCTCCAAAATCGGACAGGAAAGTGTTCGAAGAATTGGCCAAGGGGGTTTGATTCTGGGCGGTCCAATTTGTCCGATTGGTCCGATCAGACCGGGTAGTCCGATTCCTAGTGGTCCGATTATGGATGGGTCCAATTCTGGGTATCGGACCGGACAGGTGGTCCGATTGGTGACGTGTATTACTTCGTCCGATCGGACAGGGTGGGTCCGAGTCAAAGCATTCGAGTGGTCCGAGTGTCCAAGTCGGACAGGTTGGTCCGAGCGTCCGATTCTCAAAATCGGACGGGTTGGTCCGAGTGCCACGTGGCACGTCCGATTGGACTAGTTGGTCCGATCCTAGTAGTCGGACAGGTCGTTCCGATCGGACGATTGTCCGAGTGTCCGATTCTGGGAATCGAACACTGGGTTGGACGTCTGAGTCCGCCGATCCGATGAGCTTGCGCACACGGATTTGCTCGATTTTCTCCAGATGTTTTATCCTATTGACCATGCGATTAACCAACGACGGAGTTGAAGTGGTGAGGAGGAGATCGGTTACCTGGGAGTCGCCGAATGTGATGTCCTCCGTGCCCTGGTCGATCGGACGGTTGCCAAGCTCGCTCACTCTCTCTCTCTATCTCTCTCGCTCTCCGTTGGTTGGAAATGGGGTTCTCTTGCCCTCCTAGAGTTTATACCCTGCTAGTTCTTCCCTGAACACTACAGATTCCTTCCCTGGCATTTCCTATGCAGTTACCTTTGCATTTACTCCATTCTTCCTTTTGTTTCCTATGGTTTTCTCCCTGTTTCACAGCAGCAGCCCTCTGCCTCTTCGTGTGTGATTTCCTACTGCTAGTCTATCCTAAACACAACATGAATCGAAGGCAAAACACTGAACTAGTTTCTCCATGTTTTCCAATCATTAATAACCAGAATATTCCAAAATACTTACCTGTTCTAAAGATCAAAAACACCCAACTTCCTACCTATCTCAAGCTCTGTTTCGGGGATGAATACCCTACTTCAATGCTTGATATGAGGCGTGCAAGTGCTCAAGCTTGAATCTGTTGGTCCTGGCAATGGAACCAAAATGTGGGAGCTTTCGCTCAACCGCCAAGTCCCACGGACCGCTTATTGTTTCAAGCGTTCTAAGCGAGCTCTAATGGCTATCTCTCACCTAGCCGACGCGCCGTCGATCCTACAAATGCAGTGAGCTTACCTTGATGCTCGATCGAGTACCCTCCTCTCTCTTGCACTCCGGTAGCTCCATGATTCTAGATGCTAGATCAAGCATCCTCAAGCCTCCTCCATCTCCAAGTCCCATCCTCCATAGCCGCGCACGCAAGAGAAGAGAAGTAGAGAAGAGGAGATGGTGAAGAGGTTCACCCTCTTTATCCCTCACTCTCACCCACACTCACTCCCTCACACTCTCACACTCCCTCTCTCAAGAGCTCACACAAGCAAGAAGGGGAGAAGAAGAGAGGAAGAAGAAGACTAGTTTTGCCACACACCAAAGAATGAGCTCCTCATTCACTTTTCAACCTTATATATAAAACCCTACTTCCCTTTTGGGCGGTCATCCCCTTTTCCCTTTTTTACATGGCTGGTCATAGCCTAGGCCCTGTTTTCCATTGTCCTTTTATCTTCCTAGTTTCCTTTTCACCGCCCTTCTACATTTACAAATTGCACGGGTGAGAGCCCGGCACTCTTTTACAAGATTTTAGGGTGTGCTTTTTTATTAAAAAATGCGCCTTTCCCTTTTTGTGTTTGCCTTGGACTTTTAAGGTTGTCCTTGCGCTTTTGGCCTTTTCTCCTTTTCTTTCTTCAATCAGGCTACCTTTTTTCCGCCTTTGCCCTGCGTCTTTTCCACTTTCTTTTGCTTTCTTCGTGTTGGGGTTAACAATCCTACAGGCATTCCTAGGCCGCCTGGTCCTTACGTAACCCAGCCACCGAGTGATGCTTCTGTCCACTATGTGGAAGAACCAAACGAGGAGGAAGCTTACATATGCCCTTACGTGTCACATGATGGCGAGGGCAACGCTGTCCTTATGGATTATTGCCCAGTCTCGGTGATGGCATTAGGAAGAGGATGAGGTAAGGGCCTAGGAGGGCAGGCACAAGACCCAATCACCTGTTGGACCTATGGTCGGACCTGTGGCCACCCAGGTCATGTCTCATCGCGCTACCCTGAGAGGAAGCAACAAAACAAAGATAAGGCTGACCAAAGGTGTGTCGAGTGCAAAATCACCCATCTTTTCGTCAACTGCCTAAGGCGAAAACCATCATCTAGCTCAGCCAACGAACCATTGGTCCCATTGGGGCTGTTCGGTGTCGAGAACCACGACGGGAGGCCACGCCTATCCCCTTGCGGGTCAGGACCTAGCAATCTTGATGCAGCCTCAATCAGGAAGAAGAGCTGTAGACAGCGGAAGAGGAAGTCGGAAGCTAAAATCGCACTAAAGACAGAGAGTGTTACAACTCTGCCCACTAGAAAGAAGGTCTCCGACACAGAAGCAGAGACGTCAGCCCCTAAGATGGCCTAAAAGGGAAGCACTAGGGTAGGGGAATACCCGCAACCAAAACGACAATTAGAGGCCATAGAGAAGGTGAGAGAATGGGTGAAGGAAGCCCAAGAACGCTTAAAGGATGCTGAGCCCATCATAGAGGATGGGATCGATGACCTCTCCAGCATAAGTATACCGAGCTCACTCCCACAACCAAAGTCAAGAGAAGCAACTGCACCACAAGCGGTACCGCTAAGGCCAAGCCTTGGCACTGCTACAGGGCTGCGGTTCAGTCACGGCCACTGGCCAGGACAATCCAGGTTAGAAGAGAGACGAACACCCAACGATCTCCCAACCACATTAGTGACTACCCCTGTAACACTCAGCTTGGGAGATCTGCTTAGGCAGCACCCCACCCTATGGCAGGACCTTAAGCAGTGGGTTGAAGGGACACAAGAGCAGGTCACGATAGACCCTCATGACCATGAGGCAGAAATGCAAATACCGAGTTTGACGCTGCATACTGCACCTAAGTCCTTGCAAGTCAATGCCTTTCGGGAAGGCTCTGAGATGCATGCAGTCTTACCGGTCTTAGCCCTAGGCGATACAACTAGGAAGGGAATCGTAGACACGGGGGCCAGGGTTAGTGTGCTTAGCCACACAGTGCTCCAGACTTGGGGAAACCCACCTATTGAGACGGCTAGGTTTAATGTCACACTAGCGAATGGTATGAGAGTCAAGCCATTTGGGGTGCTTAAGAATTGGCCAGTGAAGATCGTAGGTGTCCAGCTCTCCGTTGACTTCATAGTCATGAAGGAAGTGGACTACGACATCCTATTAGGCCGGCCCTGAATACGCAATGCTAGGGACATCAAAGATTGGGGTAACGGCTAAATCTTCCTTGGTAATAGGACGGATACCGTGAGAGTAGAGATGGACATCTAGAAGACCTCATCCGTTGACTTAGATGTCATCTCTACTATGCTCAAAGGTAATGCTCAGGCCAAGAAGTCCTACGGACCCTTGACCAGGTATATCCCATGCCCAGAGGATGAGCGGGATTGGATGCATGTCCTTGCTACAATCGACCTACCTTTCTCTGATCATAAAGCGTATGAGAAAGCCATCAAAACAATCGACAAGGTTGGCGACACACCCTTCGTGCTAGTCTGCATGATGGCAGGAAGCCTCCAAGCCACGTCCCAACCAACAAAAGGGAACTCCATGAGGTACTGGAGTATCTATCGGACAAGCTAGCTGGCAATCCATCTGCAAATCTCAAACCACTCTAGGACCTCTTAGATGAATCCAAGTGGCAATGGAACAGAGTGCATGACTTAAACTTCATGTATAACTGGGCCCTAATGCCCCAGGGATAGAACAAGTCCTAGGAGATGACGAGTAGTCTGATGAAGAAAATTCGAACGACGAATACGAAGACTGCCAGTCCTTCAGTGATGGAAGTGAGGGGGAGGTGGACACCGTGGAATATGACACTGAAGGACAAGAAATAGAGAAAATATGAGCAGACTCCAAGCCACAGAGAAAGAGTATCTTCCAGAGGGAGTGAGGAGTTATGAGCGTGGAATGTGACCGCGCCTAGTTAGAACACATAGGAGCCATAGACCTCGAGCAAGTGGGACTAGCCCAGCCAGGAATGACGTCAGTGTTTAGAACTGAATCACCATCTGAACTACACCCACCAGGAGAGACCACCTCTTCTAGCAAAGGACCCCCGGGGGATTTGACTCTAAATCAGAGGTTAGCTCGGATAGTGATCCAAATATCCCTAGGCCGCCCACAACCAAACGCACTAAGGGGGACCTACCGGTCCACCTGAGGTGCAGGCGATTGAGACAGGAAAAGGCAAAACAACCCAGGGATGCTCAAACGGAAGAACAACGAAAACCACAGGATCTCCCTAAACGATTCACAAAAATTCAAAAAGGGGGATAGGGTGGTAGTGGTGCTAGGTGCCAAACATCAAGCACAGACAAGCAAACCATTCGAGGGACCAGCCAGGGTCAAGGAGGTGGACTTAGCCCAAGAGGGGGAACCACCTCGACCAGTCTTCATTGCTGATGACTTGACTAATGAAGAAGAAACGAGTCTCATCTCTCTCTTATGAGAGTACATAGACATGTTCTCCTAGTCCTTAGGAGAGCTTAAGGAGGTAGACCCAAGTGTCGTGACCCACAACATACCCATGACGCCGCGGACGCAATATCGGTCAAGCAGCGACCGTGCCCTATGAATCCAAAGCATGCTCATGCTGTCAAGGAGGAGATTGACAAGCTGATGAGAGCAGGATTCATTTATGAAATTGAGCACACAGATTGGGTATCGCCCATAGTCATCGTGATGAAGAAGAATGGAAAAATCTGGGTGTGCATCAATTACAAGAAGGTAAACACTGCCACCAGGAGGGACAATTATCCATTTCCGTACACCGAGCACATGCTTGAGAGAGTGGCAGGCAAGGAAGCCTATAGCTTCCTGGACGGCTTCTCAGTGTACAACTAGGTGCAAGTGCATCCTGCAGACATGCATAAAATTGCCTTTGCCACTGAGTGGGGTGTCTTTGCTTACATAGTCATGCCCTTCGGGTTGACTAATGCCCCTGCCACTTTCCAACGCCTCATGTGCACCATCTTTAAGGACATTCTTTGCAAGGGGTTAGAAGTCTTTGTCGATGACCTCTGTGTCCACTCGACATGGGTCGAGCACTTAGACAGACTCCGAGCAATATTTAAGCGGTGTCGGTTATACCGCCTCTCCTTGAACCCCTTAAAGTGCCAGTTCTGGGTGAAGCATGGATGCATTCTAGGGCACGTGGTGTCAAAGAACGGCATTGCCACTGACTTCTCGAAGGTCAGGGTCATTGTTGACCTTCCACCCCCAAGCAACTATAAAGGTGTTCAATGCTTCCTAGGCCATACCGGTTACTATCGGCGGTTTGTACTCAATTATGCGTTGATCGCCAGACCATTGTACAAGCAAATTATAGTCCATTCGTGCCAGACCATTGTACAAGCAAATTATAGTCTTCGAATGGACTGAAGCATGCCAAAGGGCATACAAAGAGTTGAAGAAGGCTCTAACCACAACACCAATCCTACGAGCCCCAGATTGGACCATCACCTTCCATGTGCATATCGACGCCTCTAAGTTTGCCGTGGGGGCAGTGTTGTGCCAAACTGGCGAGCACAATTTAGACTATCCAATGAGCTTTGCTAGTAGACAACTCACTGAGACGGAAAGAATTACTCAATGATGGAAAGAGAAGGACTAGCCATGGTATTTGCAGTAAAGAAATTCTGGCATTACCTTTTGGCCACGCCCTTCACCTTCTTTGTGGACCATCAAGCCTTGCTATATCTAGTAAACAAACCTTGTGCTATAGGACGCATAGCTCGATGGCTCCTTTTGCTTTTAGAGTTCGACTTCTCCCTAGTGGTACGGAAGGGAAAACAACATTACATGGCTGATCACATGTCGCACATTTCCACCAGAGAAGCCGCTGGACAAGGTGTTATTGATGAACTGCTCGACGCCCATCTGTTTAACCTCTCCAGCAAGAGAGACCTATTTAAGGCAGATCTAACACCGTATTGGGAAGATGACATAGTCTAAGTGCTTGAGCATGGACTACCTGATCGACCAATCGAAAAAGCTCGGCTTCGACGATTAATCCTTAAGATCTAGACCTATCAGCTGATTGTAGGCCAACTCTATAGGCTGGGGCAAGACGGATTGTTGCGCTGATGCATGTGTGAATATGAGGTGCACGATGTGCTCTCAGAAGTGCACGATAGCATTGCCGGAGGGCACTTTAGCGGAGACATGACAGCACGAAAAGTGTTGCAGTCTCAACTGTGGTGGCCAATGCTTTTCCGTGACGCAGCACGATTCGTCAAGCACTGTGACAAGTGCCAACGGACGAAGGTCCCAATTCGCAAAGATCAAATGGAATTAACCCCGGTTATTGCTCGACAACCCTTCGAAAAATGGGAAATTGATTTCATTGGGCCCATCAGTCCTGCGGCACAGTATTCATAGGCTAAGTACATCATTGTGACCACGGATTACCTCACTAAGTGGAAAGAAGCACGAGCCACACGAAAAAATGACTCTAGAATGACAGCTAAGTTCTTATGGGAGCAAGTAATCTCACGATTCGGTTGCCCCATCGAACTGATCAGTGACCAAGGCACGCATTTCATCAATAAAGTGATCGCGCATCTCCTGTCCACCTTCCTCATCATCCATCGCAAATCCTCGTCATACTACCCTCAGGCAAACGGCTAGGCCGAATCAACAAATAAGATTCTTGTTAATGTCCTAACCAAGGTCGTCTCCACTTCACACAGTGACTGGGACAACAAGTTGATGGCAGCTCTGTGGGCCTATCGAACTGCTTATAAAACGGTTGTTGGTTAAACCCCCTTTAGGCTGACGTATGGAACTGAAGCGATTCTACTGTTAGAGTTCTTCGTTCCTAGCCTGAGAATCAAGCTTCAAGAGAGATGGGAAGGGAGGGAGGCCTAGACGCAATGACTAGTTGAGCTCGAATGTCTCTCGGAGACTCGTCTTCTTGCCACCCATGCATTGATTTGTGAGAAAGCCTAACGCAAGAGCTGGTTTGACAAGCACGTCAAGCAGCGCAAGTTCGAATAGGGTGACTTAGTGCTCCTCTACTCAGTTAAAGGGCATAAGAAAAAGATGAAATTTAGAGGTCTTAGACCATTCAAGGTTCGTGCAATCAGCCAAACAGGCAATGTCGAACTCGAGACCCTAAACGGTGAAGGAATAGGCTTCTTCAATGGCAGCCGTATCAAGAAGTACTACCCCCCTTTGCATCCTTTGCACAAACCACCAATGTTAGAACCGCCTGTCAAGGTCCGAATAGCCACAATCACTGAAATCGACGACGAGGATGAGGAAGCCGTGGAACCCGCATACCTTCATATCACGATCATGGCCAAACAAACATGTGCTTTCACCGCCTTGATCAATGATGCAGCAAACTTCAATGTCCTAACCTGCGATCATTGGACTCAACTTGGCCAGCCACAACTTCAACCCACCATTGCAAAGTTAAGCCCATATGGGACTCATTCCTATGCACTACTCGGCAAGTGCAAGGCAGCCATTTCGATCAAGTCTGAGACTGTTCCAATGCTTTTCTATGTGCTGCCAAATGCTAAAAACGCAAGCACAGAGTCACTGTTGGGGCGCACCTTCAAAAAGTAGACCCACTGCAATGTCGACTACGTGTCGCAGCGCATCCACCTAGTAATAGGCCACGTTCTCATTGTTACAGCTTTCAGCAAGGGCTGTGCAACCTCATCCCGGGCCACCCAGCCACCAATAGAAACTCCTATAGGCAATTCTAAGCAGGGGGTAGTGTGCGGCCGCCACTCCATGAGTCTCATCACCTGCAACCCATACCAGCCAAAGCTAAGCCCCCACAACCTCGCCTCTAATGGGTGCCTAAACAACCGCAACATCTACCTAGAAGTCGATGCTCCTACCCTTAGAAGATGAGAAACTCTAAACCTAGGAGGCCCAAACGTAGTCACAGGAATAGATGTATAATCAATTAAAGATGGGTCCCCAAGGCTCTCTTGCGCACGCAAGGCTACTATGAGGGCAATGCTTGGCTATGGATACCTAAGGCCCATGTGGCCAGAGGCACCACGCGTATGCCAAACTCAAGCTCAATCATCCCAAAAATTGTAGGACCTCGAAACCACAAGCCGTAGAGCTTCCTCGAACCGCAACTATCGAGTCCATCCACACGCGAATCGCCCAAGGCTGTGACCAATCAACAACCGCCAACTCAAGCATCATCACAAGGAGGAAACGATTCGACTTTCCAAATCCATCCTGGAAGAAATACACCATCACTCGAGGCCGCTACTAACCTAGCCTCCATCCCAGTGACCCAATCGCAAGCTCCTGAAGTCCTACCACAGCAACTCTCCGTCGTCAAAGTCTCAAGTCCTACCAAACCCCAACTACCTGCAAGCCTTAGGCCCTCTTACGAGAGGAAGTCCTTTGTCTCACTAGCAGCTGATTTAGCTGAGGAAACAGGGGATGACGTGGTGGATTGCATTAAGTGAATGGACGCTACTTTTGTGTCACTAGCTCTGAGCTATGATCGCCTCAACTTAGGCCTATTGGATGAATCCTTCGCAGTCGAAGTTCAAACGATGCCTTATTCTTGGGAAACGTTTGAATTTGCATTTGCAAAAGCCCCTACCTCCACTGCTAAGTTGCTCAGCGGTGAGATCTCAAAAGAGCAAGCAATCAAACAACACCTCATTGCGTCGTATGATCAGCGGACCACCTCTGCCATCATTGACCAAGAAGTGGCAGAGCTGTCAAAACTTGCTGAGACAAAATCCCAGTTCTTAAGGCATTGGTACGATCTTAGACTGCAGTGGGAAGTTGAGGGATGCCGAGTAATGACCAACGCCGAGTAGTGACGTGCTATCAAAATGGCAGAGTACGACCCCACATACGTTGCACCGACATCATATCGAGTGTTAACCACGCTGCGAGGCCGTCCTATAGAAGACCACATCCAGGGACACCCCTACCTCAACCGCCTGTTGACCGAAGAGGAGTTGCACATTGCTAGCCAGTCAACTCGGGCGACTTCTTGGCTGATGTTCTCACATACATCACCCAAATGGGGTTTAAACCCTCCGACCTGGATCGCGAAGCCCATTTGGAATATAACCCCAATTTCTACACTTGGCTCCTTCACAAGTAGCCGTCCATGCCGAAAGACCTACACCTTCTAACCCTCATCCTAGGAAGGATTCTTCTCAAACTGAAAGGGGAGGGGGTAAGGGGAATCAGATCAGAAGCAATAAAGCAAATCAAAGTCAGTGAAGTACGTAGACATAAATTGTGAAAAATGGATGGGGTAGAAAAGAGGGCACAAAAAAAAAATTGAATTAAAAGGCAAAAAGTCAAAGTCTAAAAAGCAAACCTGCACTAGACTTTAATGAATTCATTCAAAAGCATAAAGTTTTTTCTATTTTAGCGATTGCTATGTCATAAACACTAACAAAAATTATGGTCATGACAGGAACGAAAAATGTTGCAGCAGGACCGAGCCCCACCGACTTCCCTTCACAGAGGAAGAGAGAACGCGGTACAACATCAACCTAGAGAGCCGCGCCTATAATCAGTTGAAATTCCTAACTATCCACAATTTGGAAGAATTAGTGGCCAAGGAAGAGGTGGCCAGGAGCATCATGGAAAGCTGCAACCTCAAGAAGTACTTGGAAAGTTTCGCACGAGAACCTGAGCACACAAGCTGTGTGGAATTCCTCAGGACCTACAATCCCGACAGCGAGTGCGGCACTGTCACAGTGGGGAGAGGACAAAATGCTAAGTAGGTGCTGGTTCATCTAAACCCGACCTTGGTGGAGAAGGCACTAGGGCTAGAACCGAGGGTGGAAAAGAAGCAAAAGAGGGACGTGTATGCCATGCAAGGGATGAGAAAGGAGGATGTTCTGACAAACGATGGCATCAGTATCCAGGACATCCCTAGTGCAGAGACCAGGCTACAGGCGAAGCTTGTGCATGCACTCTTCTCTAGCTAGCGCTATAATGCGTTGATGCACCGGATCAGTGTACCAATCCTGGAAAATGTAGCGGCCCAGACCTTGCATGAAGTCGACTGGAACGGCTACGTACGCAAGACTATCGACCAGGCAGCCCGAGCGCTAGCCTTGGGGAGCCTGCCAGCAAGAGGAGAATCACCAATGTCGAAGGCCGCAAAAAGAAAAAGGGCTTCCTCGAAAGCCCCATTCATCGCATACGGTGGCATTTTAACGATGCTTATCCAGGAGGCCGTAAAGGAAGCAGAAGCGGGGGAGGGAGAAACACTCGACCGATCACCACCCCATCAACACCAGGACAGGTCTAGCGATACGACGGAGACAGAGGAAGAAGGGGAAGAGCAGAGAGCAAAAAGCAGGTTAAGGAGACTAAGAAAAAAGTAGCGCAGAAGAAGAAAAAACAGGATGAATGCCGTAGAAAGGAGAGGGAGGACTTGGAGAAAGCGAAACGACAATCCCTCAAGGAGGCAGAGGAGAGAGAAAGGAAGAGGAAGCAGGAAGAAGAAGAGACAACGGAACAAGTTAGGCAGGCTAAAAAGGCGTCCAAGCGAGAAGTTGAAAGGAGAAGAAAAGAAGAGCAGGAGGAAAAATAAAAACTAGAGGAAGAATGCAAAAAGGCCAAGGAGGAAAGGAAAAGAAGAGTCGTGGAGGAGGACGAGGAGTTAAGAAGAAAAGAGGAGGAGGACCTGGCCGAAGCTACACGCCGATCCATCGAGCAGCAGTGCAGGGCAGATGACCTAGAAGCTTGGAATCAGCCCAGGGAAGAGAGGCCTAGCTCCAACATGCAGGCCCTAGAACCCGTGTCCCCCGCAATTCCAGAAGGAAAAGGCAAAGCACCTCTGCATCCCATCCCCACCCTCATGGCACCCCCCGCTGAACCCACTACACCCACCCCTAGCATCCCCACCAGCTTGGAAGTGTCCAACCTGGTGGCCTAGATGCATTACTTCATCAACAAGGAAATGGCCCAAGGGAAAAGCACGGAAACTATGACCATGGGACCAAAAAGGCCTCATGAACTTGCATTTGCATTTCTTATCCAACTGGCACCAATTGTTTTTCACCATGAGCAAAACTAGTGGTTTGGGAATGGCAAGAACTAGAAAA
Source organism: Lygodium microphyllum (assembly GCF_053477565.2). NCBI lineage: Eukaryota > Viridiplantae > Streptophyta > Polypodiopsida > Schizaeales > Lygodiaceae > Lygodium > Lygodium microphyllum. Next base: position 30,751,048 of record NC_141141.1, read on the forward strand.
TGACCCTTTCTCCTTCAGTTTCCTTATGCCTGATAGTTGAGAAGGGTCTTGCCGATCAAGGCGATGGAGGAGGTGATCGCGGCTGGCAGCCGACTAGGCCAAAGATGGCTGGAGGACAGGGCAAGGACCCCCACCTTGTGGGGCATGGAAGAGGCCGAATTTTGGCAAGACAAGATATATGAGGTGCCACACACAGTAAGGGGCTATGATTGCCAACCCCTCTGGAGGAGGCGAATACGTAATACCAACATGCTCGCCTGGATGGCTTTTTGTAACACCCTACCCTATGAGCGGAACGACCCCACATTTATGGCGTATCCCCATAGGGTAGGTGTGGATTTTTTCGCCAACCTCCATGGGAGCCACGACTTCCCCGTCACCTACAATGCCAATGCCACTTCCTTTGAGAACGCTCTACTTTTTGATCTAGGAAGCCTGCCCGCCTCCATGACGCGTTTCCTTGCTGAGTTCTCCTCCTACCCAGATCCCGCATTCATAACCACCTGTAATTACCTTAGGCTCCTTAAACTCCTACTTAAGCAAGATCCGGCACCGCAAGAAAGCGGCTTGCCTCCCCTCTTTTTTGATCCTAACACTATCGATAGTTGCACTATGACCTACTTAATGATGCGGGCTAGCCTTCTACCTTCATTTTGCCTAGCGCTCCTAGAGGATATGAGTGATAGCCAATTCACTAGGTGCAATCACCCCTTCCTATCCACCACCTCTCTCCATGTCCGCATGAACCTGAAAGGGTACATGCAAAGCCATCAATTTTTATGCAAATCCATCCGCTCGCCCTCCCCCCCCTCATTCCGACGACGCGAGCTAGCCTTGGTTGTCCTGCACCTCATGTAATACTATCCCGAAATGTATTTAAAAAAAAAATGCATGATCACTGCACCTGGGGGTCTTTAAGTTAGGCATGTCTAGTGACCTTGGTCGGCTAGCTCTACTCCTAATCCCCTAGCCCTTTTTAATCCCCCACGTCACGCTTAGGGCACATCAATGAGACAGGGCACACCTAGGGAGGTAACACTCACCTATGGTTCGACCTGTCACCCTAAGCCACTGGCACCACCCCCTTGGCACACCCGGGTTCCGCCTGCGGTTAGACCCACTTCCCCATTTCACTAGCACGAGCACATTGCACCAACACGTTGAGGACAACACCCCCCTAGATAGTGCACCGCACCTTCTTCTTCAGGTACACCACAAATGCCCAATCGCCAACTTCGGAGGCCCTCGTCCACTCATGCAATCCACTGAGCTGCTCCGACGATCATCGTTCTTGAGCTTCCACAAACACCTTAGTCTACATGTGGCTCGTACCCTTACATCCACGCCAAAAGTGCCATGGGACTGGCACCTGTCTAGGAGGGGGGTAATGTTAACCCCAAGTCAAGATGGCGAAAGATGAAGGAAAAGCAAAGGAAAATGAGAAAAGAGCGAAGACACACAAGCGGCCCCTAAAGATGGACTGAGGAAAAAAGTGCAACCATAAAAGAAAAGGCGCCTCAAAAAACTCAAAAAATCCTTGTAAAAAAGCGACAAGCTCCCTCCTATGCCCATTGTAAAATATTAGATGGGTGTAGGCTAGAGGCATAGGGCTAAAAGAGGAAAATGGAAAAAGGACATTGCCACAATGGCCGGTCATGTAAAAAAGGGATGGGTGCCCAAGGGATTTTAGGGTTTGTATATATAAAGTTCAAAAAGTGAATAAGAGATCATTCTTTGGTGTGTGGCAAAATGAGTCTTCTTCTTCTTCTCTCCTTCTCACCTGCTTTCTTGTGTGTGCTCTTGAGAGAGGGAGTGTGGGAGTGTGAGGGAGTGAGTGAGTGTGAGAGTGAGGGATCAAGAGGGTAAATCTCTTCACCATCTCCTCTTCTTCTTCTTCTTCTCTTCCCTTCTCTCTTCTTGCGTGCGCGGCTATGGAGGATGGAGCTTGGAGGTGGAGGAGGCTTGAGGATGCTTGAGCTAGCATCTAGGATCGTGGAGCTACCGGTGTGTGGAAGAGAGGAGGCAACTCATATCGGCACTAAGGTAAGCTCACTACACCCGTAGGATCGACGGCGCGTCAGCTAGGTGAGAGATAGCCATTAGAGCTCACTTGGAACGCTTGAAACAATAAGCAGTCCGTGGGTCTTGGCAGATGAGCGAATGCTTGAAACAGTAAGCTGTCCGTGGGTCTTGACAAATGAGTGAAAGCTCCCACAATTGCCACATAAGCCCCAATGTACATTGGTTAAAAGGAACAATGGAGCATCAATGCATGAAGAAACTTTGAGATGGCCAAGTCACAACATCAACAATCAAGAGGGAGACAAAAGAAAAATGCACAATCAAAATAGCTTAAAAATAGTATTATAATCCGCAAGAGTTAGACAATGTGCTTCAAAATGGAGATTTTCATCACAAACTCATTTCAAATGTCGTATACAGATTGGACATATTAAGCAAACTATGGTGATGAGCCTATGCGGTGATTCATCTGCGTTAACATTGCTAAAAATCTATTAAGATAAACTTTCAAAGAAGTAAGCTGTACATCAAGAGCAATGTTCTCCGGTGCAACCAAGCTCTCATTCTTGTGGGCAATTGACTTATACACTCCATCCTCTATACGACCTGCATTGCTAGTAACGTCCTTCAACTTCTCTTCCTAATCATCCGAAGATCCAACACGTGGCCACCAATTTTTTTGGATGTGTTCATAAATATCACCTATGTAACCATTGATACATAAAATGATAGCTTTTTAACCAGTTCAGTGCATGAATAGTCATTTAGAATTCACATTTCACAATCATGGTTAAGAAAACACATGAAATGTTAATTTCTGTTCATGAGATGCACTTGCAATGTTAGACAAAACCCTAGACTTCATATATGCAAGTCACGTATGATCCGGTGCATTGGAAATAAGTACTCCCAGAAATAAAGAAAGATAAAAGTCGTTTAGGAGGTACAACTATACTAAAACTCACAATGTGCATGATGGTTAAGGTTGATTGGGATATCTTGCATAGAACCACACTAAGAAAATTGGAAGGGATCGCATGCATCTAGACTGCATCTTGAAGGTCTAAATGAAGAATCAGGTGTTGCCATGTATGTTAACTGAGCTTGATTGAAATTAGAGATTAAAAGAACCTTGGTTGGGTTGCGAATAAGGCATGTCTGTTGCCTTGACTGACTAGCTAATGCTTGAGTTAGGGACTAAAATATCCTAAGGTAAAACCCAAGGGAAAAAGGGCAAGTATAAGTCAACTTACCAAGACCATTTTCTTGCGTAATCTTGTTTGCAATTATTGGGTTCTCGCCAAGTCGCGAAAAGATCCAAGATCAGATGTTGGGAGCATCTGGGGAAAAAAAGGAGTCACACCTTAGCAGTCAGTCGTACAAACGACCTCCAAAATGTTCGTGCTTGTACTTAGGTACATTATTTGATCTCTCTACTCAATGAACTAATTCAAGGAAAACACTTAATGCTTCAGGTTGAAAGCCTGGAGGGAGAGGCAGGAACAGTTACCTCCGACTGTCTGCCTGGCCTTATCTAAGGGGGTTTTTAACCGCACCAGGTATATGGACCTAACCCGTCACGAGAGGTCTCTCCGTGGTGGGTGCTACTTGGATCAGGAGGATGCTTGGGTGCTAGGGGAGGCTCTGGTTGTAAATCCCTTGCCTTCGGATCCCGCACAAGAGGCCGCTGTGACTCAAGATGGGATCTCGAAGCCCGTGTACTAGTCAACAGGCGGAACTTGGAGTAGCAATCCTGTAGATTGCTGGGATAGCCTTCGAAAATGATATTGGATGTAGTCCAGGATTTTTTTTAATAAATAAAGAGCAGTTATTGGAGAAAAAGGAACTTGCTTGGCATTGTTTTTGTGTCAGTGCCTAAATTACGTGAAGGAATCCGTGATTAATTTGTTAAATTAAGGAAGCTGATTTTGCATGTCAAACGTAATGTGTTAGGTAATTAGATAACTAAAGCAAACAGAGGAAAGTGCAGTGGACGTGACTTAGGTCCGCCCTACGGAAGGGTGGTCCTGGTTAGCTGGGAACTTTTCTCAAATGTTGAGATAATAAGACAACGAAGACCTAGTGTCAGTAGATGTAGAATTTTCGATTTATTCTATTTTAGGGGAAAGGAATGGGACTATGCCGTATGGCAGAGAGGTTGAGCTTCGCATCCCTCTCATTTCCCATTCTCCATGAACCAAATGCAACTTGAAACTGCTTCATCTCTGTTGTTCCTACGAAAGGTGGTACAACTGGAGCTCGACGCTAGCTTCTCCCTAGAGACTTTGCTAATAGGAAAGGAACCCTGACCTCAGGTCGATCCCAAGTGGGAATGGCTAGACACTTTCGCTCAGGGCAAACTCAGGAAAACCTAGATCGCAAACCTTGTATCATTCCCTGCAAGTGCCAGGTGGAGCCTTCAGAGACCCTCCTCTCGATGGGCTGCTAAGACATGTCCCGCAAGCGAACAAGCGAGCACGTACACTTGTGTGCCTATGTAGCAAGGCCATCCGATAGCATATTCCTCAAGGAAACTAAATTTGCGGTGACACTATCTGCTTGGAAGCAAGTTTACTTTGTTCACTAACCACAAAAGTCTCAAATGGATCTTTACTCAACCAGACCTCAACATGAGGCAGCATTGGTGGATTAAAGTCTTGCAAGAATTTGATTTTGAAATCAAGTTCAAACCTGGAAAAGAGAATGTTATTGCTCATGCATTAAGTCGTAAAGATTTTTTGAATGCACTTATCATGGAAGAGCCATCTAAAGGAGAGACTTTAGCTACCATGCTATCGATGCCTAGCAATCCATTCATTAATCTAGCCAAAGAAGAGATAGACAAGGATCCTAAGTATCAACTAATGCTTAGAGAAATCCTAGTTAAGGACACTGATCTTAAGCTAAGAGTCAAATACCAAAATTTCACTATGGATGATGAACTTGTCTATTTCAAGACAAGGCTATGCATTCCTCCTAATCAAGTGATAAAAAAAGAGATATATGGGAAGCCCATGACTCCCCATTCTCAGGACACCCTGGCTATGCAAAGACTCTTAATGTAGTCAAGAAAAGTTACTACGACTGAAGCATGATGTACTCAAATATATTATTGAATGCCTAAGTTGCTAGCAGGTGAAAGCTGAGCATGTCAAAATACAAGACAAAGTTCCAACCACTTGACATTCCACAAATGAAATGGGAGTTCATCAGTATGGATTTCATAGTTGGCTTACCTTCTATTTAAGGAGGGTATAATTCAATCATGGTGATCCTGGATATGTTGACAAAGGTCACTCATCTTATCCCAGTCAAGACCAACTACAAAGCTTTAGATAGTGCATAACTGTTTATGAAAGAAATCTTTAGGCTTCATGGATTGCCTAAACGGATCGTTAGTGATTGTGACTCTCTGTTTAGGTCACATTTCTGGAGAAGCCTATTTGAAGTAAATGGAACCCAGCTTTGCTTTAGCATAGCCTACCATCCCCAAATTGATGGTCAAATAGAGCAGGTTAATCATGACATTGAAGATATACTGAGAGCTTACTATTCCAGAGAACCGACAAGGTGTATACAATATTTTCCCTTAGTAGAATTTTCCTACAATGCGTCATATCACCAAAGTATTCAAATGACTCCATTTTAAGCATTGTATGGGAAAGATTGTTTGATGCCATTGAATTTCTCTGATTTGACCCTAAAGGTTGAGGCTTCTAAGAAAATGCTAGAAGACATGAATGATCAGGTCAAAACTATCAAACAAGACATCCAAGCTGCCAAAGACTGCTAGAAATCTTATGCTGATCTAGGACATCAAGAATGTATCTTCTAAGAGGGAAACATGGTTATCATCCGTCGTGTACGCCCAAATAAGAGTTCTTTGTCAATCATTGGGAAAGTTTAAAAGTTGGGTCCAAGGTAATGTAGACCATAAAAGGTTCTCAAATGCCTAGGAGCTAATGCCTACAAACTGCAACTTCCTGATCATGTGAAAGTCCACAATGTATTTCACGTTAGTCTTCTAAAAGCTTATGTGGCAAATCAAGATCATATTCTTGATGACTAGCAAATTGTAATGCCTAGTTAAGGAGTCCTTGAACTCCAGCCTGATAAGATTCTAGATGTAAAAGAGAAACCTTTGAGAAACACAACCATTAGAGAGTACTTTATCTAGTGGAAAGACTATCCTGAGGAGGATGCCATTTGGATAGAAGAGACATCTCTAGAAAAATAGTTTCCCTAGTTCTTTTGGAGATGAGAACATCTTGATGCCTCTAAAGAGGAGAGGATGTAATATTCTCGTTGCAACGCTTCATATCAAGAAATGAATTTTGACTGGAGGCATTTTGAAAATTACTCTTCAAGCTATAACATAAGTGACTGTACATAATTCCCTTGATAGTCTCACATTAAATCAATTCCGCAATCTAACACAAGAAGGCGCCTCAATGTTCTCAGCCAACAAAAAGCAAAGACGCATCATAAATAATATTACAACGGCTTGATCATATAACTTTTTCTGCGTTATATTTGATTTGACATTCTCGATTCCATTTAATGTGTTGAGGATCTCATTGATTTCGCTCGGATAAGTTACTCATGAATATATGTGTGCATCACGTGGGTTCAAAATAAGGTATTTTCAAACTACCATTTTTATACTTTTTAACATACAGAAGGGTGTAATATAAAGGGGTTATTTACAAATTGAATAGAAAAGGGTTACGTTTTATTTAGGAAAAAATAAAAAATAATGATATTTATAAATAGGCCTTGAACGCATGTGATGTAGAGGATATACATATAATAACTTCCCTGAGTGATTTTGTAACCGCAAACAATCGCAAAAGTCTCAATTGGTAGACAAAGTACATGCAAGAATGAGCATGATATTGAGTAAGTTAAGTGTCAAAGAGCATGATATGACTTTATATACTAGATAAGTCATGAAGTAACTAGGCCAAAAACCACCAGAAAAAGTCATTTTAAAGAGAAAAAAACATTCTTTAAAAAATCGGCCAAAATACATGACTTTTTTGATGCCTGGAGAGAGAGAAAGCATTAAATAATCATCCCCATGCCACCATCCAACATGTAAGAAATCAAAATGAATATTTAATAAATCTCAATTGGCTCTCTTGACAAGTAGCCAAATAAATCATTTCTTAATTCAAATGAATTAGTCGACAACATACCCCCCTCATGCCTATAAATACACCCCCTCCCCTTCATAGAAAAGTAAGAATCTTTTAAAGACCTCCTGATGCTAGCAAAATTTCTCTACTTCTCTTATCCATTGAAGCTTTGAGCCTTGAAAGAGAAAAATACCCTCCCCCCCCCTTCATGTCGACTGAGACACACACACACACACAGATTCATAGGCCATCACATTGTGGAAATTGGAGAGTGAGAGAATCTAGGAGGAGAGAGATAAGCCTTCTTAAACGTCAAGGGCAGAGGCCATTTTGATCCCCTCTTGCTAAACTTCTACCTCATTTTCATTTTCTCTACCCCCTGTTATGCCTTCGTCCCATACGACCATATTGCTAAGAAAAACGCTAGCAAATTTTTTTTTGGACAACCATCAACTCTCCCTGAACTACCATGTCAATTTTTCGTGACACCTGATGGCTCCATGAAGTCTCGCAGAAATTCAAAAAGCATATTTGAAGCAAGGGAAGCAAGGAATGCGACCGATGGACAAAATGATGCGATAGAAATTGGCGAGACCCTTGTCACAACAAACCCAAGAGAGGTAACATCTCGTATTTTATAAGCTTATCACTTTATTTGGCTTTAAACGATTATAAATGCATTCTAATGAAAATGCATATGAACTGTCACTTATGAAAATAACCTAAGTAAAATAATAATTAAATATTTAATGAAAAGAGTCTTTCACTTGGAAAAGGATTATATGTCAATCATTAAGAAAATATTTTAATTATAGTTTATTTCGTGATATTTATTGTTATTTAATTAAAGACACATGTGATCATAAGAACAAAAAAAGTGGTAGACGTTGTTAAGGAAGAAAATATTTTATAAAGTTTTTCTAAAAGTGACTATCTCTATTTCATTTTTCTAATGATAAAAATATGGATACAGTTTTTATAATAATTTATGAAAAACCATTTAGACAATATCATTTATAATGCGTGAATCCGTTAGGCAAGCGGAGGCGGGAGTGCCAGGGGGACTCTGGCTGTAAATCTCTCAATTGCTCCTAGGAATTTCCTGACCCTCACACGAATCAGGATGGGATCTTGGAGTCCCTGGTACTAGTGAAAGGATAGAAATCTTTGAAGGTTTCTTTTCTTCTATGCAGACAAAATGGATTTTCTAGTGAACGGAGATTTATCTTCTGCGTAGGCAGAGAGAAAAAATCATTGTAAATAACTTTGCAAAATAATAAATAAATTTGTTTTGGCAAAAGACTATTTTCTCTCTTTGTGTTGTGCCCTAAAATTACGCGAAGGAACCTATGATAGTGGGTTAATTGACGAAGCTGCTTTTATATGTCATAACTTAATGTGATAGGTAATTAGAAAAATAAAGAAAGTCATTTGTGGGAAGTGGGTGGGTGAGATCCTTGACAGATTCGTCCTATGGATGGATGGTCCTGGTAAGTTGGGAGCTTCTCTCAAGAACAAAATGTTAGTTAGGAAAAATTAGGCAAAGCCGAGCGTTGACTTACCTGGGTCAGGTTTGAAAACCCTGATTAAAAAATATTAGGGAAAATGTATGGCGGTTGTGGCAGAAATTTGTTAGGGTTCCCTGAATCCTAACCAGTTTACTCAAAAAAAGCATTGCACTCCATGAACCAAGGGTAACTACAATCACTCCAATCGGGACAAGAAGCCCTTGTGGGACACCTTTGATGGAGCTAGTTGATGTATAGAGAAATCAGTTGTCAAATTAGGACCCTGAGCTTGCATTTTAATCCTTGTGGGGACGGACGGTACCTTCCGTTTATGGGGTGGACTCTAGAAAATCTAGACGATAGACCCTGTGCATTCTCACGAGTGTCGGGTGAAGCCGTCTAGGATAGTTCTTCGATGAACCACAGAAACATGCTACCATGGAATTGTTAGATAGGCACGTGAAAGTAGTACATGATGAGCTACCATTCATTCTTGAGGAATGCCATGACTCAGCATGTGGGAGACATTTTGCTAGATGGCTTATTACCCAGAAGACTCTCTGTGCTAGATATTGGTGGCCATCAATCTTCCAGGATGCTTTCAATTATGTTAAGCAATGTGATGTTTGCCAAAGACACAATTCTAGGGAGAATCGTAAGCAACCCTTAAACCACATTTTAGTTACGTTACCCTTTGAAAAATGGGGTATCAATTTTGTGGAACCAATATACCATTCATTAACTATGCAAAAGTATTATATTATTGTAGCAATTGACTACTTTCCAAAGTGGTCTGAAGCTCGGGCAACAATGAAGGATAACACTAAGGAGATAGCTAGTTTCATTATGGAGTAGATTGTTTGGTGTTTTGGTCTAGCTAAATAGATAGTGTCTGCTCGAGGGAAACACTTCCTAAATAAGATTATCGTAGCCTTGATGGAAGCTTTGAAGATTAAACACAATAAAACTACCCCATATAACCCTTAAGCAAATGGTGAAGCTGAGAAAAGACAAGTGTGTTAAAAGAAAATTTATGATGACCAAGCTATAGGAGTCCTTGCTTAGTAGGAGTTCTCGGTCTAATTTTCCTAATTAGGTAGGTAAGTTTGGGATTACCCCTAGGATGACCTCTTTGATCATTCTTTTCACTAGTTTGTGCATGGGATTCGATAGGCTGAGTCGCCCTATCCTATGGTGGCCAATGAGAGCAGATTTTAGAGCTCGTTTTGAAGCAGAAAAGTAGCCCAATAGACATAAAAGACCAAATTTTCATGCAAAATGAAACGGTTGTGGATCAATGAGTTGGAGTTTTCCTAGATGAAGTATGATGTCAGGAACCCAACACAAGTTTCGGTTTGTTGATCGGAGTCCGTTACCCCTGATTTAATCCCCGCAAGATTTAGTGTTATAAAGTAGCTATGTGATCCATGAGCTCAAAAGTGCATGATGGAGACCAAGTTTATAGATTTCAATGTCACAAAGCCATCCAACTATTGAGATTCAGCAATCACACTCATTGACAGCCTCTTTGTATGGAGCTTCACGGCCAAGGACATGCAGGCTTACCTATCCCATATGCACAGTGGTGCCTACTACAGTTTCCTACTTTCCTATAAAGCATTGTACTTGCTTCCTTTTCTAAATGCAATGATAGTACTCTTTTCCTTCCAGTAAAGTGTCAGTGTCATTGTCCACACACAAGATTGTGTTTATGAGTTCAAGTCTCAATCTTGAAACCTAATTCACTTGTGTGACAGTTAATGTCTGAGTCTATGCCTACATGAATCTTCTTCCCGTCTTTGAACCACCATAGCCATGCTCTAGATCCGTGTTTCTCAACATGGTATCAGAGCCTAGTTGGGCATGGCTCAGCTCGACTTAGCTCTCCTCTGCTCTCTCTCAGCTCATATTAACCTCTGGTTAGCTCAGTTTCATCCCATGACTTCATCTCCCAACTCTACCTTCACTTGAGCTTCCATGGCAGCCATAGCCAGTAGCACCCTGTCAGATTGAGTCCCTTATATCTCACTCCATAGGTCAAATCTCTTGGAGCTTCCTTTCCCATTTCACAAAGCTTCCCTTATCACATCAATCCATGACATTTGGCTATCTGAAGCTCAACATTGTGAAAATTCTCAGTCGTTGCCATAGTCTTCAACTGTGACCTACAGGACATACCCTCCATGGAGCCTTCATATCTCTCTCTGTAGAGAATATCTTCATGAACTCTCTTCTAGACATCTTTCTCTACTTAGGGTGCTCCCTCTTGGCACAAAAATCGTCCACATTGTTGATCAACCAGCACGACATTGTCGAAATTCGTGTTTGCTAACAAAATATGCACCTGGTCTGTTCGTCTGCTCTGCGTGCACTGTAGATGCTGCGATCTTGACCAGGAGGATATGGATTTGGAAGAGCTTTAAGTAAGCTTCATTTCTATAAAAAAAGTTTTCAAAATGATCAACTACAGCTCCTGCAATCTGCAAAAAACGAGGCCCCTGTCTGAAACCCTAAATTGTCAGCCATAGCCAGTTTCATCAAAGCTCAAAAATCTCATCATTTTCTCTCTCCTACCACCTAGAGCAACCCACTGCCACTTTGATCTACTGTCCCAGCACCAAATCAAGGAGGGGAAGGACCTGAGAAGATTGAAGAAGGATCTACGACCCCGAGCAAGGAAGATTCAAGCTCAACATCAAGTCTCTACATAGTGTGTTTTCACACTACCATTACTTGTGTCTCTTGACACATTGTAATCTGCTCTTTCACTTGTAAAATCTAAGAATCTTGGAGCTGATTTGTTGCTGCTCCAGCCATCCAACATGGGGAAAGACTCTCCAAATTCTCGGTTCAAGGGAGTCGGGTTTCACACCTGGCAAACCCGCATCAAGCTCATCCTGATGAAGGAGGGTCTCTAGGCCATCACAAATGGCAAAGAAAAGAAACCTAGAGATGCGGACCTTGTAGTTACTTGGCAAAAGAATGATGACAAGGCACAAGCCATCATTAAGCTAGAATTGGATGACAGCTACATCCATCATGTGGATGCCTGTGACACGTCCCATGACACTTGGGACAAATTGGATACCTTGTTTGGTGCACAATCAAAGTCATCTAAGTATGGTCTATTGATTGAATTTTTCCGACTTGATATGAAGCCTCATACATCCTTGGCATCCCATCTAAATTACATGGAAAGTCTCCTAACCCAGCTTGTAGGGATAAAGCTAAAAATGGATGAAGATGTTTGTATTGGTGTCTTGTTAAAAAGTTTGCCTCCTGCCTATGATAATGTATCCACTCTAACCAATATGCCTGATCCTCAACTTGTTGATATTAAAGCCTCTCTGCTAGAGGAAGAAAAGAAACTTAAAAGAAAAGAAGATCCTAGCACTTCAAAGGATGAACAAATGTTATATGTAAACAACAGATACAAAGGTAAAAAGGAATCGCTCTTCTGTGACTTCTGCAAAAGGACCGGACACACTGAGAAGTTCTGTCATGCTAGGAAGAGGTCCCAAAAGGCCTATCTTGCAGCTATGAAAGAAGAAGAAGACCATGGACCAAAAGATGAAGATGAAGACCACCAGGATCGGAAGGACAAGCCTCATTAGTCCTTCTACTCTCATTACTCTGATAGACTGTTTTAAAAGCCTTGTATTTCCTAGCCCTAATGCTTCTTGCCATAAGCTTTGTAAACTCCTCATGTAACTTGGCACTATAGTCCCTATACACTTTGTGAGGCCCCTGTTATAGCCTCTGGATGTCCATCATGTTTTGGTGCCCACACTTAGCCTTTTCTGCACCTCTAGTGTCTACCATGTTTGTGGTGCACCCACACTTTGTAGGTGGTTCTCATTACAGCCTCTACACACTTTGTGTCTTTCTAGTTGTGATTGAGGAGGGGTGTTGAGATTCAACAATCACACTCACTGATAGCCTCTTTGTATGGAGCTTCAGGGCCAAGGACATGCAGGCTTACCTATCCCATATGCACAGTGGTGTCTACTGCAGTTTCCTACTTTTCTATAAAGCATTGTACTTGCTTCCTTTTCTAAATGCAATGATAGTACTCTATTCCTTCCAGTAAAGTGTCATTGTCATTGTCCACACACAAGATTGTGTTTATGAGTTCAAGCCTCAATCTTGAAACCTAATTCACTTGTGTGACAATCAGTGTCTGAGTCTATGCCTACATGATTCTTCTTCCCATCTTTGAACCACCATAGCCATGCTCTAGATCCGTGTTTCTCAACACCAACTAGTCGAATCTTGAAACTGAGCTTATTTGCCCTGCCAAAATGAAAAAAACCGCTTATGCCAAGTGTGAACATGAAAAGAGGAACCAGTTCTTTTTTAGGATTAAAGTCTTAAGCTTGTTTAAGCTTGGAGAATCCAAAAGTCACAAGAAATGAAATGTGGGTTGGGCGAGGGGGATGCCATTTTTCTTAGTGCCTCTTAATTTGGCAAATTTTTATCATTTTCTACCTGGTGGAGTTAAGAAGAATGAAGAAGGCAGCAAGGAGAACAATTTTCTCACCATCCATCATGACAAACTGATCAAAAAATGATGCACTGAATCAAGACATATGATTTTAGTATTTCTCTCTCCTCTCTCCTCTTGTTGCATGTTTCTAAGGGTTAATGTATGAGTGAAGGGGATTGGCTGAGGTAAAGGATTTTGATTGTGCGATGATGTGGAGCACAAAGGAGCATAAATCAGGGTTGGAATGATCATCACCAGCTGTTAGGGAGCGTGAATGGGCCTCCAATTACAAAATACATATATCTACACAATTTCATGAGTAAGTCGTAGATTTCATTGTTTTATAATAAATTGTGGTCGAAAATGATTGTATTAGTTGCCAATACTTTGATTTATCAGTCATGTTGAAATAATCAAGAAAAATCAATTGTATAATAATTTTGTGCTAAACACGCAAAACCCACAACTTTGCAGTTTAGTGTTCTTATGGGTTAAAACATAATAAGAAAATCATTCTTAGAAAGATCAATCAATCTAAACCAGTAAATTAGTAAATATCAATAATTATCTATAAGTAAATAACCAAAAAAAGAAAAAAAGGTTTTTTTGCATCCTAAAAATAAGAAAAAATAGGAGTTATGTTTGTGAATGAATGTATGATAGAGTTGAAGCATGAGGTTTTTCATCCCTATCTCTATGTTAAAGTGGGTTTTTATTACTTTCGTGAAAGAAAAATACATGAAAAATATGTCTCAAACCTACCACTAAATACATAACTTTAAACGATAGAGAGAAGGAGTTGTTGAGTGCTTAAAGTACGTTGAATTTTGATGTTTTATGATGCATGGCATAAAGGTACATTATTGTCTAAAATTAAAACGGTCTACTAGCATGAGAATGCTCAGTACTAGCCCTAAGCAACACCACAACAATCACGGATGAGAAGAAATGCATGAAAAGAACTGTTTTTGCACTTTCACAATGTTTATTGTTAATGAATAAACTTGTTTGAGCATGGTAGTCATGCAAAATTACATTGCACACACCATATGGTATCATCTTGGATGCATATCAATTGTTTTTATGAGCGATGACCTATGTTGAGAGTGTGAGGTACCCTAAGCGTAGGTTCAGTTCCTTGGGGGATTCTCAATGAAAACTATCTATTATCTCCTAGATCGATTTATCAAAAGAGAGGAGCTTGTTTCAAATGTGTTCTATGTGTTCACGGCACATCTTGGGGCCAATCCTTGAATAGAGCTGTGGTAATAATCAGCCAAGGGCGCTCCCTTTGTGTGTGCTTATGTGGTGTATAACACTGATATATTTAGGGACTCCCTCTAAGGAGTGTGGGGAAGGATATCCATTGGATTATAAATTTGTACAAACACAAAAAGTTCTATATTCGAGGTTAGGGTAGTATACCCCTTAGACGCTCCTAGCTGCGATGCTGTGGGGGGTGGTTTGAGGTGAGTAGTAGAGGCCCAAGTAGTGCCATAGAGCCAATGATAGGCCCGATTTAGGTCCTAAAGGGGGATTTGTTTTAGCAATTGTTTGAGTGGCAAAGAGATCTGAGTAGATGTTAGAGTGGCTAACATGTTCTCCTCTATCTTTTTATATTTGAGTACTCTACTACCCTCCCTCCATTTTTCATTGTTTGGATGTTGATGAGTTGTGTTACCTTTTTATTCTTGTTTTTCCCTTTCATCCAATGTAAGAGAGGAAGGCAAGGTCATGCTCATGAGTTCTTGGAGTTAATTTTCCACTATAGCTTCAACATCTTAGAGATATGCTTGTGCTTGTCTCACCCAACTCCTAACATTTTCCACTATTTCCAACTATTAGTTTGGGTTAGGATACTCTTTAATTTTAGTACTTCCATTTTTCTTTATTTTTGGCACAATGGTTTTCACTTCTACATTAGAGACTTGTCTACCCATAGTTACATGGCATCATCTGTTTTTAGCATGAACTTTGCTTCTTCCCTCATTTTCCTCTTCTTTTGATAATTTTCCATATTGTTGATGCATGCGAGTTGCTATGCCTAGGCATTGAAATGCCTACTTGCTTTGGTTTAAATCTAGTCATTACCTTTAATGGTATTAGGGTCACATCATCATCAAGAGTTTCTATGCTAAATAGTCCACAACTGACATTTATGGCATGATCATCAAACTAGTGGAGGATTTTCATCTCAAGGAAATTTCATGTAAATATGTGATGCCATATTTGGGACACCGTAAATCAACCTTATCTTTTTTCACTTATTCTTTCTTTGAACATCTTGATGAAATATAGCTTGGGTGGTTCAAATCTAGTAGGAGAGGTGTTGTTGAGGCTGAGTTGATCCCATACATCAATGTCTTTCTCTTCTGAAGGCCATCACCAAAACTAGTCTAAAATCCATTAGGACCAATTAGCCTTCGTTGTCATAGGTGACATAAAGGATTACCTAAGTTTCTTCTTCTAGTAGTTCTTCCACATAGTGTACAAGTGCATCACGTTGTAGATGGGTGACAATGTGCCCATGTGGTCTTGGCATTCTTGTTGGATTTATATCTCTACCCTAGGTGCTATTCGTCTCATTGCTCATTCAGATTTGATAGTGCCAATGGAGAGCCCCATCCATAATTGAGCTACCTACTCATCGGCTATGCAATGGAGGAAAAAAGCATTGTAAATAACTTGCACTAGCCTTGTAAATAACTTGCACTAGCTAGTCTTGGGAAGGTGATATTGTAGGGGCCTTTATATCGTTTGATCAATCAAACTTGGTAAGTTAGTTCTATTTCTAGTTTCTTGTCCTTTTTCATAGGTTAGTATAGTTTGGGCTATGGCTTCTAGCCATTTCCTTGTAGTTAGAGTGATTTCTTTTCAATTCCTTGGTTAGAATTAGGCTAGTCTAGGTTTCCAATTTTTAGGTTGCTATCAGAACAATTGTTTAGATGCAATTTTATTGACATTTCAAGGTTAGATATGGCTACAACAGTCTATGTAGAGTAATTACGGTACAATTTTCCATTGTTTTGTGACAAGACTGTTGAGGGGGAGGGGGGGCGAGGCAGACTTTTATAGTTAACCATGACTACATTTGACGACATTTGAAGGGGATCTTGGCAAAAATGATAGTTTTCTTGTCATTTTAGCAAGTCCCGACCATCTTCCAAAGCATAATTGGAGCTTCTTGGCCAAAACGTGGACTAGTCGGAGAAGGAGCCAACTAAAACATCCTCTACTTTTCAAGGAGGGTTCTCCCTTCCCCTTCAAGCTCTTTTCTCAATATCTTCCATGGTGGAAACCTTGATTTCTCTCTCTTAGAGACTTCTATGGCTTCAATAGCACTTGCTTATTGCTCCTCATACCTCAAGGATTATGATCAACCATTGGCCAATAAATCAGCATTACATTCACATAGGTCAAGAGGATGATTCAACATTATTCTATAGGTCCAAGATTGAGGAATCTATTCCCATCCCTTGTCACCAAAAGTAATGCTTCATGATCGTTCTCCACATCAAATAATTCAAGAAGAGAGGCATTTTGATTAGCTTCAATCGACCCTGCACTATGGAAGCAGTCAATAAAGTGAAACACAAGCCTTGTCACAATTCAAAATAGCCTTGCCATTAGGGCCACGATCAACCATGATATTCCTTGGATCTCCATATGTGTAAACTCTTGTAATAACATATCAAGAGAGTCATTTAGTTACACTATTGGAATGCTTGAACCATAACTAGGCTATACACTTGGGCCCCAAGGAAGGATGAAGATCCTCTTGCAATACATCCTCCCAAACACTTAAGTTGTTGAGCCACTTTGAATCATGCACTCTCACCCAAATACTTTCCACAAAACTAGTTTTCAATAATTATCTCAAGCCATTTATCAACATTGTATCTTAGCAAATATTCAAGATAAGAAGCTCATAAAATCCTCATTTCTGAATGGCTATATCATGAAGTTACCTAAAATCCAAGCCTCACCAAAACCCATAAGGAGGAATACACATGGCCCATTAGAATTAGAATAACCCTTACCTCAAATTGCTAATAGATCCATCATTTAATCATCTCTAGGATTGAAGAATAGCCTTGAAGATGGTCCATAGAATCTTGGAATCAAACACTAGGCCTTAAAAACTTCCTAAGACACCATAGTTGTAAGATAGATGATCTCATAGTACCATTTTGATAGTGACTAACACTAAACCTTAGAATCAAATGCAACAAACGTAAAGAACTCCCTACTATAGTTGCAAGAGAGAGAGACTCACCGTACCATTTTGATCAATTGAGTACTTGGTCAACATTAAGAAGTGTTAATCCATAACAATGTGGATTACTTGAATTGAGGCAGCTCTTAGTGAACCTAGAACCCTCACATTTCAAGCCTTAAGACCCAATAATGTAGCCTAGTTCCTATATGAAGGACACTCATACACCACTTTGAGCCAATCATAAAGACATACCTCAATTTTCTCAACCAAGGCAATAAATACTCCTTTAGTAAGTGAACATCTAACTTTGCAATCCATAGAGTCAACCCATACCATAGTATAGAGTTCAACTAAGGGTAATATAGAGTTCTCCAACCAACTTCAAGTGGAAATAAAACTCCTAGTTGACCTCTTGAGGCTACCCTAGGAGAAGGAAAGTAGAACTTTGAATGTAAAGGCACCCACATGTTGTGATCAAACCTTTAAATCTGTACACTAATAGTAGAAGGAGAGTGTTCTACCTATGCACACACTGATTAAAACAATTGTGCTTCTGCATGCCTATGAGTATGGAATTATTGACAAAGCGTGTAAACTCTTTATAACTCAAGATCCAAAAACAACATCTAGGCACCTTGAAGTCAGAGATATGCATAGTCACAAAAAGAGAAAGAGCTTGGCATCCATGTACTTTAGGAAAGGAGCATGTGTCTTCTTCTTCGAGTGGTAGTTTGAACCTAGAGAGAAATTGGATTTGAGCTTCCAACCCTTAGACTTAGAGAAGAATTGCCTTCAAGCTTAAGAACAAATCACCAAAAGCAACTAAGAGAAGAGGATGCAAAGGGAACCTCACTTATATAAAGGGAAAAACCACAACTATGAGAACGTGTAGAGAGAGAGAGAGAGAGAGAGAGAGAGAGAACATACATATATACATACATACACACAAACATGTACATCCACACACACACACACACACACACACACACACACACACACACACATACATACATACATACATACATACATACATACATACATATATATATATATATATATATATATATATATATATATATATATATATATATATATATATAGAGAGAACTAAAACAAAGTGAAGGGAGTTAGAGATAGAGATAATTAGGGACATGGTATCATTTTCCTCTAGGGTTGTGCACAGATCCACGCTCATGTTCGTAGTGTAGAGAATCTTTCCCACATCCCACAAACTACTTGCCATTCCATTCATTGCGTTTACCTATTTTTAAGTATTACTCATCTACCTCTAGCACTTCTTTCTATTTCATGTCATCAACACCTTGCTCTTATCATATCTCCTATCTATGGAATTACACCTCAAACCCTTTGAGGATTCCATTTGTTAACCTCTAACCTCAGTTCAAGATGGCAAAAACATGAAGAAAAAAGCAAAAAAAGAATAGAAAAAGACCAAAGGCACAAAGGTGGCCCCTAAAATCTAAACTGAGGCGAAAGCGCAAATTTAAATAGAAGGTGCCTCAAAAAACTCTAAAAACTCTTGTAAAAGAGCGCTAGGCTCCCTCCTGTGCCATTTTAAAGGAATAGACGAGTGTAGGCTTAAGGCATGAGGAAAAAAAAGGAAAATAGGAAAATTGTAATGTTAACCCTCAAATGAACAAGGTGGAAAAGCCAGAAAATCTAAAGCAGAAGACGAGGCCAAGGCAAAAGTGAAACAAAAGACAAAGGCACACCAAGAAGAATTTGGAAACATAAGAAGTGTAGAAAATTCCTAAATCAAGAAGAAAGGCACAACAAGAAAAGGCGCAAGTCAATACTTTTGTAAAAAAGGCACAGGGCACACCATGATTTATTTTAAGAGTGTCGGGATCTCACCCGTGCAATTTGTAAAGGTAGATGGGTGGTAGGAAGGAAGCTAGGAAGATAGGAGGACAATGGGAAAAAGGGCCTAGCCAGCCATGTAAAAAAGGGGATGAACTCCCAAAAGGGATTTAGGGTTTTGTATATAAACCAAGCCACTCAGATGGTGGGCCGAGTCGCGTGCGATGACGGCCGTACCGAGAATGATCTCGTTGAATCCAACGATCCATGCAATCACCAGGCACGCCAACTTCCAGATCACAACAAATACATAGCAAGAAGGCTTTGATATACCTAAATCGAGCCATTCAGCCCTTGGATCACCCAATCCATTCAGCCCTCAGATAACTCAGACCACTTGACTCGGACACCCATTGCTTGGGCCGTCTGAATTGACCACTCGGACGAACTTAATATTTGGCCCAACTTGGCACTCGTCCCTCGGCCCTCGGCCCTCGGCCCTCGGCCCTCGGAACACTCGACTCTCGGCCCATTTGGCCCTCAGTCACATCTGTCCAGCCATCTGAGCTACAAGTTTGGCCGGTGTCCCTATTCAACCATTCGGCCCGTCCGAGTCTATCACTCAGCCCTTGCAATTTGGATGAGTTGGGCCGAGTCAGAATTTTGTAAATTTTTTGAAAGTTTGCACCAGACCCAGCTAGATCTCAACGGCACCAACCTTTGTGAGCCATCCCGATGCCCATAACTCAATTTTGGTGCAAGGAATAGGAAAATTTGCAAGACGTGGCTATTTAGCAGCTTGAGTAGGCTGTTGAGAGAGTCTATGCCTTAACAACAGCTAGTGTAGACATAGACCAAACAAACCTAAATCAAGTAAGATGGCACAACAAGAAACCCTAAAACCTACCAAGATGGTGAGAAATTGATCGAACAAGCCTATCAGGCCTAAGACAAGACGAGAGTGAACAAGCCACTTAGACACACGCTCTTCGCACTCACCTTGACTTCAAGCACTTGAAGTACACCTAAGAACAACCAAAAGCTTGATTGAGCACAAGCGCACGGAAAAGAACACACTCGTTGAGTGGATGTAACTTGAGGATTGTATGCAATAATTAAGGAACTCACTCAGATAAAGGAACTTCAAGGAACCCACCAACAAGAGGAGATCCCAAGACATAGACGGACAATTGGAGCCCATCGTAGGACTAGGCGAATAGCAATAGAGACGTGGATCTACTCGACCTCCTTAACCTTATCGATAGCTTGGTGGAGCAAGAGAACACAACCATGTCGGAGGAAAGCTCAGGCCGCAGGAAGAAGAAGGAATTTGACTTAGGAGTTTTTCCAGAAGTGATCCAGCAGTTGGTGAGTAGCTACGACTCTGACATTCGATATGAGCACCGCGGTAGAGCTACAGAAGCCATCATAGCTGACCTAGAGGAGGAAAGGAAACTAGCCCACAAAGCACTGAAAGGCATAGTGGAATACAACCAAGACCAACAGACAAGGAGCCTGAGGTAGAACACAGAGATGCGAGAGATATAGCGAGTGCTGAACCTAGCAGGCAGAAATCAAACTGACCATGAGAGAGCGCTAGAAGGAGACTTGACACTAAGTGAGCTTCTCATGAAGCGATTGCTAGACAACACAACAGTAGACCAGAGCGCTACATCATTGGTCACGTCACTACTAGCGGGGTTAGGGGTAAACCAAGGCTCCAAGAGCCAGCCTAAGATACCAATTGTCGCTAAGCAACTCGATAAGTACCAGCCCCAAGATGATCCATACAGCTTTATAGAGCAGTTTGAGTAGGTCTGTGAGGCCAACGGTCTCATCGACGCTCTCAAGCATTTGGCTTTGCTTAGGAGACAAGGGTCGGACTTGGCACACAAGTCTAGACACACCGCAGAGAAAGTGAGCTTCAATGGACTGAAAAATCTCTTCATTAAGAGGTTTTCTGAGCCAGGATACTCTGACAAATTGCTAGTACGACATATGAACATCAAGCAGAAGGAAAAAGAGGACATCCGTGACTATGTGACCCATGTAAGGAGTATCTTCAAGAGAATCCTAACGCCGACCGAAAGAGTAGTGTCGATGGTATTCATCAGTGGAATACGAAATGAGAAGCTTTATAAAGCCTTGGCGGGCAACTCGAGCTTGCAACGAGACACACTAGCAAGGGTGTTTGAAGAGGCCATTTGAGTCGATGACCAATTGAGGGAGAGGAGCTCTAGGAACTCAAACCAAGATGAGACCAACTCAAGAAGTTTGGAGAGAGCGTCAGCATCCAGCGGCGAGCGATCAAGCACAAGTATCCAAGATAAGGAAAAGGCTGCAGACACCAACCAAGAATTGACTGATATGAAAATGAAAATAGCCAAGATGCAGGAAATGCTAAGATGACCAATGCAAACACATGTCCAATGCGTGTACTGTGGCAGGAACCACTTCCGACTTAGTGTCAAGACCTTAAGTCATGACCTTGTGCTAATTACGATAAGTTTGGTCATGATAGTGCACATTGTAGATTGCCTAGAAGATTTCCATACTCACAACCGTATGGTCAACCTTACCTAGCGAATAGGCCGCAAAAATTCTTAGGAAGGGGAGCAACATTAGCCCTTCCCTCACCAAACGATGCTAAGTTGACTGTTACTAGCATGGATATAAATCCTACTGGAATACCTAGACCACCTGGTCCCTATGTGACACATCCACTGAGCAACACACCAATCCACTATGTGGAAGACCCAAATGAGGAAGAACCTTACGTATACCCTTACATCTCGCATGATGATGAGGGCAATGCAATCCTTATGGACTATCGACCAGTACCAGTGATGGCGTTAGGTAGGGGATGAGGTAGAGTCCTAGGAGGGCAAACCCAAGAGCCAATCATTTGTTGGACTTGCGGTCACCCAGGACATATCACATCATGTTGTCCTGAAAGGGAGCAAAAAAATAGAGACAAGGTTGACCTAAGGTGTCATGAATGTGGAATCATTCATCTCTTCGTTGACTGTCCGAAGTGAAAACCATCCTTGAGCTTAGCTAACATGCCATTCATCCCATTAAGACTATTTGGTGTCGAGAATTTGGATGGAGAGGCTACACCTATACCATTGCATGTCATGACCCGTGCACAAATGAAGCAGGCCGGCATATCATAGCCAAGTCCTAGCAATCTTTACGCAGCCTTGATAGGGAAGAAGAGCCATAGGTGAAGGAAGAAGAGACATGGAGCTAAAATCATGCTGAAAACTGAGAGTGCCACAATGCTACCGACTGGAAAGAAAGGCACTAAGGCAGAGACATTAGCCCCAAAGACTGTTGAAAAGGGAAATGCTAAGGTGGGGGAGTACCTCGACCCGAAGCGCCAACTAGAGGCCATTGAGAAGGTGAAGGAGTGGGTAAAGGAGGCTCAGGAACACCTGAAAGATGTAGAGCCCATCTTGGAGGACAAGATCAAGGATCTCTCCAGCATTAGCATGCCACTCTCACCCCCTCCACCAAAACTGAGAGATGCGGCTGTGCCACAAGTAGTATCGCTTAGGCAAGGCCTTAACTCTATGGGCCAGCAACCCAATCAGGATTGCTAGCCAGGACTATCCAAAATAGGAGAAAGACGAGTAGCCATCAACCTCCTCACCACTCTAGTGACCACCGCAGTGATGGTAAGCCTGGGAGATTTGCTTAGGCAGCATCCAATCCTATGGCATGACTTGAAGCAGTGGGTTGAATGGTCACAAGAGCAAGCTACTACAGGCCTACAAGAACATGATGTAGAGACACAGATATCGAGTTTGACGTTGCACTCCATGTCCAAATCCTTACACATCAATGCTTTTTGGGAAGGCACTGAGAAGCACGCGGTCTTACTGGTCTTAGCCCTAGGCGATACAACAAGGAAAGGGATTGTAGACATAGGGGTGGGAGTCAGTGTACTGAGCCATGTAGTGCTCCTGACTTGGGGCAACCCTCCTATCGAGAGTGCTAGGTTCAACGTCACATTAGCTAATGGAATGAAAGTGAATCCATTTGGGGTGCTAAAAATTGGCCGGTGAAAATTGTTGGAGTCCAATTCTTAGTTGACTTTATAGTCATGAAGGGAGTGGACTATGATGTCCTATTGGGCGACCTTGGATGCGCAATGCCAGAGTGATCAAAGATTGGGGGAATGGGCTCAGCTTTCTAGGCAATAGAACAAAAGCTGTGAGGGTGGAAATGGACTCTTGGAAAAGTGCACTAGTTGACCTCGACACCATCTCCGCGATGCTCAAGGGTGATACCTAGATCAAGAAATCCTATGGGCCCCTAACTAAGCATATCCCATGTCCTGAAGATGAGCAAGACTGGATGCATGTCCTTGCTACTATCGACTTGCCATTCTCGGATGAGGAGGAGTATGAACAGACCATTAAGATGATCAGCAATCCCAACGGTGCACCCTTAGTACCAATCTGCATGATGGCAGGAAACCTCCGCAGAAGACCCAAGCCTATCACCTTCCAAGTGCCAACAAACTGGAGGGAGCTCCAGGGGGTTTTAGAGTATTTGACTGGCAAGCTAGCAGGAAATCTAGCAGTAAACTTCAAGCCACTCCAAGATCTCTTAAATGAACTGAGATGGCAATGGGCTAGAATGCATGACCTAAATCTTAGGTACAATTGGGCCCTGGTTCCCGATCAAACACATGGCATACCAAGACCTAGGAGATGACGAGTGGTCAGACGAAGATGCTTCCAATGACAAATACAAGGACTGCCGCCGCTGCTTCAGTGTGATGAGAGTGAGAACGAGATAGATACCATAGAATACAACAGTGAAGGATGAGTGATAGAACATATATGGGCAAACTCTAGATCGAAGAGAAAGAACACCTTCAGGATAGAGCAAGAAGTCATGTGCATGGATTGTGACCGTGCTTGGTTGGAACGTGTAAGAGCCATAGATCTGGGTCAAGCAGGCCTAACCTAACCAGGTAACACACCACTGCTTAGAACATAGTCACCCTCTGAGCTATGACCACCGGGGGAGACTACCTCATCTAGGGAAGACGGAATGTTGGATTCTGAGTCAGAAGTGAGCTCAAAAAGTGACCCGAAAATACCAAGGCATCCCAAGACTAGACGTACCAAGGGGGACCTACCCGTCCACCTGAGGCACATACGCTTAAAAGAAGATGTTGAGATATTGAGCTCCACTCGTGATACGCCAGGGTGACCGCTGTGTATTTATGTCACCGACTTGTCAGTTGCAGACGCGGTTGGTACACCGCCCATGAATAATAGCTACATGATAGCTATCCTTATCTGCTCTAGTTCGTGGCTCAGTTAGTATGCCACCTTAGTTATTTGAGTTTGGTTTGAGACCCATATATAGGGTTCTTCTATTTCTTTGTACTTGAGTTCTTTTGGCTTACACAACTAAGAAGAGGAAAACTGTTTTCAGCCTCCACCCTTGTGTGTCTTCCCCCATTGTGCAAGCAAGAAAGCTTCAAGCGAGACTCCTTCCTTCTCTCCCACAATCTTGACATGGTATCAGAGCCTTGTTCGTGGTAAGGAGCTCAAGAAAGCAAGCCAAGCTCGCGGTGGTCTGGTAAGAGGAGCAGTGTTGCTTTCATTTTCTGTTTTGGGAGCAGATCTCTACACGTAGCACAGCCGGAAATTGCAGGAGTGCATTGTCTCAGGTTGAGACGCCCTTCGCGGTGAAGCAAGAGGGCAGTATATGCTGCGGGATAGGGCTTTAGCCCTTGGCGACCTTGTTTTTTTTATTTGAGGCCATTTCGGGGCCTGTTTTTACGGAAGTTTTCTGCACGCACTCAGGAAAAGGCTCAGTTTTATGCTGTGCAGCCACTGTTCTACAGGTCGGTGAAAAGTTACTGTAGAAATTGCATCGTATGCTTGTGCGCAGAGACATTGGGAGTTTCAGAATCATCCTTGGTTCCTGTTTATGCAAAATCGTCACTAGGAAGTGACTGTGTGGTCAAATACCACTTTCGCCAGTTTTGCAGATTTGCCCTTGTGAGGGTGAAGTTGTGTTTTTTGCAGTGACAGAATTTCTTGCAGTATTCTGTAATGGCCTCTGATTCTCTTTCACAGATTGTCACTGAAAAGCTTGACAAGAACAACTTCCAGGCATGGAAGTTTAGAATGACGAATTTCCTTATGGGAAAAGGATATTGGGAATTTGTTGCAGGAAATGAAGAAGAACCAGTTCTTCCTGATGTTCCCAATCAACAGCAAATGCAGGCATTCAAAGCATGGCATGAGAGAGCCAGGAAAGTTATGTATTGGCTGTCTATCAGCATTTCAGACTCTATGATTGTGCATATTCAGGATGCAAGTACGCCAAAGGAGGTATGGGATACTCTGTCAAAAATGTATAGCACAAATACACAAGCCAGGAAAATGCAGCTCAAGCAAGAGTTGCATAATGTGCAAAGAGAAAATATGAGCATCAATGACTACCGCATGAAGGTGAAGAAGATTGCAGATGCACTTGCTTCCATTGGGTCGCCAGTGGAAGATGATGATTTAGTTTCTGTGACCTTGAATGGTCTAGGAAAGGATTATGCACAGTTTCGGACATCCATTTCAGTTCGTGAAAGATTTCCTGATTTTGAGGAGTTGATTGCTCTTCTAATTTCTGAGGAGCAGAGAAATGGTGGTGCATCTTCTTCAGGAGGAACTTCAAAAGAAGCTGTCTTCTACTCAAATGCTGGAAGAGGTAGAGGCAGAGGTAGAGGAGGCCGTGGTAGAAATCAGAATATGCAGCAAACTCAAGAAAATCAGTCCTATGGAGGAGGACGTGGTAACTCTAGAGGCAGGGGGAGCCAAAGAGGTCGTGGTGGATGGCAAAGAGGCCAAAATGCAAATAGTAATGTTGAATGCTACTACTGTGGTAAAATGGGTCATATGGCTAAAGACTGCTATAAAAAGCAGAATGACATCATGAATGGAAAACTGCAACAAGGGAATTATGCATTTTCTAGTAGACAGGGTGATGACAGAAATGAGCACTTGTTTATGGTGCAGCACATGAACAATTCTGTGACAAGTGTAGAAGAAAGCAATGATGTATGGTATGTTGACTCAGGTGCATCAAACCACATGACAGGTCATGCAGAATGGATGGAGGATGCAAGGAAAATGGAAAAACCAGGATTTGTGGAGACTGGTGATGATACTGCACATCCTATTGTGCAGATTGGAAAAATTCCCTTGTCTATGCAAGATGGGAAAAAGAAATACCTGTCCGATGTATTTCATGTCCCGAATATCACCAAGAATCTGGTTTCTGTTGGTAAAATGGTTGAACAGGGCTTGCAGGTCAGATTTAATCCTCATGGATGCTTTGTTGAGGATATGAAAAA
Organism: Lygodium microphyllum; assembly: GCF_053477565.2. Taxonomy (NCBI): domain Eukaryota; kingdom Viridiplantae; phylum Streptophyta; class Polypodiopsida; order Schizaeales; family Lygodiaceae; genus Lygodium; species Lygodium microphyllum. The sequence continues at coordinate 30,777,623 of NC_141141.1, forward strand.
TAAAGATCGCTTGATAGTAAAAGGAAAGAAGAAGGGTAGAATGTTTACATTGGATGCAGACATGTCTGAATTGAGTGCAGCAATGTTTGCACATGGGACTGGTGTAGTTGCAGATATTGATATCTGGCATAAACGCATTGGTCATGTTAATATACAGCGACTTAAATCAATGCAGGCCCAAAATATTGTTGCAGGTTTGCCGAAATTCAAGGTTGCAGAAATGCATAAGGTATGTGAAGCCTGTCAGTTTGGAAAACAGGCAAGGAAACCATTTCCTAGACATGTTCAAGAGAGTGAGAAGCCATTGGAATTAATCCACTCTGATGTGTGGACTACTAAAGCTGCATCTCTTGGAGGCTGTCATTATTTTGTCAGTTTTATTGATGACTATAGCAGAAAAGTTTGGGTGTACTTTATGAAAAAGAAAAGTGAAGTTTTTGGGCATTTCAAAACTCTTAAAGCTATGGTTGAAAAAGAAACAGGCCTGCAGATAAAATGCCTAAGGTCAGATGGAGGGGGAGAGTACCTCTCAAACGAGTTTGCAAGGTTCCTGCAGGAGCATGGCATAAAGCAGCAATATTCATGCAGTCATACCCCACAACAAAATGGAATTGCAGAAAGAAAAAACAGGCATATTGGAGAGGTATCTCGTGCCATGCTCAATGAAAAAGACTTGCCAGATTTTTATTGGGCTGAAGCAATTGCTACAGCAGTCTACATAATGAACAGGACTCCCACTGCAGCAATACATGGAATGACTCCAGAGGAGAGGTATACTGGTAGGAAACCAGATATTTCTCATTTGAAAATTTTTGGTTGCATTGCCTATGTACATGTGCCAGATGAGTTGAGATCCAAGTTGGATCCAAAAACTGAGAAGTGCATCTTTATTGGTTATTCTCTGCAGCAAAAAGGGTATAGATGCTATAACCCTTCTACTCGTAAGTTTACAGTGAGCAGAGATGTTGTTTTTGATGAGATGAGTAGCTGGTATAAACCAGTAAATGTGATTGATGATGTAGATGCACAAAATGGTAATGCTGCACAAAATTCACAGCAGCAGTCACAAAATATTAGTGGACCTGGAGCGTCCTCTAGTAGTGGTTCACATTCTTCGCCATGGACAGGCAGATTGAGATCAGGAGAATCTTCTCAAAGTAATGCAGATAGTGGTATGCAGGTATCACGAAAAGGAAAAGAGAAGGTTGATCAGCCCATGTTTGATGTGAATGCAGGTCACTCTTATGTGGATGGTGAATCCAGTGGCTCAGAACAGAGCATTGATGATGAGTTGGGTATTCCTTCTATTGTTACACCTGGAGTAAGGAAGACCAGGGATGTTTTGAGAGCACCTGGGAGTGAACCTACTTTGTGTAAAATATTACACGGCGCAGCGAACAGAATCTGAGAAAGAGATAGAGAGTACACAACAGATAAGAGGAGAATCAGTAAAATTCTTTAACTCCAAACAACTGATACAAAGATGGCTCTGTCCACCCGTGCGCTTCCACTGTGTGAAGCTTAGATGGCGATCTAGACAGAAGATAGGTGAAGAGCTTAAGGCTAGCTGGAACAACAACTCTGACTGGGTGAAAGATGAGTGTGAGATGGCTGCGAAGGGGTTTAGCTTTTATAGCTCGCGAAGGTCGTTAGGTCGGCCTGCTGACCGACCCTGGGACCCCCCAGCCAGGGGCCGCTTCCGCGGCCCCCGGACCCCACAATAGGGGCCCCTTTTAACTCCCTTACCACGCAACTCAATGCAATGTGCCTCGAGTTGCTACCAGCTTAACCACTCCGTCTAACCCAAAGATTAGACCCACAATGGTCACCTTTTTGCCATCCGGTCACATAGACCTCATCTGATATACAAGTCAGGACTCCACCAATGTCCGGGCTCACACTTGGCTTCTCCTCATAATGGGGGCCTTACAACTTTGAGCACCATGGATCATTGGTAGTACCTAATGAGGGTGGGGCATTGATCATATCTAACACCCCCCCTCAATGTCCACCCATAGGTGAACTATCTCCTCGGCCCAATGCCGAGTCTCTGAAGATGAACTTGAAGCAGATCCTTCGTAAGTGCTTTGGTGAAGATATCTGCTCCATTCTCCTCTGTTGGACAGTAGACCAATTCCACTATCCCATCCTCCATCAAATCACGCACATAGTGATACTGGATCTCTATATGTTTGGTGCGTGCATGAAACACTGGATTTTTGGCAATGGCGATGCAACTCTGATTGTCACATCTCAGCACAGTTGGTTCTTCATCCTGCACTCCCATATGCCAAAGAATCCTTCTCAACCATACGGCCTCACATGCAGCAAAACAAGCTGCCTTGTACTCTGCTTCGGTAGAAGACAATGCCACTGTTGGTTGCTTCTTACTAATCCAAGAGAAAATTCCTGAACCCAAAGAGAAACAATAACCAGAAACTGACTTCCTGGAATCAATGTCTCCTGCCCAATCTGAGTCACAGTTCCCCACAAGAGAAGTTCCGAAACTGTATGTGATACCATAGTCAAGAGTTTTCTTCAAGTATCTGAGCACCCGCATCCCAGCCTTCCAATGACTCTCATGAGGTTTGTTTGAGAACCTGCTCAAAACACCAACAGCAAAACTGATATCTGGTCTGGTGTTACACAAGTAGATTAGACTGCCGACCAACCTCCTATACCTCCCAATGTCTGCTAGTGCTGATGTATCCTCAACGGATAACTTTACATTCACCTCCATAGGTGTAGCTATCTCCTTGCACTCGGTCATACCAAATGCCTTCAAGATCTCCCATGCATACTTCTTCTGAGAGATGAAGATCTTTCCTGGCTCTTGCCAGACTTCAATCCCCAAACAATAGTGCAGCAAGCCCAAGTCTGTCATTTCAAACTCAAAACTCAAAGCCTTTCGAGTTTGGTTGATCATATCTTCATAGTCACCTGTAATAAGAAGGTCGTCCACATATAGGACAATCACTACAGACTTTTTACCATCCCTGTAAACATACAAGTTAGCATCTGAGGCACATCTTTTGAAGTTTAGGTTTAAAAAGAACCTATCTATCCGCTGGTACCATGCTCTGGGGGCTTGTTTCAGCCCATACAATGCCTTCTTCAGTTTACACACTTTGTTCTCAGAATGGGGGGCCTCAAACCCTGGTGGCTGAGCCACGTACACCTCCTCCTTGAGGTCACCATTTAAGAACGCTGACTTAACATCCATTTGGTACACTGGCCACTTCTTGTGGGCAGCCACTGCAAGTACCGTGCGAATAGTGGTCATTCTGGCAGTTGGGGCAAATGACTCTTGAAAATCAAACCCTTCAACTTGTGAAAATCCTTGGGCAACCAGTCTAGCTTTGTACTTTTCTAAGGTACCATCAGCCTTGTACTTTACCTTCCAGATCCACTTGGTGCCAATAATCTTCCGCTTTGCTGGCCGATCCACTAGCTCCCAAGTGTCATTCTTCATTATGCTGTCATACTCCGCCTGCATAGCAGCCTTCCATGATGGATCTGCAAGTGCTTCTTCTAAGTCAGTTGGCTCCTTTACTTCTCTCATAATCTCAACCATCAAGGCCATGTTGACTATGTGAGCAGAAGCCCTCCTTTGCTCCTCTATTCTCTGAGACCTCCTTGGTCCGTCTGCCTTCTCCTCAACAGATGCAGGCATAGGATTATTGTGGTCATAGAGCTGCTTCACCCAGCGCGGCAATGGCTTTTCCGGTGGGGTGATGTCAGGTTGGTGAACTTTTTCCTCATCATCTGAAGATGATGCTTCCTCCTCCTTAAGGATAGGGATAGCTCTCGGGACAGGTTCATAGTGGACTACTTCTTCGCTTGATGATAAAGTGGAAGACCTTGCCTTCTCCTCCTCCACTGTATGCGGCTCCTCCTTGAACACCACATCACGGCTCGCGATGATCTTCTTTGCCTCTTGGTCATATAACTTGTAAGCCTTTTGCTCATCACTATAACCCAAGAAGATACATTTTCTGCTTTTTGGTTGTAACTTGTTTCTCTTCTCATCTGGAACATGTGCATAACATTCACATCCAAAAATTCTGAAATGTGAAACAGATGGTTTCTTACCAGTGTAAGCCTCATGAGGTGTTTTTCCCTTGAGAGCCTTTGTGTAGCTCCGATTTAGAATGTAGACTGCAGTATTAACAGCTTCAGCCCAAAAATGGTTAGGCAATCCCTTGCCCTTTAGCATGCATCTTGCCATCTCCACAATGGTACGATTCCTGCGTTCCACAACACCATTCTGCTGAGGTGTGTGAGGCGTCGTCAATTGACGCTTGATCCCTTTGCTCTTGCAAAAGCCTTCAAACTCCTTTGAGTTGAACTCACCACCACCATCTGTTCTAAATTTCTTCACACTTTTCCCTGTTTCATTCTCAACAAGTATTAGCCATTCTTTAAACTTACCAAAAGCTTGAGCCTTATCACGAAGGAAGTACACCCACATCTTCCTACTGTAGTCGTCGACAATCAACATAAAATAAGAAGATCCCCCCAAGGCCTGTGTAGGCATCTTACCACACAAGTCAGCATGCACCAACTCTAGAGGAGCATGTGCTCTATTCTTGCTTTCTTGTGGAAATGCCTTTCTCTGTTGCTTGCCCATCATACAAGCTTCACATGGTTCCTTCAATTCAGTTATTGTAGGTAGGTGAGCAACCATACCTTGCTTTTGCATCTCCTTCAATACTGCAAATCCGATGTGTCCAAACCTTTCATGCCAAAGCTTACTTGTGCCCACTCCAGCGGTGGCTGTAAGAGCACTTAGCTCATACAGGTTGTTCCTCCTTTCTCCTTTGCCAACAATTGTGCCAGCACTATCAATAATTTCTGCACCTGTCTTCTTGAACCTTACTTCATGACCAAGATCAGTTATGGCAGCAACTGATAAGAGATTTCTTCTGATTTCGGGAACATACAACACATTTGAAAGCTTTTTGACTTCACCATTTGCAGCAACAAAAGAAATAGTACCTGTGCCCGCAGCAGGGCATTTAGCATCATTTCCAACCGTCACAGTGATGGATTCTTGTAGAGGCTGCATAGAACTGTATAGACCTTTCTTGTTGGTCATGTGACGGGAGGCCCCACTATCCAACACCCAAGAGTCAGTGGTAGATTCTTCTTGCGCCGAGGAGCACACTTCCTCAATGGTCGCCATGAATAATTCCAACTCTGCTTCAGCCGTATTGGCTGTCTCTTTCCCTTTAGTTTTAAGGGTACCATTCTTTTCATCTGCCTTCTTGACACGACAATCTGCAATTGCATGTCCTTTCTTCTTACAGTAGAAGCACTCTCCTTGAAACTTCTTCTTGCCGCCCTTTTTCTTTTTGTCACCATCATTTTTGGTGGAGGAAACACCTTTGCCTTTTGCATTGGCAGAGAATGCAGCATCTCCATTGTTGCTTCCTTCTCGGGCTTTCAGCCTCAACTCCTCCTCCATTAATAATGCACAAAACTCCTCAAAAGTCAAAGCTTGAGGTCTCACCTGAGTATTAAGGGCAGTTACTAGTCCATCAAACTTTTGTGGACAAATCCGAAGACACCTCCGAGCTAGCTCTTCGCTAGTCTTTTGTATCCCAGCGCCAGCCATCTGGTCGCGCAGATTCTTAATCCGAGTGATGAATGCTTCAACCGTCTCTCCTTCAGCAAACTTCTCCGCTGCTAGTTGATTCTCCAAGTTTTGAATCCTTGTTTGGTTTCGTGTTTCATACTGACTCCTTAGTACATTCCAAGCCTCTGACGCTTTGGTTGTATGCTGAATCAGAGTCAAAACACTGTCAGAACAGCTTGTAACTAAGGCACACAATGCATCTGCATTCCTTCGTTTCCAAGCTCGTAGGAGATCTGCATTCGGAGGAATCATCACACTAGGATTTGATGGGTCGGGGGTAGGCTGTGGTTCTGCGTCAGTCCCCAGCACAGTCTCCAGAAGCTCATAAGAATCAAGGATAGTAGTAATTTTGAACTTCCACAAGGTGTAGTTTGTACCATCTAACTTGCCTTCGCTGAAGGTTGGTGGACGAATCCTCAGTGTTTGAATAGCCGGTACAGCAGCACCACCTCCTGCACCGCTTCCTGATGCGCCAGAACTGCTTCCCGGAGTCGACATCGTTTCTCTTTGCTGTTGAAGCCTTTGCCTCTTGCACTCTCTCCGATCTCTAGAGCCCCCTGGGCTCTGATACCATGTAAAATATTACACGGCGCAGCGAACAGAATCTGAGAAAGAGATAGAGAGTACACAACAGATAAGAGGAGAATCAGTAAAATTCTTTAACTCCAAACAACTGATACAAAGATGGCTCTGTCCACCCGTGCGCTTCCACTGTGTGAAGCTTAGATGGCGATCTAGACAGAAGATAGGTGAAGAGCTTAAGGCTAGCTGGAACAACAACTCTGACTGGGTGAAAGATGAGTGTGAGATGGCTGCGAAGGGGTTTAGCTTTTATAGCTCGCGAAGGTCGTTAGGTCGGCCTGCTGACCGACCTACCATATGAGCCTCCACTAGTCGGCCAGGGAATATTCCAGGGAATATTCCCTTTACCATCGGGCCGGGGGCGCTGCCCCCGGACCCCCGCCAGGGGGGGCCGCTGGCCCCCCTGGGACCCCCCAGCCAGGGGCCGCTTCCGCGGCCCCCGGACCCCACAATAGGGGCCCCTTTTAACTCCCTTACCACGCAACTCAATGCAATGTGCCTCGAGTTGCTACCAGCTTAACCACTCCGTCTAACCCAAAGATTAGACCCACAATGGTCACCTTTTTGCCATCCGGTCACATAGACCTCATCTGATATACAAGTCAGGACTCCACCAATGTCCGGGCTCACACTTGGCTTCTCCTCATAATGGGGGCCTTACAACTTTGAGCACCATGGATCATTGGTAGTACCTAATGAGGGTGGGGCATTGATCATATCTAACACTTTGCGCAGGTCTACGAGAGCTAGGTATCCTGTGGATAGGCTGAAATATGATGGATTTACAGCCATTCACTATGCATATATGGTTAAAGTGATACAGGAACCAGAACCCACTTCTTTTGAGGAAGCCATGGGAAAAGAAAAATGGGAGAAAGCCATGGATGAAGAAATGGATGCCTTGGAAGCAAATGCTACATGGGAATTGGTACCTTTGCCTAAAGGTAAAAATGCAATTGGCTGTAAGTGGGTTTATAAGGTGAAGCACAATGCAGATGGTTCTGTGAATAGATACAAGGCAAGATTAGTAGTCAAGGGGTATGCACAAACATATGGCATTGACTATGAAGAAACATTCAGTCCGGTTGCAAGGATGGCAACTGTAAGAGCAGTCATTGCTATGGCCGCATCAAAGGGATGGTATTTACATCAGATGGATGTAAAGAATGCCTTCTTGCATGGTGATTTGCAAGAAGAGGTCTATATGGAGTAGCCACCAGGTTATGTGCATGCTGTTCATCCTGAGTTTGTTTGCAGGTTAAAGAAAGCCTTGTATGGCTTGAAGCAAGCACCTAGAGCATGGTCTGACAAGATAGGACAGTATCTTGTCACTATTGGCTTTCAGATTTCCAAGGCAGATTTCTCACTTTATGTGAGAAAAACAGAGAAAGGTATTATGCTACTTGTCATTTATGTTGATGATTTGATTATGACAGGTGACAGTGATGAAGATATCCTTCATGTGAAGATGCTATTGAAGCAGAAGTTTGAGATGAAGGATTTGGGAGAGCTGCGTTATTTCTTGGGCATTGAGGTGATTAGATCACCAAGTGGGATACAGCTCTTGCAGAGGCAGTATGGATTGGACATGCTGTCCAAATATGGAATGACAGGCTGTAAGCCTATTTCAGTTCCTTTGGAGCAGAATGTGAAGCTGAGCACAGATGCAGGTGAGCTTCTAGAAGACCCTACTATGTACAGACGCATAGTAGGAAGTTTGATTTATATGACTATTACCAGGCCAGATTTGAGCTATGCTGTTGGATTGGTAAGTCAGTTTATGCAGGCTCCAAGGAAACCACATTTGGATGCGGCTAGACGCATACTCAGGTATGTGAAGTCCACATTGCAGTATGGATTATTTTGTGAGACTGGGGTTCAGATACAGTTGCATGGATACACTAATGCTGATTGGGCTGGTAGTATTTCTGATAGACGATCTACCAGTGGATATGTGTTCTCTTTTGGGAGTGCTGCAGTCACTTGGAGCAGCAAGAAACAGCCTACAGTTGCCTTATCCAGCACAGAGACTGAGTACAGGGGCGCAGCAATGGCTGCATGTGAGGTAGCTTGGTTGCATAAGCTACTTTATGATATGCATCAGTCTACAGATGGGCCAGTTGTCATTTATTGTGACAACATGAGTAGTATACACTTGGCAAATAACCCAGTCTATCATGCTAGAACAAAGCACATTGAGGTGCATTATCACTATGTGCGAGAGAGGGTTTTACTAGGTCTTATTGATCTAGTTTATGTCAGCACAGAGGATCAGGTAGCTAACATATTCACGAAGGCATTGGGCACAGAGAAGCTGTGCAAGTTCAGAGACCTGCTTGGTGTGCAGGAATTGGGATTGAGCTCGAGGGGGAGTGTTGAGATATCGAGCTCCACTCGTGATACGCCAAGGTGACCTTGTGTATTTATGTCACCGACTTGTCAGTTGCAGACGCGGTTGGTACACCGCCCATGAATAATAGCTACATGATAGCTATCCTTATCTACTCTAGTTCGTGGCTCAGTTAGTATGCCACCTTAGTTATTTGAGTTTGGTTTGAGACCCATATATAGGGTTCTTCTATTTCTTTGTACTTGAGTTCTTTTGGCTTACACAGCTAAGAAG